>NC_071572.1:53195220-53509386 GCF_024509145.1 Vidua macroura | reverse complement strand
ATTCTTAGAACAACAGATATAAAACTTCTGCAGGTAGCAGTAGTAGTACTTCCCTTCCCTTCCCTTCCCTTCCCTTCCCTTCCCTTCCCTTCCCTTCCCTTCCCTTCCCTTCCCTTCCCTTCCCTTCCCTTCCCTTCCCTTCCCTTCCCTTCCCTTCCCTTCCCTTCCCTTCCCTTCCCTTCCCTTCCCTTCCCTTCCCTTCCCTTCCCTTCCCTTCCCTTCCCTTCCCTTCCCCTTCTCCCCTTTCACTTATAAAGTGGCCATTTTTCAGGACCCATGAGTTTTTCTCATTTATGTCTTACTGATTCTCTCCCCATCCCACAAAGTTGAATGAAGGACAGAGTGAGGGCTTGGTGCTGGACAGGGTCAATTCACCACATTTACTTGCTGGTTTATGTTATGTTGCCAAGCACAGCACAAATGGGGAATGAGAAGTAATAAACCTAAGTGGGTCATAGCTCATGGAATGAAATACTGGTGGCTATCTGGGGCTCATGTTTCTGACTCAGCTGAAGTTCTGCATTTTCTGTGAGACATGAAACTCTGATAGAAACTCAAAGATTCTAGCGGATACAGAAGATACTAGAAGACTGCAGGCTGTGAAGTTCATGTGTATTTGGGATTTCTTGGAACACAGGGAGTTTGAGAACTGGTGCACTGATAACTAGATGAAGTAAGTGCTCTCAATGTCTAAATCCAGAGGGTAAAATTGCACAATGGGTACAGTGATGTACAACCAGATACGGAAGTCATATTGATTTCCTTAGGCAGGATTGTAGCTCCTATGGAACTTATTAGGACAAGTCTTGTTTACTTTGTCTCTGACGATTCTGTATTGAATAATCAGAGTAGAGAATCAAGCTGACTTCAATGAGACTTGGATCAGGTCTTGAAAGACTGAATAAGAAAGTTCCTTTTATTGAAAATACACAATGAATCCTTCCTCCTGAATTCACCAGTTATTCTTTACACCACACCTGCTTCTCTACAAAGCATGTCCTTGGTACATAGTTAAAACAAGGAGAGAACAACAAACAAGTAACATCTTCATTCTTGGCATAGAAGGATGCTGGTTTGGGAGGTAAAAATAGCACCAAAGAGGATAGTGCTGCCTTTCTTACTGTTTACATTTATATTCACAGAAATACATAAGTAAAATGTTCAGTTTACTGGAATCTTTTTTAATGCCATGTAATTCATGTTTTGTATGAAATGTAATTTCTATTCAGACACATTTTTACTAAATTTGGTATAGGGAATAGGAGCTTAAAATCAAATTTTTCTTCCCTTAAATCATATTGATGAAATTGTGTTGATATAGCTTTATGTTGTCAGCTGTCTGCTGACACCTTCATCAGGGGAGAACCACAAAGATGCAACCAATTAAAAACTTATCATGGTCTCCTCTTTTTTGCAGCGAGAGTCTCCTCTTTTTTTGCAGGTGACTACCTGTATGTAATTGTCCTATGATGGAATGAAGGCTGCAATGGATAGTTCTGTTGCAATTTGTCCCACTTCTTGGTTTCTTCAGCAGAAACTGGTATAAAGATAAATGGTTAATTTTGTTTTCAAGGGCATGAAATTAATTTTGAGGTCAGACTCAATGTATAGGACACAAGTTTTGTATGTGAAATATATATGTGTCAACATGATTTCTTATGTAATTGTGGGTATGTTGAGCAACCCAAATCCCAAGAAACACTCAAGTATGTAACTCTTATTAAAATCAGTAGATGTCTTGTGTCTAGATTTTAGCAATGATCTAGGTCTCAGTCTCCCTGACTTAGAAATAATTCATGCTTGATGAGTCAGTTTTGGCTTTGAGATAGAATGACTGAGAGAACATCTCTTTATCCCACTGAGAGATTCTTAAATATCTTGCACTCATTACTAGTTTCTATTTTTCTTACTGTTCACTACTGGGTAGGTAAACAACAGACACCATACTAAATTCACTGCTTTACTAAAAAATAAATAATTAAGACCCTTCACAGAAAATGTTCAATACTTTTTTACACAGCACTAACAGTTATACAGTATATTTTATTTTAGCAGAAGGAAAACCAGTATGAGGCATAATCCATGATAGAGCACAATATTTTTTTTTTCATAATCTTGTCAAGATTGACAGTTAAACTTTTTAAGATAAAAGTCTAAATATTGCTGAGGAATTCCTTATTTCCTTGTGTCTCTTAGGACCTTGCTAAGCTAGTTATCAATCACACTGATATCAACTATGGGCAATGTCTGTCTGAGAACAATCTAGGTCATGTAAGACGAGTTTATC
This sequence comes from Vidua macroura, assembly GCF_024509145.1. Lineage (NCBI taxonomy): Eukaryota > Metazoa > Chordata > Aves > Passeriformes > Viduidae > Vidua > Vidua macroura. The sequence continues at coordinate 53,507,099 of NC_071572.1, read as the reverse complement.
CCTGGTATGCACTCTAATGATCAATACCTGGAGCTGCCCAAGCCTTTATATGCTTGGAGAAATCTAAATTCACTTTTTCAACTTGAAAGGTGCCAAAGTTCATTAGATTATTGGATCTCTCTGCCTTCAATACCACAGAGACTTCTGGAAACCTCTGCCAAAGACAGGAAGCATTCCTTATTTCACTGGTAAGTTATCTATAAAGTAACTAGACACTATATAGTTGCTAGACACTAAAACTACAACATAGTGCTCATTTACTTCTGTTGTGTGTGTAGCTAACCCAGTGAATATCATATGCTGTGAAAGGCTCAGGGTACACTGAAGTCCAGCAGGAGCCATAGGTAGGTGATCGATATTTACTGAACTCTGGGGGCTGTTAATAAAGATTCGGGGGCATGCATAACTGGCAGTCTGTTCTCAATCCTTCTCCAAGGCAAAGGGGAAGACCGAGTTGTTTTTTTTCTGTGATGGCAAAAAAGGCCACTCTATCCGTTGTTGGAAGTTACTGATACCTCCCCATTTCTTCCAGTTAATGATTTTTTTGGTCTCTAATACATTTCAGGAAAAAAAAAACAAAAAAAAAAAAAACAAAAAACAAAACAAACAAAACAAAACAAAACAAAACAAAAACAAAAAAACCAAAGAAGCACTCCTATTGTAAAATGCAGGAGGCAAACCTGGTGGGAAGAAATGATGAAATGATGATGTTTGACTCCAGTTCAGAAGGCTGAATGATTTCTTTATTATAACTATACTATAATACATTAATATACTATATAAAGGAAGATACTAAAACAACAAACCTACTTGTTCTAACTAACAACTTGTGACCTTCTTGCGATAGTCCAGACACAGGTGGATATGATTGGCCATCAGGCCCAAACAATCCTCACCAGAGTCCAGTCAAGCAATCACCCCAGGTAAACAATTCTCCAAACACATTCCACATGTGAAAAACAAGGGGCAGAAATAGAAATTTTCTCTTTATTTCTCTCTGTGCACCTCTAGGAAAAATCCTGAGAAAGAGAGAATTGTGCTTGCCACACACTCCAGTCAACTCAAAATACCAGAGCCTATTTTATCTGCTAACTAATCAAGAAAGTTAACAGAAGTTAGGAGGCAGAGAGAGTAAACTCCTTAGTTGAATATGCATATCAGTGGATATGATTTGTTTCTGTATTTTGTCTTAATTCTGATTACTTCTGAACAGAGGTCTATCCTGGGTTCTGGATTCCATAAGCAGTATGGAATTCCTGTTTTAATCCTGAGGTGGGGTGTCTAGCTGGAGAGGATTACGTGATCAGATGTATACTTTGATATTTATGTTTTCTCAGTCTCGCTCCACCAGCCTCATAAAACAGATTATTAGGATTGCCTTTGTAACTCTAGTACTTCTTTGGACACAATGTCCCTTTAGCAAGGAATATGATTCTGTGTATTTAAAATACAAGTTTTACAGTCTCAGATATGAAAATGAGTAATTAGCTTTATCTGGCTAGATGTATTTTTAGCCCAACAATATCCTTTTTTTTTTTTTCCTAAGCTTGTAAAAACTTTCCTAATTTTTATCTTCTTTATATATAAACTTAGTGGTAATAAGCACACTATTGGAAGTTTAGAATTTTTACATTTTACTTTTCATTACTTGTATTTTATTGTTAATTCTGCTTCAGCTATAAAAATAGTTGTGCACCTTTGTTTCATTTTAACTAAGGAAATGTTACAGTTGCTTTACTGTGATAGTTCACTTATATTCAATTTTCCAGTGCTTTCACAAAACATTCATCTGTGCTAGGGGTCCTGCAGTTGTCCTTTTATCTTCCTAAGGCTCACTGTAGCTGCCTGCAAGCAGATCCAATTGACTGTTTCAATTTTTTACTTTTTTTTAATGCAAATTTTCTTAGCCTGTATACATTTGGATAAAATTGATATACTGTTGGTATTCCTGAGCTCTGAACTCTGCATTCAGTTGATATTGAATGCTTTTTCTTGTATTACATTAGGATTTTCAGTCAGAGTATTTCTATACTTCCTATACATTGAATTATTGATTATAATATAATTCTGCTTGAATAATTTCTAGGTGTTTTTTTAACGGGCTAATTTTAATTCAAGAATCTCTCAGACCCTTTTCTAGTACTTGATCAATTCTTAGAACTTTTCAGAGATAAATATTTTCTTTTATCTCTCAAGAGTTATGACATCAAAAATTTTGTTACACTGTTTTTATTTCACAGTTTGAAACCCTGTTTCCCACATGCTTAATTATATGGAGAATGCTAGAGTTCTAAAATTTCTTGTTCATTAAAGAAGTCCTTATCTAATTTAATGAGGAAAAGAAAAAAAGGCAACAAGTGCAATGGGGGCTGTGATGATAAGACATAAGATTTCTTCCTTTTGTCCTGCGCTGGTGCTTGTTCCTCAGAGACCTGAGGTGAAGCACTAATTCACCTGGGTATCTTCTCCATTTTCATGGATCTTTCAGCACAGAGTTTTCAGCCTCTCATTTCTCTACTTCAGATCACTTGGAAGTTAGTAATTTATTAGGAACTCTCACTTCTTCCATCCAACCAAAAATATTTAAAGGAACAATTTTCAATGCTACAAAAGTGATAAGTAGAATTGATAATCTAGATTTATACAACAGAGGAAATTATGGGAAAGAAATCAAGCTTAGCCTATTCACCAAAATACAGGCTTCTTTGGGAATGGACTTTTTAATGAGGCCTGCTGCAAAAGGACATGGGATACCATTTTTAAACTAATAGAGGACAGATTCAGAATAGATATAAGGAAGACATTTCTTATTCAGGAAAAGGATAGTTACAATCAATGCTGAATGTAGGTATGCGTGTTTCATCAAAAGTAACAATGAGCTACATTTTCCTTCTTAATTACATTCAAAATAACAGCACTAAAACATTTCAGCTGTTATGGTATCTAAGGAGTTGATAGCAGAAACAGAACAGATGAAATTTGAAATTTCAGCTAAAACTGGATTAAAGCTTTCCATGTTACTCAACTCATACTATACAATTCATACACATAGATAAATGCAGTCATAGTTCCTGGTTCCTGGGGCCCCATAATAATAAAAGCAAATAAGTCAGCTATTCATAGACTACTCTATGTTTAAATGCTAACAAGAGTGTTTTTCTTCTTTCCTGCCTCTTATGCTTGTGTCATTTTCATAGAGAATCACTTTTCAGGCCAAGCTGTAAAACAATTCTTGCCTCCAGCTGTCACAGGTAAGGGAAAGTCCATCCTTTGATGGATCCTTATTACTTATTAAATACTTAGTAAGCTCTGAGACAAGTTCAAGGCTGTATTTCACTCTTACCCAGTAATTTTGGTGCTGCTTGTCAAGGAAATAATGCAGGCTGAATGAAGGGCACACAGCACTTGTTAGCAGCTTGCATATATGTCAGTAACAATAACTTACCCATGTATAATCAGGTGAGGTTTTTCCATTTTACCTTACAACAAGTTGCATTTTAAAGTATTACCCTGAGGGAAAAAAGTAAAATGTTGAGAATAGATGCAGAAAACAAAATCCAATAATATCCAACCACTGTGCTGAAAAATTGAATTTTAAAGGACTATTTTCCCCTCTATTTTTTCTGTGATTGACACAATTTTAGCATAATAAGAGCAGCAAATAAGGTCACTAGGCTCAACAAGCAACCTCTTGTTGTTTCCCTTATCGTTATTTTTTTGATTTTCCTCTCTTTTCTGTCAGCTCTTTGCCTAATAAGCATTGACTTTCTTATTTCAGAGTCTCTCCAATATTCTGAACCAAGGATTGTAATCTTGAAGATTTTCTTTATTACCATGGCAAAGTGATAAAAAAAGATCTCAGAAAGTGCATCCATTTTTGAAAGCATAGTGTAGAGGTGTTGAAATAATATTATAGATGATTTAGAAAATATGAAGGATTATTTTGTTTTATCTTGAAACTTTTTAAATTAACTTCAGCTTACACAACAAGTATCAAGCTACAGTACCACTCTGATGCTCAAAATTGTTGTATAACCATAGTAGGGAATGTGACCACTTTAATTAATTCATTTGGAATCATCATAGTTAGACTAAATTACTTTTGTGTCTTGATGAGTAGTCATGTTCAATAAAAGGACATTAGCACAAAGATATAAAACAAAAGTATTGAATAAAACATGCAATATTTGCTGTTCAAGTGCTGAGGTTTTATAAATAAAATTTGTATTTTAAAATTCACACCTATTTAAACATGGACAATAAATGTGGTACTAAGTATAACTAAGCAAAAGGATTCATAACAATGGTAACTTAAAACTTATCAAAGGATATTATACTTTTGAGGAATTAAATCAATAACAAAAATATTACTATCAGGAAATACAATCTGACAGTCACTTTTGGAAGGTTTATTTGACAATCTATGTGATATCATTGGCAAAAGTTCTTTTAATTCTCTATTAACAGGTTAAAATTTCCTGTTAAAAAATATTGGGCTAGCAGAGTCAACTAGAGGAAAAAAAATGTTGAAATTGGGAGTGTCAATATATTATTCAATCACTGTTGAAACAGTTCCATATTTCTCTTTCAGACAAAGTACTGTACTATTTCTGTGAGAAAGTACATTTTTGCTCAATGTGAAATTGGATCAGAAATTCCTGTATCAAAAATGTGTAGCATTGTAACCCAGTAAGAACATTATTGCTACTGCCTGTGATAGGCTGCAAACCTAGAACAGGAGTGCAAATGGAGACACAGGGTGATCACAGGGGTCTGGAAAATGCAGGCACCAGGTGACAGCAGACCCCAGCATCTTTAAGCCACTCACCAACATTCAGCTACTGGTCCTCAAAAGAACACAGCCTTGGGAGATGGGGAAAAAAAAAAACAGTAGTAGACAAAAAAAAAAAAAAAAAAAAAAAAAAAAAAAAAAAAAAAAAAAGAGGAGTAAATATTCATTATCTATAAATCACAGCATATATAGTAAATTCAGATGTATGGTGCACCTGCAGGTGAAAGGAAGATGTGGAATGTGACAATATATATATAAAATGAACCTGAGTGAATCCTACAGTGAGGAGGAAGAAACCATTAATACCTACCACCATACATCCTTCATCACTGGTATACTGATGATTTAATACCTAAAACCCCCAAGAACTGAAGCCATTGACAACAGGATGCAGAAAAGTAGAAGGCTGAGCATAGCACCAAAATAAGTGTAGATTCTATAGAGCTGCTATATACATCATTCAACCTGCATCTGATTTGACCTAGAAATGTTAGAATCAATGCAACTGGAGTAATAATTCTTTGATTGCACTGTTAATTTAAAGAGACTGAGAATCAATTCTCAGCTTTGCATATACGATGCATTCTTTTTGCCCATAACAAGGCTTTTTCTGCTGTTTGTGGGAATTCAAGTATTCCATAACCTGAATATAACAAATTCATAAGGGAAGCATGTAGCCAGAATTAAGTCTTTTATTGTTTTATTTTGGTTGGTTTGTTTGTTTGGGGTTTTTAATACTTATAAAATATGTACTTAAAATATTTGGATATTTTATTTTTCAAATATTTGTTACTGTAATTATTTTTTAAAGAAAAACAATTACAGACTTGTGCTTCTCTTCTCAAAGCTATTACTTCTGCCATCTTTTTCTCAACTTCATAAATTTCACTAAACTGAGACAAATTTTGAAAACAGACTCTGTTCTCTGCAGGTACACTTGGTACTCAGTGAGTCTGCCACCTCATTATATACCAGTAATTAGGCTGAATATGAAAAACAAAATATCTTTTCCTCTATATTTTTCCCATCATCCATGACTCACTGTGGGTTTGCATATAGGAACCTCTTTGTTGAAACAGACTTCAGTGAATAACAATTGTGCTGTGCTATATCCATCATTAGCCTCAAAATTCTGTAATTTTGTAAGGGGAAATTGGGAAAGTATAAAAAAAGGAAGATTCAATGTAATGTACTGCTAATGAACTCTGGTTTGTCAGCACAAAATACCTTGATCACAGTGGCCTAACCACATCTCCTGAAGTAAATGGACAGAACTGGTTTTTTGGTGCTTTTCACAAATCTTCAATTTCATGCATTATTTCTAGTAATACATCCATGAAAATATGTAATTATGTGGTTGTAACTGGACATATCTGATTTGTTCATGCACTGTTTCTTCCAAAAGCATGGGGCAAGCCCACAGAAAGTAATGATCCTGCACTCTGGATCACATGGAAATGTTTGGAGAATCTGGTGCTTTCTGCCTGCTTCCAGTCCACTTAGGCACCTGCCTACCAGGGTGAGGCACCTGCAGCTAGGAACAGGGTGACAGAGGCCAAGTGGCAGCTCCTGAGGTAAGAATGCAGTTCTTCTAAACAACAGATATCTCAGAAAAGCAGGGAACAGATGCATTACTGCTCCTTAAGGTGAGGGAAAAAAATACTTTTCCTAGGGATTCAGAGGAGATGATGCAGAGTTTTCCATAACTCAGGAAACCCCCGATTGGTTTCAAGATTGACAGCAAGACAGAGTAACATTGTTCAGAGGCTTAGATGCATGGAAAAATTTCTGAAAACTTCTTGTGCTCTGATTTGAAGCTTTAGTTTTCTCTCACTTTCTACAGATTGGGATTAAAAAGCATTCTGCTGTTTATATGTGTCTATACTTGAGATCTCTTTTTTTGCTGTCCCTGAATAAATGTTAAACTTAATTTGTTAGTCTCTTTGAATTAGTATTTGTAAATATGGGGAAGGGATCCAGTGAAAATCCAAATGAAGGCTGCAAGACAGCTTTGTCATGTGATTGCTTTGCAGAATCAAAATTAACTATAATATATCACCAATAACTTTGATTTTTTGATTATAATATTGTCCCTTTTTACATGAGACATTGAAAGCTTTGAGATGTTAAAGGTTAGTATAGTTAGGAGAGGAACATGTTGAGAGGATGCAATGCTTTCTTTAGGTAATGTCTATGTTTCCAAAAACCCATGCAAATTATGGTCTTGATGAATAGTATCAAAATGAAATTTCAAGAGAAAATTTCCTAGCTTACTGAAACATGTTTTCTTCACTCATTATACTCCAAAATCTCTGTAGTCCTTTCTCAGAATTACATTTAATCTGATGGTTAAATTGCTTATTTCCTTCTCCTCCCTCCATTTTCTTCTGTTTTCTTGGTTTTTAATCCTTCTCAATTCTTTCTGACCCCTGCAATTTTAACAGAGGGATCTTCTGTCCAAAAAGCTCAGGTGGCTAGTGACTGCAATTATTTTTCTTCCCTAACAAGTTCAATAATTTCTGCTGGGTTTGATAAAAAATTACAGTTTATCCTGCTGAGTAGGAGAGATTTAATAAAATATCTCTACAATATTCTCACAAAGTTTTTCTTTTGAAAACTTTTTCTCCAATTATTGTATGTGTACAAATAGAACAGTATTCTGTTACCTGTGCTATAAAGCATTCTGCAGGGTTTATTTTATTTTTTTTTTTGGACAGACTGGGCAACATCAGTTATGTAATGAATGATTAAAATGCCTCAGGATTGTGTGCAATAATATAAGCACGGGCTCTGGGTCTAAGTGAGCTAATTTTCATATTCTATCTATTGCTGTTCCTTTTGTTTTAAGAGCATTGAGGACATTGGTCATGTGGAAATTCTGAGGTGAAAGCATCTGCTCCATGATTAAAAGAAATCCAAATGATTATATTCTAAAATAATTTCTAAGAAAACATATATAAAGTAATTAACCTTGGTAGAATTGCAGGTATTCTGTCTGAGAAACTGTAATATATCCCTTGCATAAAGAGCTAGTATTGTAAGCCAGAGAGAGATTTACCCAGAGGCATTTGAGAAATGCAGGGGAACAGTGCAGTTTTGGCTGATAATTAATAGAAAAGAAAATATAAAATAACAAAAAAGAAAAGTATTCTAAATTGTTAAGTATGATCAGTTTTCACAGGCAAGGACTGATAACTAGCAGTATGGAAAACTGATTGAATGAAAAGCAATTAATATAGAATTTTTCATCATATACAGAGGAAATATTAGTTGGTGAATGAACATCTCTATGACATGATGCCATTTGGATGAAAACTATGACAATTTGAATAAACATGCAGAATAGGTAGGATTAAAAAATAAAATGTTTAAATATTCACACATTAATGAAAAATCAAAATCATAAGCAGCTGATGATAAGGAGAACTATTTATGGTGTTCAGAATGAGGACCTGAATGCATTTTGACAAGAAAAATTCAGGTGAGAAGGGTAGTATTTACTCTTTTTTCTGCCTCTTATTCTGGTCCATGAAGTATCTGAGAACTTTACACATTCGAAAACTTCACCATATCTCACAGACAAAGTTCATCTTTACTTTACACACATTTATTGTACAAAGTGTATGTGCACACAATCAACATAAAGCTTCATTTATGTTGGATTACAATGCTTATCATGTGCTTTGAACCTGATCAGCATAAGAGATCTGATAATTAGGATGCCTTGGCAAGAACAAACATAGCTTTGAGGATTGAATTGAGGAAGCTTTGAGGAAGATTGAATCAACTTCTGCAAGAAAGAGATGTTGAAAAATGTATAAGTTTATTTATGTGATGATTAACCCAATCATTGTAGTAAAAAATTACTAGCCTTCCTAGAATAGTATATAAGTGTATGTAGACCACAATAAATTTGGATTCTGACCACCACTCAGTCTCCTCACCTCTCTCATCATCGCTGATATGCCTATGTGTTTTGTACTAGTAATAAATGAGCATCAGGTGAAGGTCTCCAGGTGCTCATTTTCAGAGGCTGCAGGGAGGCCCCTGTGAGGAGCTAATTCCAGCTAGCTCCCAAAATGATCCACTGCAAGGCACAGCTGAGCCCCACAGCCAAGGTGGTGGTACCTTAGGCAAAACATGTCTTAAAAAGGGCAGAACATAAAGGGGAATGAGGAAAAAACTGAGATGAGTAATCTGCAGGCACCAACATGAGAGAAGGTGAGGGAGATGCTCCAAATGCAGGAGATGAGATTCCCCAGCAGCCTATGGTGAAGACCGTGGTGAGACAGACTCCCCATCCTGCAGCCCCTGTTTTTCTGATTATGAGACAGTTTACAGGATACTTGGCCTGCTGGTAACAGATAGGGTAAACCTGTGTTGAAGGGGGAAAAGGATCTTTGCACAGGCACTAACAGGGTTCATTGAAAGATCTTGAAGCCACTGTGCAGTGAAAAAATGACAATACAGTAGCCATCAATGAAACATGGTGGGACAGCTTCCAGAACAGGAGTGCTATAATGGATGGCTAAAAACTCATCCGAATGGATAGGCAAGAAAGGAGAGGTGATGAGGCAGCCATGTATGTTAGGGAGAATTTTGACTGTCTAGAGCTTAATGATGGTGACAATAGCATCGAGTGTGTGTGGGTGAGAATCAGAGAGAAGGCCAACAAGGCAAATATCATGGTGGAATTCTGTTATAGACCACACAACCAGGTAAAAGAGGTAGAGGTAGAAGAAATATTCTATAGAACTTAACCTGGCTACTGCTGTAAGATTCAATAAAAAAATCTTTATATATATATATTAGTAGCAAAAGGAGAGCTAAGGGAAATCTCCATATTTTGTTGGGTGCATGGTGAAACATCATGTCAAAGGATAAGGGAAAGGCTGATGTACTTAATTATTTCTTTGCCTCAGTCTTTAATACTAAAATCAGTTTTTCTCTGGATAACCAGGTCCCTGAGCTAGAAGATAGAGATGGGGAGCAGAATGAAGTCCCATAATCCATGAAAGAATGTTCAAAGACCTGCTGAATGCACAATTCAGCAAAAAGCTGGGTGCAAAAGCTCTATAGAGGGATGTGGACAGGATGTATTGATGCACCAATCCCAATTTTATGAGGTCCTGCACCTTGGTCACAACAACGCCATGCAGCACTACAAGCTTGGAAGTGGCTGGAAAGCTGCCTAGTGCAAAAAGACATGGGGCTCTTGGTTAACAGCTGGCTGAGCATGAGCCAATCTGTGCCCATGCAGCCAAGAAGGCCAGTGGCATCCTGGCCTGTATCAACAATAGTGTTGCCAGCAGGACCAGGGCAGTCATTGTCCTGCTGTACTCAGCACTGGTGAGGCTGCACTTTGAATCCCGTGTTCTGTTCTGGGCCCCTCACTGCAGAAAGTCATTGAGGTCCTGGATCATGTCCAGGGAAGGACAATAGAGTTTATAAGGGCCTTATGAAGAGCAGCTGAGGAAGGTGGGGTTGTTTAGCAAGGAAGAGGCTCAGGGGAGACATTAATGGTCCCTAACACTATGTGAAAGGAGGTTGTAAAGAGGTGGGGGTTGGTTTGTTCTCACCCGTAGCAAGCAACAGGAGAAGAGGAAATGGTCTTCACTTGCACCATGAAAGCTTTAGATTGGGTATTAGAAAAATATGCTTCACTGAAAGGGTTGTCAAGCAGTGGAATGGGCTGCCTGGGTAAGTGCTTGAGTCATCACCCCTGAAGGTATTTAAAAGATATGCAGATGTGGTGTTTGAGGACATGGTTTAGTGGTGGACTTCACAGTGTTTGGTTTATGGTTAAACTCAATGATCTTTAAAGTCTTTTCCAGCCTATTCTGTTATATTCTGTTCTGTTCTATTTTTAACTGTTAATTTCAGGGAAGTAATGGAGGCAAGTCCTGCTATTAGAAAGAAAGTTTTCAGGAGTGTTGTAGGACAAAACAAAATTATGAACATTTAGTATACAATGCACATATAAGATATAGAACAAATTTTTAATCTAAATCTGCTCTTTGATTAGCACTTAAGCACATAAATATTAGACTAGAATTATTTTCTTTTCCTAAGAACTAGGTACCCACAAGTGAAGCCAATGAATTCTAAACCTCTTTAAAATCAGTCTGCTTTTATTTAAATTTCTAAATTTGGATTTATCAAGTTAATTATATTGAAGCAATGCTCAAAAGTGAAAAACTCAGAACTGTTTTATTTCTATAGAACAATTATAAACAACTTTAAAGGGTCGTAGATTTTGGCATCACTTTTTTCCTGTGCCATAAACTAAAATGTTTTATCCAGCTCACTGAAAGATATACTTTCAGAGAGAATTAGTGATTAATGTATACTTATCTCCCTTCTTACTTATCCTTACAGTAGAGCATATGGGACACCACTAAAGGCCTTGTGAATGATGCAGCTCGTGAGAACATGTGCAGGAAAGGAAGTATTTTAAGCACATATGGAGATAGTAGCTTTTCATAGAGATAGTGTGGTGTTCAGTCAAAAACTGAGACTGCCCAATGTATTTACTGTCACCCCTGTGTGTAGCAGTGGGCCTGGGCCACTCAAATCATTCCTGAGAGCAGGTGTCCATGCTTCCTGAAGAGGGTGTACCCCAGCACCCCTCACACTCTCCACCCCAGTGTGGGTTGTGCCATCCACCTCTCTGTTCATTCTGTGTCATCCTAGCTAGGCAGCTAGTTAGGTGTTGTTACTTACCTCACACATTCTGCAAAGGTTAACACTTTAAGATGTGAGCACTGACCTACATTAAACCACTGTAAGTTTTGGTGGTTTTTTCCCACCACATAATCACTAGTCTATTTTCTAGCTAGCTCTTTTTACTTTTCTGTGTCTTAATCTGGATCTCTGAAGCTTGTAGTTTTAAGCTGAGGCCTGTCATGTAAAACTTGATCAAAGGCTTGCTACAAATCCAAATAAAATATATTATATGCACAGTCATTATCAACCTTCCCTGTAAAATGAAGATATAGGTACAAAAATCTTAGACTGTAGCAATGTATTTGCAAGCATTACAGTGTGATCTGCTACAGAGGGCTATTCTTTTGATGTTTCATTTGTGGTATATATTGTTCCATGAATAAGGTAATCCTTAATAATTTTTACTCTGCAAAGTGCAAAAAGAATGTCAGCGTAAGTAAAGTCTAATATAAAGACAGGCAGTTTCACTTTAAAAAGCAGTAGTGTTTTTCAGTTTGGGTTTTATTGTTACTGTTCAGGGGGGTTTATTTATTTGCTTGATTCTGTATATTTAAGATAAAGATTTCTTCTATTATTTGTTGACAAATACAGCAATTAGAACTCTTGTGTACACTTGTGTGTGTTTTAAATTGTCTTGTCACTTAGGATAGTAAGAATTTTTTGTTAGAGGACAATACCATTGTTCTGTGTATCAGGAGACTCATGTTCTTACTGGTGAGAGGGATTTCTTTGGTACTGAAGTCACTTTTATTCTTTGCATGACTTTGAAATTATCTATGTATTTTTAAAATATGTGCATCATGTCAAAGAGGCGTGAAAAGAGTCAAAGAACAGCACAAAAAGAAACTCAGTTCCTCACTGTTGTTTTTAAGCTTCTTATTGCTGCTGATCTCCTAGGTCCATTGTTCAGCAAAATGGCTCAAGGCAGAGTTTTTTTGTCAAGGACTGAAAAGTGGCATTTCAGCATTCGCTGTTCAGCACGGCAGGGACAAGTGTACTATTTCAGGTGATACTAGAATGGAAATTACCATTAGCACATTTCAGTTCTCCTACAGGTACAACTTTAGAGCTCCTTTAAAGTGCCTTCTCTTTTAAGAAAGGTTTTTTTCACTTTATTCAGGAATAAAGTCAGGGTAGTACTATACCTTCACTTTAGTCAGGATAGTACCATACCATTCCAGAAGTGGCAGGCTGGATCTCTGTACTGAGATGATATTTCCTAATCATACTAAAACCACTGGCATAAGAGATTTTGACATCTGTGAACTCCTTCACATTGATGTTAGTGGTTGATTGTGACTGGCAAAAACTCCACCCTGCAAAAGGAAATCCTAGTTACTGGCTCACCAAAGATTCATGGAATATAAAAGAAAGGAAGAAGAAGAAAAAACGCCAACATTTAACATCTATGAATACTCAATTTTTTTCCCATAATTTCTAAACTTTTCCCATACCAATTAACCCCACAACTATCTAGAAAAAAGATTGCTGATTTTGTGCTCTGTATGTCCCTTTCCCAACATGTACTACAACTTACTGGCCTTCTTATTGGGTCAGCTACTGCAGGTGTCTGGAGATTTGATTCGTGATTGGGAAGAACAACTTTGGCTAATTTGTGAGACTTTTCCATATCAAAAATTGCACATTATTGCCTCATAATAACCCTGGCTTTCTTCTCTTGTTAGTATTCTATATGACAGCACTGTAACATATCATAATTATATTCTATTCAGTTTTTTTCTAATAGTCAAATTTACAGTCAGATTAGTTCAATATATGCAAGCAGATATGCAAAAGTTTTTGAAATTATTGCAAAAAATTTCCTGAGTTTTTGTATAGTGTGAGCTGATACACCTTGTGGGAAGAAACTAGGAACTTTGTTGTCTACAAATAAAAGAGCATATATCATGACATTTTTGCCTGTTAGGAGGATAATCTGAAGAACTGAAAAGGTATTTATGGGCACAGACTAGAGCATGCCCTGATCCTGGAAATTGTTGTTGGTTCTTCACCAGGGTCCCAAATTAATATACAAATATTTCCCTAACTCAGGAAATATTAATGAAGAATTAAAATTATTAAGATACCAAAAAATCTTAGCATCAATATTATTAAATCTATATTATCATCTCATGTTTCTATAAAATAAAAAAAAGTGTAAACCTAATTTGGTTCACCTGTTTTTATTGTCTTTTTGTAATTATATATTCATAGGTAAATTTTAATGTCCAGGAACTTAATTCTTGAAGTAATGCTAATGGCTGACAATTATAATTATAGTCAGTTTAGAAATAATGTGGTAAATTAATACGTAAATGAGTCTCCTTTATATAGACAAGTTCCAGTTTATAAACAAGAGGACAAAGAAACAGAGTAATGAAGTGACCTTAACGTTCTGTGTATGATAACAGCCAGCCTATGATATATCCTTTCTCTCCTGACTCAAAACCCAGTGCTTTGTGCAGTGTATCATACTCTATGATATACTTAGAATTCTTGGATCATTATTGTTAAAAAGAATTATTTAAACAAATACCTAACTCACTACATATGTCAGTTGTTAGCATACTGAGTGTGCCAAAAAAGATTATGTGTACAAGTTAATTTATCTGTAAATTTAGTACTCCTGGTTTTTGGACTCTGTCTTGAAAAAAATATTACAGACAAAATGTCTTATAGTTTTCTGAAAATAATTATCTCTCCAGAGGTAGGGTTCAGTGCAAATCTAGGAGATACAGAAATTAGACATTTCTAACTAGTATTGAATTGAATGTAATCTATATTTACATTCAATAACAGAAAACATTAAGTTTATACCTCAAAGTAGTGGATTTTTTACTTTATAAAATTCCAGATTTTGAAGTTCTGTGTGATGGGATTTGAGAGATCACGCTCAAAAGCCTATGGATTTGGTGTTCCCAGATTATGAGCCTGTATAAGGCAATGTAGAATCATAGTTGTATAGTTTCTTCTGTGCAGGAAGACCACATAATTAATTGTCATCTTTTCCATGCTGTGTCAGAACTTGCAATGGAGCTTACAAGACTGAGCAGTGATGACTCAGGTGAAGCCAGGAACAAATTGGTTTCAGATCTATTGCTAATAAAAGGTGATTTCTTATTATTCAGCCATTCTCATTTTTCAAAATTTCCTCAAAATAATCTGATAATATGGTATAATATGACCAGTGTCATCCATGTTATCAAATGCTCTTTCCTAATGTTAGTTTCTTTACATCTAATTTTCAAACGGTGTGGCATATAAAAAAATATGTGTTTAATCTCAGTGGCAGCTTAACCTAAATGAGTTTAGAATTCCTCTGGGAATATAAAACATTTCATCAGGTCTATTTTTTTTCAGGGAAGAGACTTGCTGATTTATTTATAATATTCAAAACCAATTAAAGTTTCCTCTAATTATTAGGAGTTCTTTATCTTCTCTAAGAGAATAAAAAAAGAAAATAAAATATAATTTAATAATAGCAGAGAAATTGAGTATAAACAATAACCATACTAAATGTAAGACATTATTAAAAAAAACTTCAGGAAATTTACCCACAATTTTGATGTCTTCAGGTTGCTAAAAGTATCTGTATTTTCTATTTGGAAATACATAGGAAATGGAAATAAGGATGTAAAAAAAGTGGTTATGAATTTTTCCTAAATAATACAGACTAGAGAATCTGGGAAAGAAAATAAAATTTTACTTTCTAGTATATATTTATCTAAACTTTTTAAGAAGTACCACCTACACTGCAGCTCTACAGTACAGCATAGTTTAAAACTGTTATATAAGAGTCAAGTTATTCAAATGAAAAATAAGTGGTGAAAAACTGTTTTTGTAATCTCTGCAATGTAATTACCCTCCCTGGATTATTAAAGTCTGGCAATATTTTCACATATTCCTTTGGAATCAATTTATTAATTAAAAAATTAGGCCAGCTCCACTGACCTAATTAACTCTAATAAAACCAACTAGGTCACAATTAAGATTCTCCTTTCACATACGTGTTTTCTGTCTCTTTAGTGCCATTTGTAATTTAAGTCTGGAGGGGTAGTATGATTAATTCTTTCATATTCTTTGTCTATTACTGTGTCGCCTGTGCTGCTTATGTAAAATAACGTGAGTCCCACAGCTAACAAAAACCAGGGGCAAAATACTTGAAATGCCAAATCTAGCATCTGTATTATTCATAGCATTTGTGGTCTCTGTGGGAGAACAAAATCTGTGCTAAATAATGTGAAGAATCTTATAATCCTCATTGTACTGCCACTGCATCTTCCAGGGAAACAGAAAGGTTACTGGTTAACAAGAATTGAGCTTCCAGAATTTGTCAGCTGGGAAACGTGGATTATACCTGTGTTATTGGGTGAGTTTGCTGTACTGAACAGAGTCACATTTAAAAAAATCCAGCCCTGTCTGCAACAACAGAAAAAAAAAAAAAAAAAATAGTGTGTTACTTCCTGATGAAATTAAAGCAATTAAATCCAAGCATAGAGTTCCAGAACAAGACCAGGTTAATCTTTTTGTTTAGGTTTATAGTTACAAAAAACTTGTTGGACTAGGATGCTGAGATGTACAAATAACACTCCACAGAAAACTCCAGGGTGTTTACAGTAAGCTGTGTTTGTCTGGAGTTCCTCTGCAGTTCATTAATGGGAGGAAGATAGGCCACAAAGTTGATCTTTCATCCAACTTAGGCATCTACTTTAAGAGGGGGTAGGTCTCTTTATTTATGTGCTTATTTACCTTTGCTTTCTGAGACACCTAAAGTAGCCTAGATGAGAAGTCTAATCTTCCAGATAGTTATTATAAGTTAAGAAGTTATAAGTTAGTTATTATAAGTAAGCTTCTTCTTACTTTAAGTAAGAAGAAACTATAGGAAGTTAATTATTACAGTAAATTAATCATGCTTGTTACAGTCTGACCATTCCTTGTTCAGAAGAAATCAAGGATAAATAAAATAACAAAATAACCTTGAAATAATTCCTGAAGAAAGAAACTTAAGGGAAAACAGACAATTCAGAAAGACTTAGCTAGAAAGCCTTAGTTGTGGAAAGAAATTTTGAGAGAAAGAATCCTTTAGCTTCCAGAAGTCATGTCAAAAATCTTTCTGTCAAGTAGTTAGATGACTCAGATAATTCCAAATAGCAAAATAGTGATCATCTGGTGATTATATCTGGTATGACATTGAAAATACCAGTTCAAATAAGATCTCATAGGACATCTTACATAGGCCCTAAATGTTGCTGTTTCCAAAAGTTTTACTAGAAGAAAATGAAAAGGTATAGGAGTAGATTACACTGAAAAAGACACTGTTAGTAACAATGTCACAAAATTCCTCACTTGGCCAAATCTGACTGCAACACTGTGGCAGTCATGATCACCTTTTTATATTATGTACTTTGTAAACTATTTTCCTCTTCTAGCATTCACAAAGTGGATTGTGGTGTAAATACTACATTCTTCTAAGGACATTTAATATAACTAAACCATTCAATTAATGGATTGAACCTGGTTTTTGTAGACTCTGTTTCTAATTGTTCCACATTCTTATCTGCTTATTTACATTTTTACTTATTTCAGAAACAGGTATTATAATTAAGTTCAAGATAATACATGACTTAACAGCACTAAATCACCACATAATAAATAATTATGAGCACAACTGGGAAAAAAAATAGAAAAGGAACCTTCCTTTTTATGCATCTAGTAAAATATCACAAATCAGTAATTTTATAAAGAATTTCACTTCTCTGAAGAGTACTTTACATGGTTTTCTTATCTTTTTCTGCCTCATAAAGTATAGGTAGAGAATGAACACTGCTACTTAGCTGGAAATTTCTGTTTCATACATGCACATATCCTCTGACTCCTATTTGTCCATCAGTACCTTACTACATTACAATTCAGATACAGCAAGTCACAAGTGATTGCCCATAAATCATAATAAAATAGATCACTTAACATCTAGGTTTTAGTGTAATACCTGAGTTGTCTGGTGAGACCACCTGAGATACAATTTGAATTGTATATGCTGTTTCCATTATCTAAGAAACAAAACCACATTCTCCAGATATCTATTGGGATATATGTACAAGATTAAAAATCACTACAGAAGAAAGTTTTCTCTTTGTAAAATTGTTAAATTCCTTATTTCTTCATGAGAAATGAATGAAGAGTGTTTTCTGAACATAATGCTTTTTAAAGGGTAGAAAAATAAGAAAAATAGTGTAATCATCCTATGTTGTAACAACACAAGTTTTATCAGCTACACAAATCTCTATGTCTGTTTCTAAAAATATTATTCTTGTTACTATGGAACTTAAATGACTCTTATTTTAATGCTTATTATATATGTGATCTTCACTGTGTGAAATGAGGATTTCTCATGGTGGAGCAAGTCTAATATAAATTTACTAAATGTACCTAACAGCAAACCAAGTAAAGCAATGCATCAAGAGATGTTCTAAAACTTAATGGAATTAGAGACAATAATCTGAAGTTTTGTATTTTTTGTTTACTATCTTTAGTATATTTTTATTGATTTTCTGTATCACAGAAGAAACTGCTTTTCTTTTACGCTTTATAAAAAAATGATATTTGTATTTTACTTGGAGAAAGAGTAAAACTTTTTCACAAAACCAGCCAGTACAGAGTGACAGTGGATTTTAGGTTTTTATTTAACCAAACTATTAGGAATCAGGTCAGCAGTCCTCTGCAATCCACTTAAGAACATGAAAAAAATTGGAAAACCTAGGATACTCAAAGCTTCTGCTGTGGACAGAGAATGCAATAACCAATTGCTCACTTCAGGGGGAAAAAAACCAGCATGTCTTGGAAATTTGATCAGTCTATAAATAGTCCAGAAATTTTGCTTTTAATATGATGGATACACTTGCAAGCCTTTATATGCTATAAACTTCAGAGATTCTGGGCACTTATAGAGAAAAACTGCAGAGATTAGTAATTGCTTACCCAGATGACTAAGAAGTACCTTAATTAAGGCATAATGAGTTAGACGTTTCCAGAATTTGTCATTTATGTTGATAAAAAGTGACTTTGAAACGTGTTCATTGTTCACTGCATGGGAACACTAACTGTAGAATAGAAATCATGACAACTGTGGCAACTTGTTGTCAATGTCATGCAGATTTAAAATGTAAGGACTGTGCCTGCTGAAGAAGGGCTGTCTACACATTACAAACAAGGATCGATAAACTTGTCCCTCACTGCAAGATGTGTATATGGCTTCTTAACATGACAGTTTATGGTGGGTTAAACGTGAGAAAGCAGTGCCCTGGCAGCCAGGAGGGTCAACCCTGTCCTGGGGTGCATCAGGCACAGCATCACCAGCCAGGCAAGGGAGGGGATTGTCCCGGTCTGGTCTGCGCTGGGGTGGCCTCACCAAGCCAAGCTCAAGAAGTGTTTGGACAATGGTCTCAGGCACATAGTGTGATTTTTGGGGTTGTTCTGTGCAGGGCCAGGAGCTGTACTTGATGATTCCTGTGGATCCCTTCTAACTCAATTTATTCTATTATTGTATGTTCTCCAAGGAAAATATTTATTTAAAAACTGATAAAAAGTTTCAATCCTTTAGAATGATCCATAACCATTAATTATTGAACAGAAAATTCTGCTGTTCCTGCTGCTTCTTCAGATGAACAGAGTTTAAACATTAACATTTTTTTTCTCAAATAAGAGTGATGAATGTAATAGCTGAATATTGCAATTAAGTGACTTTAGTATAGCTAAGGAATTAAATCTCACTAGAGTCTTATATCTGACATTTTCTGAATCCATAAACTTACCTTTACTAGACACTACTTGAGTTAGTAATCTGAGCAAGACCATTTGGGATTGGTGATTTAATTGGAGATTTTTCTTTTTTGCTTAGTTTTTTTTTTATTTTTTTGCTAATTTCACACTGACTGAGACTACATAACATACTATTCTGCTTCTAGAGTAGATGCTATTAATTTCAGCTCTCCACATATTAAAAGAAAACACTTTTTCATTTTGTATTAAAGATTTACTGTTCCTCAGGAGGGTTACGTGCAGACTGCTACAGTGAGGAGAACTGTATCTGACAAAGTGAGTGTTTGCTCCTTTTACAATCAGTGAAAAGGAATAAGCAATTGAAGAACATAGCATCCTGACATATACAATCAGCAGAAATCAGATTGACTCTTTATTAGAAGGTCTTTCTTCATTGTTCATAAGTGTAATTTTTCAATATTCTGAAATAACTAAAGTATGATGCATAAAATTGCTGAGGAGGTTCAAGGGAGAAAGAAGAGCAATACAAATGTTCTGCATTAGGCAAGAGATTTACTTTTCTCTTAAAAAGTGTATATTCAAATGATTTGGGATTTTTTTTTTTTTGGTTAAAAGTCATGTCTGGTTCCTAAGAAACTATAAACCTGAAATAATATGTTTTTTATGCAGACAGCAGTGCTCAAAGTTTTGAAAATTAAATCCACCTTTGCAGTGTCATGTGCCTTTGTGTCCTACCTTCTGCATATAAATTCAAATGAATCACTTTTTCCTTCAAGACATTACTTTTTATTAACCAATCACTTAAATTTAAAATTAGTAATTTTATTTCTGGGGAAGATCTTGCATTCACTTTTCCACTTATAGAAAAGACTCAGTAAATTCCATCACTTTACCATTTCTCAGATGTGATGACAGCAGATAGGTTCCTGCTGATGAGTGAAGAAGACACCACATTGCATAAGAACGTAAAATAAGAACCATTCAATGATTAAGAGCCATAAGAAGTAAGTTAAGAACCATGCTTAAATACTTTCTTGATAGTAGATAATAGATGCTATCAGGAAGAGTGTTGGAACACAAAGCTGTGGTGTAGGAAGCGCAAAATATCACTTCCTTTAACAAATTTTGCAATTCATGCCTGTTTTTCTTTTTTGAACTTATCTGATGACTTTTGTAGTTCATATAAGATTTTGCCATCTGCTACATTCTATGAAAATTGGTTCGACAGCTTAACAATGCATGGAGTTAATAGGAATGTCCCTCTTCTTTGTTGTGTTGACAACTTGTCTGCAATATGTTGAAGGGATGACTTATGTTGCTCACAAAGTCATTTATGCCTGGGAAGGGGAGAGAACACTGCTCCCCTTTTTGAAGCTGTTGGAAGAAAACAAAGTAGTAGCTCTACAAAACATACATGTTATAATTTTAGGGGTTTTCTCCATAAATAGAAAATATTACAATGGACATTGGAAAGTAGGTATACTTGCATAACATTTCCATGAAAACAAATGCCTTTTTTTTTAAGACCAGATAGTTAAAAAAAATCAAGAAAAATCCTTCTTAAAAATTAAAGAAAATTTTAAAAAATTAAAATATGTTATCAAAAACTTAATAAGCTTGTTCTCTTGTGCAGATAATAGAAAATGTTATGGGTAGTTGATGGAATAAAATGTAGAATGTAAGACTGATGAAACAAAATGCAGAAAATATGGTACTTTCCTATGAGGAATACATTTAGAAATCACAACCACAGGAATCTGAAAACACCAATGTAAATGTGTAGAAGTATATAATGCTGCTCAAGTTCATTGAAGGAATTTTTAATCCATGCAGTGTATAAAGAATAGAGTTTTCTAGTTTTCTTGTACCATTCCATCACTAATATTTTTTTTTACAAAATATATTCATTTCAATAATAATAATGTAAAAATATGTTTAATTTAATAGTTGTGATATTCAGTGCCACAAAAGGAGAAAGCATATATTGTTATTTAAAAATGTATATCTATGGTGTGTTGTCACTTTGGCTGAAGCATTGGTAAAAAAGCTTTGCTTTAGCACTTGCTTTAATAAATTACTGACATTATTATAGTCAAGTGAAAACAATGCTCATGCTTTTGCCCCTGTTCATCCACCTTACAGTACAGAAGCTGTATTTTTTTTCTTCTTGTGTTGGGGGCAGTTTTCCAAGTAGAAGAGCTCTAAATCTTTGCTGTCCCATAAATATGTGAATATAAACAGTGATTTATTGCAATTTAGTTCCTGTTTTGGTGGAGGAGGTTTATGGTGCTGAGAAAACTCATTAATCTAATTCACATTTCATAGTATAAACATAACCTTTACAATATATAACAGCAGAAATTATGTGTGGTTATGATTTACTGTTTGTGTTTTTGAAGGAGAAAGAAGTGCAAACTTGCTTTGCCACTTCCAGTTTCAGTAGTCATTGATTAGGTTGAAGAACAAATATGAAACTGCTATAAATAAGAATTTATGTGCATTTAGTTTCTGCTGGTTTCAATTTTAATATAAATACTAAAATTTAGAGGTTGTGAGAACAGTTTACTGGGAGCCAAACAAGCAACTTTAAAAAGCGTATCACAGACAAATTGCTATTAACCTGTTCATTTTTTTTACAACACTAAATCTACTTAAAAGACAGATTTCTGAAGTTCTTTCCCAAAAATTTGCAAAACACAAAAAAAGGTAAGAGATTAAGTAACTGTATTGTGGTAGCGTTAAATTACCCTTTAGGACTTACATAGTTAGGTATGCATATTTTATTAGGTTTCATACACTCACTGATGTGGAAAACCTCAATTTTGAATCTTGAGAGGCTGTTAATATAATAATTGTAATATATTCATATCATGTAATGCTATTAGAAGTTTACCTATGCTTTCACTGAATTGTAAGAGAAACGTGTAATGCTTGAAAAATCAGTGTATTTTTTGTTAAGTGATTGAAAGAACTATCAAATTTTGGTGTTTCTATTTTCACTCACTATGCAGAAAATCTTGAATAGAGATCACACTTATAATTATGAAATCACAACTTTTTTTATATATGTTCTGGGATATTGTTAATATGTTTCTTGTACTTTAACTTATAATACTGTAGAGAATATTTTGCAAAATGTGTATGTGATGTCATTGGAATGTGGCATGGTTAGTTATATTTAGTTGAAGTCTTTTGAATATGTTACAATTTATATAAAATTAAAAATATCGTATCAAAAGATATTAACCAATCAAAGCATAGTTCTTTTAAGGAGCCATCTTCTCTGTATTAGATAGTATTTTAATAAAGAATTCATGAAAGTAAAGCTTATAGAATATATATGCTTTCATTAATAATTCTGATATACTGATATATTATTGTTACTAATAATCTTAAAATAATGTATTTTTCTATTCAGAAATTATGAGAAAGCTAGGAATCATTACAGTGATAAAATATAGTGTAAAAATGTGATTTTCATATTGTAAATGAAGCTTCAATTTAAATTCACTAAAATTACGATAGAAATTCCTGTTGGAAATATTTTATTATTGAAATATTATATGAATTAAAGGTAATTCATAAACCCTATAATTCCTTCAAACTGTAATCAAATATTGCTGACTAGAATCTATTTTATAAAGAATGTTGATCACTTACAGTTCATCTTTCATCTGAGATCATTGGTTGTCTCCTTGTGACCAGAATTTATTTTTGAGTCACATCTTTGCATTTATAAGATGTATGGAAGGAAATTATATTTCTTTACATACTGCTTCACAATTTTTCCCAATTCCTTTCTTTTTTATGGCAACACTTTCTGTATAATACAAGAAACTAAGCAGTTTGCTAGTGTAGTACATATTGAAGCAATGTAGCTGTAATATGCTATTTTATTTTAAATATGTACATTAATTTCTAACTTAGCTTTTATTGATTACTCACATTTTGTTCCCAGCTGTGAAAGTAAGAAACAAATAAGAGCTACCCCTTCAACAGTTGCTAGGAGGAAAATACCGTGATGTCTTTAGTCACATCAGAAGAACAGTGATGTTCTTCAAGAAAACATTACTAAAAAAGGGGGGAAAATTAAGCACAAGGACACATTTTTATAAATGATTTTGTGACTTATACATTTAAAGTACTGTTTTTTATATGCCTACATATTCATGTCTTTTTGAGTACTGAATAATATATTATTCCAAAATTTAAGCAGACAATGTTTGAATGACTCTGGGTAAAATTTCTACACAATACAAGGACACTGATGACACATAATTCTTACAAAATTAGAGTAACAAGTAGAATTTTTCAGGTACTTTCCCTAGAACCTATTTTATTTTTCCTTAGTAAAGCTGCATGGTGGAATACATAAACTCTTTTACTTGTATTAGTAAATTTTTTACAATATATTTAACTATCATAAAGTGATGATCAAAGGAGGCCTTTAAGAATATCATTACAGATATTCTACAATCTCTCTCTGGGACTAAACATTTTTCATTTCTTCAAGCAATAGCAGAAGAGCCCATTACTAATTCTGGATAAAAAATATTGAGTTTTGATGGACTCAGGTAATAGAGAACAGTTGACCATATTACAGAAATGTGAATCATAACAGTGAAATGCTTGGCAATGTATGCTTAAGATTTAAAACATAAGGGTCTTATACTGACCCTAAATTGTATAATCAATAATAATGTATGAACAATGATGTAGTAATGCTGAGAGTTCTGCTAAGGAATTACAACACCCTAAGTGAAGCAGTCTAGCTAATAAGAAAATGTTTTCTTGAATGCTAAATCTACTGAGTGAACAATCAAAACTGAACACTGTCACATTTCAAAAAGTGTTTTACATAAAGCAAGCCAGTCTAAATCTAACAACTCAGTGAAGTATTCTATTATAATATTCATAAATTCATAAATCAACTCCTATAGTGTTGTACAAATCTGTAAGTAGGTTTCCCCAGTACATGAAAATCAAAAGAACACAATTCACTTCCAGCTTTGGTAAATCAGGCCCAGGCCTAATCATTCAAACCTGAAGATAAATTATTATGTTCAATGGAGGACATTTGTATGACAGGCAAGTACCATTTAATGTAATCCTACCCAAATCTATTCCCATCATTCACTAATTAATTAGTGAAAATTTAGAGCATATATGCCAATAATATGTTTCAATGTTATGTGCATCAATGTCTCTCACATATATTGTCTCTCACAGTGTCCTTCTGGACAAAATGTCCAGCATCCAGTTAGGCAAGTCCATCATACATTGGGTGAGCATTTGACTGATGGGTTGGGTTCAAAACATTCTAGTAAATGGGGTTATGCTGGGCTGGCAACTCACCACCAGTGGGGTCCCCCAGAACCCAATTTTAGGGCCAGTGCTCTTTAATTTTTTCATAAATGACCTGGTGAAGGAATCATATGTATATTGAGTAAGTTTGCTGGTGATAGCAAACTAGGAGGAGTTCAAGGATTTTACAGAGATGTCTGGACAGACTAGAGAGCTGTGCAATCGCCAGATGTATGAAATCCAACAAGAGCAAGTGCTGCATTCTCCACATGGGGTGGGGTAATTCTGGTTAAATGTACAAACTGGGAGACAAGAGGCTGGAGAACAGCTTTGCAGAAGGAGACCTGGACAGATTGGGTTGTTGAGAAGGTGAATATGTGTCAAGAGCTGATGAGAAGAAAGGGCCCAGCTGTGTCCTGGGGGCCTTAAGGACAGTATAGCTGGCTGGTCAAAGAAGGCAATTGTTCTTCTCTACTATGCATTCTTACATTGCCACCTCCAGTACTCTGTGTGGTTTTGACCACCCCAAGCCCTCTGAGAAGCTGTGACAGGGCTTCAGTTGTTTCAGCTGGAGAAAAGGAGGCTCGGAGTGACTTTATCACTCCCTAAAACTACCTGAAAGGAGGTTGTATCCAGGTGGGGATTGGCCTCTTCTGCCAGGTAATAAGTGATAGGATGAGAGGGAATGGCTGCAAGTTGCAGCAGGGAAGGTTTGAAATGAAATATTACGAAACATTTTTTTCACTGAGAGGGTTACCAAGCATTGGAAGAGACTCCCCAGAGAAGTGTTTTGAAAGATTTTTAGATATGACACTTAGGAATATGGCAGTTTAGTCATGGACTTCACACAGTTAGGTTTACAGTTGGACTTGATGATCTTAGAGGTCTTTTCCAACATGAAAGATTGATTAAAATATGACAAGCTTCACCCAAGCAGATGAGATAAAGACAAACCTATCTTTGCAAAGACAGGGTTTTTTTAGGGCTAAAGAATACCTGAAATCAGTCTACTAGTTAATTTTTAATACAAATGTCTCTGATGGTATAAGAATCAGAGGTAATAAAATGAAGACCATTTAGGGTAATAAGATGAAGCTCAAACTTCTGAGAAATAAAAGTTTTTTTCTGAAGTGAGTCCTGATACCTCTTTTCAAGGAGCTGTTGAAAAGGTTATTTCCCTAGGTTATTCTCCTATGAGCAAACTAGAGCACAATGAGCATTCATGCTCTTTAAAGTATGCTGATTTACTTTACTCTTTAACATTATACTGATTGTTTCATATAAATATTTTCTATTAAAGGAACATGGGCGTGTGACACTTATGCTACATCAACCCCTTACAAAAATTAAAATACTTGACAGCAATTTTTGATGGACTCAAAATTTCCATCAAAGAAACATATCACCAGCATTCTTTTTTGGATCATGATATTCATATATCCTAAGAAAGGCATACTGTGGGTTTAATTGAACAGCATTTAGGAGTAATTCTAAAGGATCACCAACTGTGTCTTCACAACTCTAGCTCTAGGTGGGAACATTGTGTAGGAGTATAGATTTATCTTTTAAAGGTGCCTAAGTTGCTTCACTAAATAAAGAGCCCAGATCCCTTTAGTTCTGAATATTCACTAGAAGCTGATACTCTTGCAGTGTTACATCACTCCTTTTATGTCAACATGGACTGGAAATAGGATATTCAGATTATTTAATTCAGAAACTCTTTGAAATAATGAGATAGTAATCAATGGTGGGTTTGTTTGGTCCCATTTCTGTCCTTTAAGTATCTGAAGGCCACTTTTTATGCATTTTGCCTCTCCTAGAGTGTTGGAATGCAAACTCAGTTCTAGAGTTTAACTCTTATATAAGCTTTCAACAATTTGCTTGGAGGGAGATTAAGTTCATGTACTCCTAGACAGGTGAACATTGGTTTAAGCTAGTTGTATAAACATTCCCAAGAAGAGGGATAAAGGGACTATTCATTTTAATTGAAGGTAGATATATAAGCAGATAACTAGTTTTATTTCTGCATCTTCAGAGCACAATCCTGACTTTTAGTTATACACTTAATGCTGTTTCAGTGAGCAGCTTCTATATATTTCAAATCTCCTGACCTCCTACATTAGTTTCTCATGCTCTTTTAGATCTTTTCTAAGCCACAGTTATATCCCCCTAGATTTTTCCAAGAAAAATTTGAAGGAAGGAGCAGAAGACACCTTCTTAATTGTTTCTGTTTTGGTGTTTTTTTTTTTTTTTTTTTTTTTTTTTTTTTTTTTTTTTGTTTTTTTTTTGTTTTTTTTTTTTGTTTTGTTTGTTTTTTTTTTTTTAATTAAAGCAAGCTCTCGGCTTTTGTTAGTCAGAGATTCACCAGTATTTCAGGCTGAGCTGAATTTTTTCTTCTCCCTCCTGCCAATAGCTGCAATAGAAGATTCTGCAAAGGATACATTCTGTTTGAGGTAGGCTCCTCTTCCTATGCCATGTACCCATGCTGAGAAGGCATAAATCCACCTTACTACATTATACCTTGGAGGGAGACTATGGAAGGGGCATTTTTGTCCTACTAATAATAGACTAGGAGTTGATAAGGCTCCAGTAACTCTCAGTTGCTCTTCCACAAGATATGAAAGACCTTCCTTGAAAAGGTCAGCGTCATTTTAGAATTAAGTACAGGAAGATATGTGTAGTCACATGTCTGAAAGAGTTTACAATGTATATATTTCTACACAATATGAACACAGTAAGCCTATCTGCAATGCTGGGGAAGGATAATTCCATGTAAAGGCACTCCTCCTGGAAGTAGGAATCTTCTTTATCTTCCCATTCTGAATCCGAAAGCAGATGCAGCCTTGATCTAGATATGGGCTTGTACAGCAATAGGAATAGCAACTTCATCTCATGATGCATCACCTCTGTGTCTGTAATTTGGTAGGGATGGTAATAACAATGCATATTAACTTGGGTTGTGTCTGTTCCTTTAAATTCCTGGATGCAAAGTACTCATTTTCATAGAGGAGAAATGGGGTTGTAAAGAATCTCTTACCAACTGGAAACATTTCCAGACTGCTCAGCTCCATCTCTAGACTGTAAGGATAGCTTTGTGTATTGACTCCTGCTACTGTTTTTTGATTAAGGTTACAGTGTATCAATACTTTTTTCTGTTGGAAACCCAAAATCTGTAATGGACAATTGTCTACCTATCTCCAAGATCCCTGCTGTTGTCCTTGAAGAGAAAGTTTGCCTTCAAAAATAAATTCCTAATACTCTCAAAATAATTTTCCATTTTGGAAGAAATGTGGTATTACTGGGACACATGTAACTACCTGTTTACTCTTGACATTGTAGTCCTATGTATTGTTAATGGTAGGTCAGGTAATTTCTTCACCTGTCTACTTTGTTTTCTTTCTCATCCATTATCTTTGTTTCTCCTCTTTTCACCCTTGGATAGCTGATCTCCACAAAGAAAGAAGCCCATATAGCTCATTATTTCACGTTTTCCTCCTCACAGATGGTAACCCCACCTGCAGGTCTGCCCTTTTTATGCCATTACTAGCTTCATGCTCTGTTTAAACTCTGTTATATTTGCAACCAGGTCACCTGCTGAGGGAATGGATACTTCTGACAAGACCCAATCTCCTATTGAGCAAATGGGCTACAGACGCAGAGGCCAAATTATTATTAAGTGTTAGCATAATTGTAATTATAAGTTGAGTGTTTCATTATAATACAGCTGTTGAGGCTTTAATGCATCCCTGTAATGTGCTTTATTAATAAACTGCAAGAACTGCTGACTTTACAATTTTCTGGATCACATTTATGATAACAAAAGAGGATATGAAAATGAATTCACTACAGGAGACCTACTGTGTTAGTTACTATGATTCACAAGTTTATTATGGTAATAAAGCAACATGAGACAATAACATTTGGAACTCAAATACACTAATGATGCTTCATATTGTTCCAAAAACATTATGCAAAAGTAGTAAAAAGTGTTATGACTTGCAGATAGTCAAATTCAGCAGATGTCACACTACTGAATAAAAGTGAGAATGTAATGTTAGCCTCTGAATCATTTGATTCTTCCTTCCAAGTCTTCCAAAGTTAAGAGAATGTTTAAGTTGGTTGGCTGATTGATTGGTCGGTTGGCAGAAAAAGGGGATTTTTATTAACTTTTACCAATTTCACTCAAATCAATATTTGAGTGACAGACTATATGATCTTGTCTTCAGTAGAGGTTTTCATATTACATATGTTAATTTTAGTGCTATAGACCTGCATACAGTGTACAGAGGAGTAGTAGTAAATAAGTCTTGCAGTAAAGCTGTGCTGTGACTTGTAAAATATGTAATATTAGTGAAGACTGGAGAGTACAATATGCATTACATGTGCTGAAGCATGATAAGCATGATGAGCATCATGGAAAAATCATAATTCAAAGATTAAAAAAAATATTAAAAGGCACTATCTCAGAACACAAGAACACTAAGGATATGTAATGATAAAAAAGGAACTTATGCAAAAAATATTTTAAAAATTCTTTATCATGAACTGTATTGAACAGCTTATTGTAGGGAATTTGCAAAGTCAAGAAAAGAAATTTAAATGAAATATTTACCTGCAAATACTGGTAGACGTAGAATCTGGTGTCCCTACATGCCACTTAAAATATGAAGAGAAGCATAGTTCAACTGTCTTGGGCAACTACTTAAAACAGTAAGTACTTTCATTCATTGGACATGTACTCAAGTACCTAGTTTTCATTATCTGAATATGTCTTATGTACTTAATTTTGTTTGCCAACATGTTTGAGATGTGATTTTTTCCTGAGATGGGCAATTTTTCTCTAATTGTAAAATTTAATATCAAACTACAGTTACATGGCTCTTTAAAAAGAAAAAGGGGTTCTGCAAGCAAATTTGGAACTATGAGTCCTGAATAATTAGGACTCTGCTGTATGCACTATTAATCAGGCTCTCTCCTCTGGCTGGTCATGTGGTGTATACACACAGGACTGAACTGTGCCCTGATGTTAACTAGAAAGTAGAACTAAACTCTATGCAATTGTGGTTGCCCATTTTTGACTTTATGGAAATTACTAAGTCTTCTCACAAGAACCTCTAAAAAGTGAATGCATTATGTAGTAAATTATTAGGCAGAAAGTGCTTTTTCTCCTCTCTTGTGTTGAAGAGGATTATATGGACTGAGTTCCAAGAAACTTGAGGTCGAAATTTCCAGTAATTTTCCTGTAGTACAAATAGCTAGAGAGTTGATCTAATTAACTGAGTTTCTTTTTGAAAAGTTATCATTTGAAGATTACGAAACATTGTAATGGTTTAAACTCAGTTGGCAGCTTAACCCCACACACTCACTTACTAGCAGGATTGGGGAGAGGATCAGAAGACTGAAAGTGAGAAAAATCTTGGGTTCAAATAAAGACAGCTTAATAGGTAAAATACAAGCTATGTGCTCAAGCAAAGCAAAGCAAGAAATTAATTCACTGTTTCCAACAGCCAGGCAGGTGTCCAGCCATCTCCAGGAAAGCAGGGTTCTGAGCATTCTTCTCTTTCTTCTTCTTTCCCCATCTTTATCTGCTGAGCATGATGCCATATGGTATGGAATACCTCTTTGGTCAGTTGAGGTCTATGTCTTCTCCACACTTCGTGTGTACCTCCAACCTCTTCACTGGTGGGGTGGTACAAGAAGCAGAAAAGGCCTTGGCTCAGCAATAACAAAAAGTCCATCATGAACAGTTTTCAGCACAAATCCAAAACACAACCCTATAACAAATAGTCTGAAGAAAATTAACTACTATTCTCCAGCTAAAATCAGCACATATATTGAATAAAAAAAAGAAAAAAATGGCAGCTGCCTTATATGGATGGACTGTATGGCTGTCTGCTTGTCTTCAAAGGAGTTCCTCCTTTAACTCAACAAAGACCTTTATGTTAGATAAGCTGAATACCTCCATAGGGCAAATTACCTAAAATCTTGGTGAGGTAGTTGTTTAACAACATGCCTAAACTAGGATGCCATGGAAGAATATTTAGTCTTATACTAGTTGGGCTGGAAGGAGCCTTTAAAAGGTTCCTGCAATAAACACAGACATATTCAACTAGAACATGTTTTTCAAAGCCCTGTCCAAACTAACCTTAAATGTTTCCAGGAATGGGACAACTCCAATGTCTGTGGATAATCTGTTCTGGTGTTTGACAACTGTCATTGTAAAAAAAAAAATGTCTTCCTTACATCTTGTCTAAATCTGCCCTCTTTTATTTTAAAACCATTATCCCTTATTCTAGTGTGACAGGACATGAGAAAAAAATTTGTCCCCATCTTCCTTATAAACCCCCTTTAATCACTGAAAACCTGCATAGGTCCCTCCAAAGCCTTGTCCACTGATGTGGTCACTCCATGATAAAAGGCCACTGGGTTGGTCAGCAGGGCTTGTCCTTGGTAAAGACATGCTGATTGTCTTGAATCACAACCTTGTGCCTTAGCATAGGCTCCAGGAGGTTCTGTTCCCAGCCACAGAGGTGAGGCTGTCTGGATGCTATTTCGCCTCCTTTCCACTCGTATTAAAAATGCATGTAATCTTGAATTAATTGTCAAATGAACGTTATAAGATGCAATGGCCCATCCTTCACAGTGCTGATCAGTTTGAAATCTGGTGAGTCTCAAAGTACCCTACTATTCTTAGACACTTTTTCTTCATTGATTATAGAGCAATTCACAGCATCAAAAGAAAGATGAAATAGGAACTGGAAAAGAAGACTGGAGTCTTGAAAAATTTCACTAGACTCAAAAGTATTTGGAAATGTGGAAGATTTAAAGTTCACTTGAAATGTGTAATAAATGGGTGGCAGCAGAAAAGAAGACATTTAGAGACAGTCATATTTCTGAAGCATTACCTGACTTTAATGCTGCTCAGTTAATTCAAGCAGAGGAGACTAACTCTATAACTATTAAAGATATGAGAGGTACTTAGCTTCATGTAAAATAGATGGAAAGGTGCTTTTAATAGAGTTTATTAAAAGAAAAGCAGAGAGAAATTTGTAATGCATCTATGAATGAGATCTCTTCTTGCAATTTGGAGGTGTAATTGGAATCCCCTATTATAAAATAGAAATAGAAGGAAAATTTAAAAATAGGACAAACAAACATTAAAAGAACTCTACTGAAAACAAATTTGAGATAACAAAATAAGCAGAATTTGCTAAGCAAAGGGAATTACCTGAAAAAATTGAATATGATGGAAAATGGATAGGATTTTCGAACTGTTGGAGAATGTACTATGAAGAATGATATTAAAATAGAAAGATATGGGAAATTAAAAACTAGAGTCCATTCAGAGCTCTGCACAGCAGAGGACAAAGCCAACTCATCACATTTTGGAAAAAAAAAGCCAAGAAATTATTATGATCATAAGAGATTGCAAATATCAAAACAGAACGTGCCTTATTTACCAAGAGGATAAACTATCATTTATGTAGAAAACCTATTCCTAAATTATTATAGCAATGAGAGAATGGATAAAAGCTATATAGGAACTGTACTAATTTGAGTGATACAAAAGGCACTGTGGTACATGAAATAATAAAATTAGTACTGTTAAAGAGATACATAAGTTACAAAAATGAGACAGGATAATTATTTGGATCTTAACCAGATTATTTTGTCCACAAACTAATTATATATTTGTATAAATATATGTGCCAGTATATGGGAAAATTGTCTCTTTTTTTTCATTTTTACAAGGACAGTACCACTAATGATTAGGTTATATCTGGTCACTCATTTGACTTCAACATAAATGAAAAAAATACTGAATATGCAGATAGCACAGAGGAAAATTCTGGATAAGCTCACCAAACTCTAAAATAGAGTTTAAAGAGGACATTTTGTTTTAATCTTGATATCAGAGATTGAAGAGGAAATGTATAATAATTTGATGTAATTTATTATTGTTGAACCATAAGAAAAATGCAAAATCATGGAAAAATTAACAAGAAAGCTAGGAACTTATGCTGATAGATAGGCTCAAGAAAGAAAATACCTAGAAATTTACTTTTTCATTTAACTGCAGTGAGAAACAGTTTTTGAGAGTTGTCTGATGCCTGGTAATTTGATTTACTATCCCAGTTCTGGCATATGACCATATAAAATTAGAGCTCATGTTTGTTCACACTGTATGGTTTCTTGGAAAGTTCATTTCCTCTGACTGCTGTCTGATGTTCAGCTCTTGTTGCATATCACTGGGAAATGCAGCAGATTTATTTTATTGCATAGACACAGATAATTTTTGCACAGATGATATTTTGTTCTGAAAAGTGTCAGTAAAGGAATGTGGCCAGGGACTCCAGCCAGTCTTGGAGAGAACTATAGCTTCTGGACTTAATCTAAACCAAAAAAATACAAGGAAAAAATTAAGCTTTTGTTATTCAAAATACACCTGGGAAGCAATTAAGATGTAAGAGAAGATCGTTGGCATGCTTGCCATAGCAGAGAAGAAAAGATAACTCCAGAGTGCTACAGTGCAAATTTGCCCAATAAAGATGATATACAAATTCTAATAAAAAATGTACAGGAATAAAATAAATTTTAAAATTTTTATACTATTTTATAGCATTTAATAATTGTTCAAAAATGAACTTTAGCCATTTAGAACTGTTCTGATAAACAAAAATTGATATGTGTCTGCTGTATTCTTGTAAATGTACCTTTGCAGCTTTTATGGTGGCAGGTTAGTTTCCTGGGAATTTTTTACAATATACCTGAATTTCTGTTTGGACTGCACTGCCTTATTCATCGTAATAAGTGCGTGGTAAAAAGCTTGTGCTTCATGATGGCTGTTCTAAATGCCATGGATTATTTAAACAACTACATTATTTTATGTTCATATAAAGAAGATAAATCTGTTCTTACTGTTAGGTAGGAAAATCTTTAATTCTAGGGGGAAGTTGGTAGCTCAAATTGACTGTGAGCCGCTTACTGACCCTTTCTGTGATTTATTCTTGAATTTCTAATTGTGTTGACAAATATCTTCCACTACAGATGTACAGATTTCTACCCTAAATGTACAGATCAGACAGATCTTCTAGATCCAATTTCTGGAACAATATTTAACTATTTTTTAAAAAAGCATTACAACCTTTCTGAAACACCTAGAAACAACATTCTATAGTGCTTGTTTTTCTTTCAGGATATTTGGTCACAGGCACACAAAAATACAGTAAGGTTCCATTTAAAATACTGATTTGTAATCTTTGTTTTAACTTTCAGGTAAATAGTTGCATATTTTTCAGGGTGTTTTTCAGATCACCTTGATATATCTTATTGCCTGAAAAGGTAGAACTCATTCATTAGGAGAAAGTCAAGATATTAAGCAAAACCATCAGCAGGTCATTGACCATTTCCCCTTTGATTATGAGAGCTTCGTTGTCCTCTTGTTCCTCTTTTCCTGCTCAGGAAGCAGGGTAGCTGGAGAACAACTGATGTTACTATTAAAGACCAAGTCAAAGAAAACTTTTTCCTCATCCCTTATTACTGTCTTTTCCCACACTCCCAATAAAGGATGAAGATTCTGCTTTGCCCTCCTTTTGCTACTAATCTATTTGTAGAAATTTTTTACAGTCTTTTATAGAAGTTGCCAGATTAATTCTTATTTGAGCTTTGGCCCTTTCAATTTTCTCCCTGCATAACCTCATAATATCCTTGTAATCACCCTGAGCTGCCTGGCTCTTCTTCTGAAGGTCACAAATGTTCCTTTTTTTTTCCCTGAGTTCCAGCCAGGTTGGTCTTCTCCATTGGCTCATCTTTTGGCACAAGGTGATGGCCTACTCATGGCACTTTAATATTTCCTTCTTGAAGATTGTCCAGCCTTCCTGGGCTACTTTGCTCTTCAGCATTTCCTCCCAAGGGACCCTCTCAACCAGTCTCCTAAGCAGTCCAAAACCTGCCCACCTAGGAGTTGAACACTTTTATTGCCCTTTTTGACAATAAAATATCAGTCAGATCCTTAATAATGGTGGTATGGCATTCAGTATTTTTTAACTACGTGTTTTGTAAAAGAAAATATTTTTAAAATTTTAATGTTATTGGTTACTGGTGAATATCTTATACCTTAAAATGTTGTTGTGAGAAATCATAACTGGTCCAGTATAGCTGGACCATATTTTCCTTTCTGCTGAGACTCATGTTGGGTCCCAACAGCCAAAACTCATATGCTAAGTGAAGCAGTCTGCTGCAAAACTTAGCTTCTAGTGATTTGTAAACAAAAATTCACCATTTTCAAGGCTAAATAAATGCAGTTATGAAGTATAAAGGGTATATCTTTAAAGATATTTAGGATTTAGTCTTGAGTTACAAAACTCATGACTAAATAATTTATTCCTATGAAACCAGGAGACCTAGGATGTTTAAGAAAGCTTAGCAAAATCATTTTATGTTTGTGCTTAAACAGCTGCATTGAAGTAAGAAGTTAGCTGCATGCAGGCTATGAGTGATGAAGTGTCGTCTTCTGCCTGAGAAGAAATAAGAAATACTGAGACTTGTCAGAGTTTTTGTTATAACAGAGGGTGAAATGGTAAACTAAATGGCAGTTTGTGAATAACTTTGTTAGAATCAAATTGCCTAGGAAAATGAAATAAATTTTAAAAAACCTCTTACCATGTCCCCTGTGCTTCTTGAAGAGCAATTGTGATCTTTGATTCCTGTTTTACATATCAGAAGCCTGACTTATGAGTCATGCAAGTGTGTCACAATATCTTACCATATGTTGAGCTATGTAGGAACTATAAAAGTGTGAATGATCAAGCATTCACTTGAGATGACTATAGAAGACATGTTATAGTGGCAATATCTGTCAACTTGGTTTTCATTCCTGTCTGTAAAATAATTAAAAAAAAAAAATCTTTGACATTTTTAAAGGAAAGATACTAAAGCTGTGCTGGGTTTCGAGGGCTTTTCAAAATTTCCTTTTTTTTTTCTTGGTTGTATAAGAAAGTGAAAAATCACTGGAAAGTGTAAGGGGAGAATTTGTTTTTTTTTTTTTTTTTTCATTTTTAAATGTCATGGCATGATTATTGTAGTTGCAGGAACTATCTATAAATGTCAAATGACAGAAAATATCCTTCTGCTTTATACATAAAAAAGTCAAAACATTTGCTTTCAATATAGATGGGTTTTGTATTTGATTAAGAAAAACAAAAACCTATTTCAAAGACCTCTTAGCTGGAAATTCTTGCCAGAAAAGCTCTTCAGTGGAAGTATTTAATGATATTACCTCAAAAGAATTAGCCAAACTGAATTCCCAGTTTGTTGTATCAAATGCATAGCTAATATTTCCCTCATTTGAAGAAAATAGAATATATTAGTATATGGAAATATTATATCATACCAGACAATAACAGAATTTAATTAAAAATACTTTTTTTAGTTGTTGTCCTAGAGTTACCTTTTTTTTCAAAAGAAACATTTTCATTTTACAAGCACTTTTTCTGTAGTAGGTGATTTCCCAGGTAGTAAAAACACACATATATTTAATTTCTGATCTCCAAAACAAACAACTGTTATCATATGGAGAACAGCCTCTCTACATAAACACAATGATTCAGTGTGAAAAGTGTCTTACTCTAACACACATTTCTGTGCAGGATAAAATTGCACACAATGACAGTAGCTAAGATGAAATTGCTGCTTAATTATGAACATTCTTTGTGTGTTATAATTTAAACATGAGAGTTAATAAGGCTGAGTACAGCAGCACTGTGACCAGTATAAGAAAATCCTTGTTTATTTTAAATAAATATTTGTTTATTTAAATACACTACTAAAAGGGGCTAGGTAGTGATATTGGGATTCAGCTAATTTGAAGCATCTCAAAACCATTGATCTGTTCAGATTTCTGAGAACCACATTTACTGGCTCTGTTTTGTTACACAGACATTTTTTTTGAGCACCAGCCAGGTTCCAGAAGTACAGCTTTAAACCTTATAGACAGGTAATTTTATTCACCACCTCAGTCAGTGGTATCGAAATTTCATACTGAGAAGATTCAGGTCAATAATTACTGCGTTTCTTTGGGGATGTCTGTTAACTGTCCCAATCAAAGCCATAAATAGATGGATTAACTGCTTGTCTAGTTACTCATCTATGCAATCGTATGGTTTAGAAAGGACAGTGATACAATACCTGGAATATTCGATCCTCAAAAGACAACCTCTTCAAGACTGGAACCTCAATTATTTATGGCTTACATACTAAGCATATCCAATGGCTTAATTTAAGATTAATTTTCAGCTGGATGAAGAGGTGTGAAAAGAGAATAAGGAGTTGTCTCTTTTTTTTTTTTTTTTTTTTTGCTCTTGTTCTGTCACAAGGCTTTTTCCTATAATGTATCAGCTATTTCATAGAATTTGAGGAGAGGCAAGAGTTCATTACACCTTTACTACTCAGTTGTAGGGCACTCAGAACTTGTTTATAAAGCACAGGTGTATAAAGAAAATAAGATACATATCTCCCTTTGGTGTATCACACTCTCTTTGCCTTAATTGCTTCTAAACCAGCCTGATTTAGAAAGTAATAGACCTATCTGTAAAATGTATTTAGGTATAAATGGCAATATGGAAATATAAATTTCTTCAAGAATCAAGGAGAATCAGATGCAAACCATTAATCAAAAATAATAATACACATGTAATTTTATTTATTCCATTAAATATTCATTGGACTGTAACAGTTTATTGCTATTACTTAGCCAAATTAGATTCAAATGGATGGCCAAGAGGTCAATGCCTTCAAAACCCATAATAATCCTTTCAGGCATTCATTCCCATCGGAGCACTTAAAACTGAGCTTTAGTTTATTACTGTGATAAGATAAAGTTTTAGAGAGCTAACATGGGAAAGGGGCTGTAATAACCTCCTGGCATGTTTAAAGACCATGAGCTAAGAATATTCTACAGCAGAATATTGAAGAATTTTTCTATGATTTAGCATAACATTGAAAATCTGTTGAATATCTGGTTCTGAGACAAAACATTTTCAATCTTCTCCTCTTTACTCTGTAGCCTTTTATTTGTCCAAACCACAGCCAGATTTCTTGGTTTTATCCAGCTTTAACTTCTGTGTTTTAATTGTAATGTGTTCATTATTAGTACTTGGGCAATTATACTGAAGCTTTCATTTTGGTTAAGGACTCACACTGTGTAAGACAAAGCTGGAAAAACTGATATTTTCTGTCTCTACCAATGCAATGAATAAACTACTAAGTGTCCCCTAAATGGTACCTTTTTATTTTTCTTTTTTTTTTTTTCCTTTTTTTCTTTTGTAAGAATGAGCTAAGAAAGCAATCCTATCCTAATGGGAAGAATACAAAATCAGATCATTGTGAATTTGTGAGTGACTGCTTTATTGACCCATAACATATTCACTAACATTAACTAGGCCAAGTGTCATACAAAGCAGTCTCAAGCTTTCTGGATTCTACGCTCCTTTTTCACTTGTTAACCACCTCTGAGACTCAGAGCTCCATTTGGAGGAGAATGCTTGACTGTTGGAAGTATCGTCCTCATGAATCAGAAGCTATTCAAAATGTGGATGTTTAATATTCTGAGATCATCTCAAGCTGCCTCAATTGGTCTCAAGAGGGCTGTTAGTGTTTAAGATATCAGTGTCATAATTCCAAACTTGATCTAGGGAGGCACAGTGAGGTCAGAACACCAGAGCAGTGGCATGAGTCATTTCTGAAACGATGCCTACATGGCTGCTTATGGTTAAATGTCCCACTTTTTTTGGGTGTACAATGACTATCAGCAGTGCAAATCCTACTTATACAGTAGAACATAACTATTTAATAAGCAGTGCTGCTGTTAATTTTTAAATAAGTGATTTAGGAGTACTAGGTTAGATTAAGAAGTTGCTCTTTCAACACCCTTGAGAACATAATGGAGATAAAACTCTAATGTGGAAAATGAGGTTATGTAGATGCATTGAGGGCTGGAAATGAGATATGAGATCTTAGTTTGGTCTGTAGTTTATGCTGTGTAGGTGGTTTTATCATAGATATCTTGTATCTGAATTGTTCAAGCATTATGGATTTTCTCTTTCACGCTCCAGCAGTAGAAATATTTTTGAATACTATGTTATATTCACACTTATATCTAGAAAAACATTAAAAGTTCTGTGTATTTCTGTTAGAGAAAACAAAGATGTTACCTGCATCTTGCACTTTGAGGAGACATGGGATTTTTTTCAGTTCCTGGGAGAGATGATTGTGCAGCCATTCAGCCTTCAGAAGAATTACAAATTTTCTCATCAATTAGCTGAAATAACTGAAACTTCTTGAGACCCATCAGATTTCTAATTCTAATTCTAATTCTAATTCTAATTCTAATCTGACTTTGCTTATATTGGTATCTTAAACATTGTCCAAAATTCCGAGTTAGTGGATATGGCATGATGACAAAGTATTAAAAAATTAGCATGTTCGTATGGTCAGTTTCTTCCCTAATTTTTCTCCAGGGTATTGGTCCATTGACCGTACAAATTATACTTATGCTCTCTTACTCCTGGGTTCTCTGTGTTCTGAGGGAGCTAGCTGTCTCTGGAGTAAAATTTGAGTGGTTTAAATGACAGCTTTCAATAGTGACTCATAGACATCATCTGTGTACTTGACAGATGTTAGATATACTGGGTATGTACCATGTTCTTCTTTTTAGCCTGGGAAAACCTCTACAACTACTCAAAAACTCTGTCTACACATCCACTAGCTCTTCAATTTACATTGTAACTGGGATAAAAACAAGATTCTTTACCCAGCTTTGTGTTTT
This sequence comes from Vidua macroura, assembly GCF_024509145.1. NCBI lineage: Eukaryota > Metazoa > Chordata > Aves > Passeriformes > Viduidae > Vidua > Vidua macroura. The sequence continues at coordinate 53,467,674 of NC_071572.1, read as the reverse complement.
CAGATAAAGTAAAAAGAGCAAATTAAAAGTTAATATTATTAATCTTGTATTGTTGTGCCTGAGAGGAGATGACATGAGATGAGATGGATTGTAAAGAATAGTGAAATGCAATTGAAACCAAGAAGACAGTGGAAGAAGTATTTTGGCTGTATGAGCAGCCATTTTAATATGGTGTACTCCCAGAGCACTTTGAATACTGCATTCAAAAACCTTATTATGGATTTACAGCACTTGAAAGATGAAACCTGATCCATTCAAATAAAGGTAAGAATATGTATGAATAGCACTTTGGCAATTCAGGACAGGTGGGAGATGACAAACTTTATCTGGATTTGATAGGGTTTTTCTTTTCTCCTATTTCTACTATGGGATTATTTGTAAGAGAAAAGAGCTGAAAAGATAAATTTAATACTGAATTTTTTTCAAGACCATTTATTCTGTATTAATGTGACCCCATGCTGCTGCCATGGCCAGTGAGACCTATTATCACATGCTGAATATTATTTGTAAAAGTTACAGCTACCTGGGGGTAGCATTAATTATAGCAAGCAATTTAACCTCAGAAAAGATAAAAATCAATTGTTGAAGCTTGAATGGAAGCCACATGGCTGCTTTTTAATTCATATTAGAAAAACAGAATTGGTCTTCCTAGAACTGGGCAGTAACCGAATATTTTTAAAAGAAAATTGTATGCTTTTAAAAACTCTTTCTCTGTTTCTGAAATACTAAACAATGGCCAGAATAATTTGTGAAGTGTTAGGCACAAAAAGAATCCCTTCCTTTGTAATCCCCACCCTGAGGGATGAGACACAGCCTTTGTAAGGTATCTTACTACAATTCAGAGTTAACTGTACTGCAACTGTTACTGTAGTTCTACTTCAATAATAAACTAATTGATTGTTTAACTGATTTAGGGAGTTAAGCTAAGGAGTGAAAGATAAGAAATAAATTTTTTTTGCATTGGAATATAGTCTGTGTGCACATGTTGAAAGACTAATTACTTGAAAGGACACAAAACCATTTGTGGAAAAATACAAGGATGGTTGATGCACTCTCTGAAGGTATGCAGAGTTTTTAGTAGGGGTCTTGAATTACCAGAGAGCATAGTCAATCTTGTTGTAATTATGCAAAATAAATCTTTACCAAACAGCAAAGATAATTTGAAATATGGACCACTTCATCATTTCTCCCAGGTTTTAGAAGCTGCTATGACTATATTGGCTATATTGAGCTGGGAAATGGTGCAAACTTGCCAACACTTGTTACTCATTTAAAGCAGTTTTTTGAACTGAATGGGTATTATTCAAGTGAGAGTTAAAGCATAAGTGTAATATAAGCACACGTTTTCAGGTGAAATGACGTAATTTGTTTATTGTTAGCTTGTGCATTTGTCTTTACCTGACCTCCAGCATGTCTCATATAGGTTGAAATTCATATTTATATAATTTTGAGCCATGAAATACTAAAATCTGTTTCAAAGGAGCAAGCAACCATATGTTGTCTCCCAGCTGGTTTAGAATTGCAGAGCTTGAAAAAAATTAATTTAATCTATACTATAGCATAACTTAGAATTTAATATAAAATTACACAGAAATATCTTTGGGATTTAGGAAAGTAGTCAAGAGGAGTAGAAAAAAAATCTATGCAAGATATACTCCTTCTAAATATATTTTAATATTTTTAAGTGATTGGCCTAATTCTAACTTTACATTGTTTTTCAATTGCTCTAAATTTAATTATCTTGATCAAGTTATTTTCATTTACACAGGTCTAATTGAGATTTGAATAAGATCCAGATGTGCACCCATGAGTGCTGCTGTATTTGGCAGTAAGTTTTTGTTAGTTTTTGGCCAAGTTTAAGCAATGAAGCCATCTGATTTTGAGACTGTGAAACATCTTTTGTGTTACTGTTCCTTCCAACAGCTTTAGCAATACTGTGTGACCTGCCCTAACTGAGCAGATTACAATTTTCCTGAAATATTGCACTTTCTATATGTCATAATTGTTAGCTCTGGTAGAAAATCTTTCTTCAGTTCTTGGGCTCTGTTGTAATCAAGATCAAGGATCAGACAGCTAGAGTTATCTTGTTCTCCTTTATATAAAGATCACAGAAATATGAAGAATGGAGACAAATAATAGAACAGTATTACTTTGCACTTCTTTGTATATTTGTTTAGTGCTTGCAACCAGTCATTTCAAGATGAGGTATATTCCTGTGAAAATGCTTTCCTATTAGCTTGGCTAGCATTTCAGATGTTTTGAAATAAATCTGAAAATGACATAAAAAATCACCTATTCTTTTGTCTTGATACCCATAAATATCCTCATCTAACTATGGAGACTGAAAGCATTGGAAGCTATCTGCTTACAGTGAAGAGATACCCAATATAAAGTCTGTTTTAGATGGTGATTATAAAGGTTATTCAAACTGCTGGTTGTTGATGGGTTAAAGTCCAACTATTGCATGAAAATAGGTATTGACACTTCTAAGCAAAGGTTTTAATAAAGGTGGAAAGAGATTTCTTCAAATCCTTCAAAATGGTTTTACTTCTAAGTGTAAAAAGCCTCATATAATTCTGGTTTAGAAATAGCCTAGGATGTTCAATCTACCCTTATTGCAATAGGTGGTGAATCGATACTTCTCTTCAATATACTTTCTTTGAAGGTATCATGCTTTCAGATTGTTGATACCCTAATTGATATTAACTGATTAAACATACAGACTAGACTGTATGTTCTAGGCTTTCATAAAATAAAATAAATGATTTTTCCATATTGATATAATGTTATGAAAAAAAAAATTGTAGAACTCTGGCATTCTCAAGACTAAAAATGTTTGTTTTCAGTGAGCTATGACTTTATTTTGCTATGTAATCCTGCAGCTGGTGAGGAATGGCAGCACAATTCTCAAATACCTTTCATGTAGTTCCTGTTATATTAAGCTTTGCAGGGATAACATATCACATATCACAATTAACTGATTATTCCCATATATTACCTCCTTTCTCTAGAGGGGTTACTGTAATTATTACAAGTGTAAGACACACAGCAATTTGTCATTTGTTGAAATGAAACATTGCTTCACAGATACCTATTTCCAACAGCAATGAACTTTCCTTCAATTAGTCTAGACAGAATAGTCTCTGATAACCCTACTGTGAAATTACTGAAAGATCAGACAGATATCCAGCTTGATTTTGAACCTCATCTCTTCTAGTTGCAGAGAAATACAAACAGAATGCCATTTATCATATCCTAAATTAAACAGATGGAGAGCTGCTATAATTTTTCAGTGGACTGCATTGTCATTCACAAGGTTACTCAGAAATCCTTTGGTAAATGAACCACATGTGTATATGCTGTAACTTTGTTTCCCTACAAAAGCACACATTGTCCAAATTCTACTTCCCAGCTGATCTACTATTTTTAATTGTATCATAAAATGAAGCACAGGAGGTTCCCTCTGAACATCAACAGTTTTTAACTGTGAGGGTGTTTCCTGGTTCTCAGTGGGACAGAGTTCATTTTTTCACAGCAGATGTGAGGGGTCAGAGGCTAATGTGGGCAATTCTAGATTGCAATTCCATACCACCTCCCGCAACTGCCATGGGGTGGAATGAGGGATTCTCACTTCTGAAGAGGAGGGGGCGTGGATTATGGTCAGGAAGGGAAAGGTGGCCCGCAAAGGGTCTGCTGCCATTTTGTCATTATCTTCAGTGTCACATGATATCAGGTTGGTCAGTGAGCATCTTTGCATGGAAATCACCCTAGTTTTGTAGATTTTTGTTATTAATAATGATGCTGTTACTGTTTGTTTTCTTATCTCTCTGCTGTTTGCATATATTGTTCTTACCTCTGCCTTATATCTGTCTCACCATAGGGAATGGAGGGAAGGGAGCAGCTGGTGGTTTTCATTTTAGTGGAAGCTGCAATTAGAATGAGCTGGAATTATTGGAAAGAAAGACAGAGCTGACAAGAGAGTAATTGCATGAAAAGTGAAGGCACTGGGTCCATAGGATGCAGGATGTATATTCACTGCAGTTTAGAAACAGCTGAAAACTTCTGATCTACAGTCAGCTGTATTCTAGAAAAGTTTAGCTCTTTATGTTAGTGTAAGGTAGTGTTAATATTTAGTGTGCTAATGAGAAGTATATCAATATATGAAATCCAGATTCCATCTGAACTTAATCTAAACCTGTGCTCTCCTGAAGCATTAACTTGAAGCATTAACTTGAAGCATTAACTGTGCTCCCCTCAAGTTTAATTTGAGTAGACTTGAATTTAATTGCAGACATTTAAGAAGAATATTGAAAAAAAATTAAATTCAGCTTTGTTAGGCTTTGGTGGTTGAAGCATTGAAATAATAGAAATATTTGGTATTTCAAGAATAGTTTGCAACAGACAAGAGCAAAATCTTTTGTATGTATATGTTAGTGCAGATAATGTAAAAAATCCACACAACCAAAGACATAATTGTGTCAAATAATACTATAAAATACATATAGAAAATGTAACACAACATAACATAATGTATTGTTTCTAGAACTCAAGTATTCATTTGTTTTTCAGTCAATAATAATCAGTGAAAATTAAATCATGATCAATGAAAACGACCAGTAAAGGCATCAACATTCTAATGTTCACATGATAAACCTTTTACATATGTAATAAAGACTTTGTGGGGGTTTGGAATATTTAGAGCTGGAAACTATTAGTTTATATTCTGTATTTTTTTTTGAGTAAACTCCTGGGGGATATATTTAGATTTGCTTGTACTTGGTTCAGCTATACCACTAATAACTTTGGTTCACATACCCCCTTTGATCACAGATTTAAGAGGTGTCAGGGCTGATTCATATTGCAGATGAATTGAGGATAAACAGCTTGCTATTCGGTTTTAGTAGGAGGTAATGGAAGTCCTGTTCACCTTGTCTTGACACTCAGGATTCTGTGCCAGTGAGTCTGAAAGTTGCCTTTTTGCATTACTGCAATTTAGAAAACATTAGCTTCTATATGATAGTGATGTTAATGCACATTTCTGGGTTTATTTTTTATTTTCTCCTATTTACTCCATCTTTCTTGGGAGTCTACTTCCAACTCATTGCTACAGTTTTTCTTTGGTCACAGACACAAACAACCCCACAAATCTGTTAATTTTATTTTCTCCTCATCCAGTTGCTATAGGATCAAAGATGGCTCTTTATCCTGGATATATCTGCAATCTACCAGTATTTCAGATCATTCTCTCCTTTGATTGCTGTGTAAATTATTGTTCTTTAATGTGGAAACTTTTAACTTCAGCATGGTAGTCTTTCAGTTATGAAGTCTGTGTATTTTGAAAATGTCTTTCTTATTCTTTGGGAAAGAAACAGTCTCTTATACTTACAATTTTTTCTATTTTAGGCGAGAACACTGAACATCAAAAATTTTGTAATTATAGGAGTTGTACAGGAGAGACATTTCATGGTTGCTAAGCCAGAAAAGTTGGAAAGATAAGCATCATATTTCAGAGGCTTGATTTAGTAAAAAAAAATTTAAATTAATTTTTTTTATAATTGTCTTAGATACAAGTACTTTTCCTGTCCTACTAAAGAACCTTGTCATAAGTCTTTCAGAGTTTCTTTCTCATTTATATTCTGTTGCATCCCCTTATTTACAGTTCCATTATTTTAATTCACCTTTCAAGCAGAAGTTCAGTTGCAAATATGTGTTCCAAATGCATCTTGTTGACCTTTCCAAGATTCATGAATAGATGGTGCTGTCAGTCAGATATACTTTAATGATAAAGCTAGGCAACTGGTCCTAGAAAACTCTACCAGGACAGGGGTTCTCAACCATTATGGGGCAGCATGATGCAAAAATCTTCCTAGGGAGTTTTTGGGTCTAAATATTAGAAATGGGAATTTCAGTATAGAAGTAATGCATCTGTCAGCACACATAATGGCAGTCCAATTTGTGGGAATTTGTTTGTTTGTGGTTTTTTAATTTGTGTTTTGTAGAGGCCTAATTGCAATTAACTTGTACAATAATTAGTTCTGAAATATAAGCTTTTTATTTAGTCATCAATCTCAGTACCAGATGGATATTGACTCTTTATAACTCTCATATCCTTGGAAACACTGAACTAAAGCATGACAACTTTCATTTGAATAAGAGTTTGTAACAAAGAGTTCTCTCGTGATGTCTAAACTTATCAAAATGTATTAAAGAAGAGGTTTCTGAGCTTGCAAAGACTATTCTTTAAGAAACTACACAGTATTTAGACAAGATTTATTGAAACTTAGGTTGAAATGACAGCTCAACATCCGCTTCAAAATAAACTCAATTAAATTAGCATTCCATCACAGGATATTAGTTTCATGGTGCAGAGAGAAATTATAGGCTGATATTTGCATATATGGAAATATATAAGAGGAATGAAGCACGTAGAAAGAGGAGCAAGTAGCAGTAATTATAAAATTATTTTGTTGTTATAGCTGTCTGGCAAGATAAAATAATTTTATAAGTGGCTTAAGTGAAAAATATGTCAACTCACTACTGAAAGATCAAAAATTGCTATACTATCCTCTTTTCCTTTGTCTAAGTTTTCTTAGGCTATTAATTTCCTGGTAAAAATGAAAAAAAACCAAAACCCCCACAACCAATCACCCTCAAACAGAAAATCAGCAAAAAAAACCCTAGAAGATACAAAGATATAAAGTTTTCAAGAAAACAAGAGAAGTTTTACAATTACTTTCATTAATTTTTCTTAGAAAAAAGGAATAAAGCTAAAAAGCTTGCACAACAATTTCCAAGTGTTTAGGTGGGATTTGTCTCACTAAGTATAGAGTTTAGATGTGTCTATCCGAGCTTTTTATGCAGGTCATTCTTCATAGTCAGTAAAATCTGGTTGATATAGTCAGTGGAGATTAGGACATGATTAATTTCATTGTAAAACAGGCATTAAAATTGTTCACCATATCTTGTTGCAATCCAGGTTTGGGTTCAGATTAGGGGTTCTGATCTATGTTAGCTAGCCGAGTTCTGTGTACCCCTGTGCACCCCCCGTGTTTCCCCCTCCCCGCAGTGGTTCGCTCCAGACTGCCTGCTATTGGAGCTCCCCCCCCATCACTCCTCTAACCACTCCCTGTCCCGTCCGGAGAATTCGGTGTCTGTCACCCCAATCCCGTGACCCCATTTGCCCCGGAGTCCCGGTCCGCCCCTGTCACGTCCTCATTGGGCACCGTGGTCCACGTCATCGTCACGGGGCCTGTCCCCATTGGGCGGGGGGGCTCCCCTTGCCCTGCCCCTGATAAAACCCCGCACCTCCCTGGTCCCACTGCCATTTCCCCCACGCAGGCGCTGGGAGTGCGGGTCGTGGCTTGTCTGCCACAGCTCACTGCGGCCATTAAAGCCTTCCCGCCTCCCTCGTGGGTGAATTGGACATTCCTTCGCATCTTTGCCAACGTCTCTCGCGTGTGGCGGTAGAAAGCCCGGCTGGCCCACCTTCCCGGAGTGCATAGCACCCGGGAACAAGCAGCGAACACAGTCTCTGGAGGAAAGCGGTGCTGCTCCAGGTGCCGGAGCTGCCCGGGAGCTGGGAGAGCCACATATCTGCTGCTTTTTATTCAGTGCTAAGAGACATTACATGATTAATTTTTTTTTTTAACACATATGAGGTTTCTTTTCTAGGATAGGATTTGGACATCTGGATTTATCCCATTAATTACTATTGTTTGTTTCCTTTTTTTTTTTGTGCCTTGATGTTCTTTCTTGTCAAAAGTATTTTTCATATTTATGTTTTTAGCGTCTCTAGGAAAGATGGATGCAAAGCGCTGAGAATAGTCAAAATTTGCCTTAGATTGGAAGTCATCAAAGTATATGTAGTTTTTAAATTGATCTGTGATATTAGGACCAGACTCTCCATTCCCAGAGTAGCTTCACAGTATATTCTAAGATGGGATCTCTAAACCAGCTTCCATTTTAAAAATATATGAGGACTGAATGGTCTACATCATGAACTAGTCAAATACAGAATTTTTACAGGGAAACGAAACAGGCAGCTGCTGATACTTACATTTTGGGAATGTGTAACATGATATGACAACCTAATACATCTAATAACAGCCTAATAAATCTAAGTATTCTTAGACTATCTTAAATATATGCAATAAAGTTTGTCATGGTGTGAAAATGTTTCAGCTCACATTTCTATTTCCTCTTTGCAGTTATTGAAAATCTTGAGCTATTTTTTATCATCCTGGAAAAGATTAATCATATTTATGTTCTGAAAAATTGAGCTGATCAATAACAAAGACATTATTTCCTTTCCTTCGCATTGTTTACATTACATTCAACCTAAGGATGAGGGAATTCCAGTGAAAAATAAGATGTAAGATATTAAAGACTAAAAATGTGGAAACATTCAAGGTCAGACTGGGCAGGGTTTTGAAAAACTTGATCTAGTTGAAGATGTCCCAGACTATTGCAGGGGAGGTTGGACTAGCTGACATTTAATGTTTCCTTCCAACCAAAAGCATTCTATGATTCTATGAAAAACTAATAATTCAGCCTAAAATTAATATGAAGTCACAAACCACTTTACTAAATTAATGCTAAGAATATGGCATGTGGATATGACAAAAACTATGGCATAAAAATATGGTATAAAAGTATATCCTGAACTGTAAGAGAAACAGTGATTATTTACTCATGTCTAAAATCATCACTTAAATCCCTAAGCTCCTAAGGAATTTTAAATGTTAGATCCTTGTCTGAGATGAATAAAAATGTATCCTTTGCTGAGCTGTGGAAGTTGATGTGAGAGGGATCTGACAAAACTATTTTTATGTTTTATTACAATTTTATTACCAGGTTGACTGCTGTAAAATTCAGATCTCATTCAACATGAGTAGCAAGGAAGGACATAATTCAATGTTTGAATGAATTTCACTACTCATCAGACACATAACTTTTTAGGCCTTATGTTTTTGAGTGACTTAGTGTTTATACAGCCTTTTTAGTGAGGTGCAGGGCCTGTGTAACAATCTAAGAACTCACATTCAAGGCTTCCAGTGACATCATATTATGTCTTTGGTGCTCAGCTGTAACAAAAAATAAGGGCATTTATTTATTTGTCTATTTATTTTTCTGTTCAGAAAAAATGGAAGAAAATTATCCTGCTCTGAAGTAATGTGGTGTACAATGAGTTTGATATGGGTTTAATAGCAGTGGGACTTACAGGTGTGACTTCTTTTAGAATATTCCAGAAGCATTCTCTATGACCAATAGAACTGCTGGCCAAAACTGAGCCAATCAGCCATAGCAGTAGCACTTCTGTGATAACATAGAAAAGAAGAGGAAGAAAACCTTGTTCACAGCTCCAGTCAAAGGTGATGAGTGAGAGTATGTGGGAGAAAATGTCCTGACACCAAGGTCAGTGAATAAGCAGGGGAAGGAGGTGGTCCAGGCACTAGAGCGGAGATTGCCCAGCTCAAGGTGAAGACCATGGAGAGGCAGACTGTTGCATCCCAGGTTTGGGTTCAGATTAGGGGTTCTGATATAAGTTTGTTAGCAGGCTCTGTGTACCCCTGTGCACCCCCCATGTTCCCCCCCACCCGCGGTGGTCCGGTCCCAGTCTCTTACCATTGGCGCATCACCATGCCACTCCTGCAACCTCCCACCCTGTCCACTCTGGAGAGTTCAGTGTCTGTAACCCCGTCCCCGCAACCCAGTTCGTCCTGGAGCCCTATGTCTGCTCCTGTCGCATCCCTGTTGGCTACACTGGTCCACGTCACTCCCCCATAGCCTGCCCCCATTATGCGAGGGGGCTTCCGCCCCCCTTGGCCCGCCCCCTATAAAATCCCATGTGCCCCGGTCCCAGCGCCGTTTTGTCCACGTGGCGCTGGGGAGCGAGTCACTTGGCAGTTCTACGCAACAATAAAAGCTCTCCAGCCAGCCATGCAGACAGACTGGACATTCCTTCCCTCTTTGTCTCGCCCCTCGTGCCAGCAGCAGAATGCGGCCAGCCCCACCCCAGTGCATGGAACGCAGCAGCGCCTGGGACAAGCAGTGTCCCGGTCCCGCCGAGAAGCAGTGCCTTTGCCGGGCTCTCCAGAGCTGCCGGGACCGGGAAAACCAACGCAAAGCCGCAGCAGACTGTCCCCCTCCAGCTCATGAAGGGCTCCACACTGGAGAGGGTGGATGCACCCAATGGAGACTAGGACCCCATGGAGCAGGCTGCTGGCAGGATCTGTGCCCTGTGGAGAGAGAAGCCTATATTGGAGCAGTTTCACTGGAAGGACTCATCCCTACTGAACTGCACTGAAGCAGTTTGTTCCTGAAGGACAGCACCCCATGGAAGGGACCCACACTAGAGCAGCTCACAAAAAACTGCAGCCCAAGAGAATGACTCACGTTGGAGAAATTCATAGAGAACTGTCTCTAGTGGAAGAGACATAGCAGAGACATGTGATGAACTAACCACAACCTCCAGTCCCTGGCCCCTTGTGCCTCTGTGGTGGGAAGGATGTAGAGAAATCCTGAGTTAAGTTGGGCCCATGAATAAGAGAGGGGTAGAAAGAAGGTGTTGTATGATTTGGTTTGATTTCTGATTACCCTACTCTGATTTTTGATTAGTAATAAATTAAATTCATTTCCCCACTTTAAGTCTGTTTTGCTCATGAAAGTAATTGCAGAGTTATCCCTCCCTGTCCCAAACTTGACCAATGAGACTCTTGTATTTTTGTGCTTGTCCAGGTGAGGAGTGGGAGTGATGGAGCAGCTTGAGGGACACCAAGCATCCAGCCAAGGTCAACCCACCACATGTTGCTTAGCTGCTACAGTCTAACTCTAAAGCTGTGATCAAATTCCTAAAAACTGTCTACATGGCTTCCTTTAAAATGTTTACACTGTCCTAGATAATTACATTACATAAATAGATGTATCTTCTAAACCTTATTATTAAGTTTCAGGATGAACTCTGTCTTGCTGAACCAGAAATTGATAGAATTCTGACTTACATATGTATTATTATATCTATATTAATTTCCTTTATATATATATATATATATATATATATATATATATATATATGTGTGTATATGATCACAAATAGCCAATCTGCTTTGACACTGATAAAGAAAACTGTCTTACTGGAGATCTTTGTCATCATGTTAGAGGTTCTTCCATTGCAACTGCTGCCTAAATCAATTTCCAGATCTGAGAATGTGACGATGTGTCACTACAATTAGTCTTATAAATATGTAGAAAGTTTAGCATCCCCATTTCTTTTCTGTAATAGAAGTTTGGGGCTACAGTTCTTTTAAATTTTTTTTTTTTTTTCAGTTAAATGAGGAAAAAATGACATTTTACAAGGTTTCAGATACACTGAGGTTTTTTGATATTCTAAAGTCTTGGTTGTGCTTTTAGCAATATGCATAATGGAAAAGTGTTTTTCAGGTTAATGTTATTTTGTATATTTTCATATTGCTGTTTTACCGTTAGAAAATTTGGAATTTTGTGGAAGGAAAAGAGCAAAGTAGCAGCACTCATTGGAAAAGGCGGGAAATGCCTTGATTTTTACTGCAGGTTTCCTGTGCCATTGAATAGCATAAAATGTAAAAGAGGGAGAAAGGAAGAAAGCAAAACTTTCATCTTTGCATAACAAAGTAAAATACTTCATTTAAGAGTTTTATTATAAGATTTTTCATAAATGACTGTATTTATATGCATTTTAAATTTAATCAGATTATTGATGAGTGTTAAGATTAGAAACCTCTAGTAACGCTTCTAAAACTAATGTTTTCCTAATGAAAATAAAAGCTGGCACTGGGAACATTTTTGGGTTTTTATCAAAGAAATGACTTTCACATTATTCACATACACTTTGCAAGCAATATTAGCAACTTCAGGTGTGGATTAACGAAACGGTCAATTGAATAAAATCACCATCTTCACCCCCCACCTCCCAATGTTTCTATAAATGGCTAGAAACTAGGTATACATTAGAAAAGGGTCAATGGCAGTTTTCTCTTTTTTAAAGCATGTTTGAACTCCAGGCATGGGAAGAAAAAAATGCCTCTAACTTCTTCAGAAGGTTTGGATAAAATTATTCAGTTTTGAGCCAGAATTGTTGTCTGTAGTATTGAGCAAATGTGCTTTGTTATGCACTTGTTTTTCCACCCATGTAGACTAGAATGTATTCTAGTTCTTTCTCTGTATCCACAAGTTTCCCTGAAAATGGATCATGGAGATGATCCTCCTGGTCATTTTGTTAAGGCACATGAAAAATAAGGAGGTGATAGTTGACAGTCAGTATGTCTTCACTAAGGGAAAATAGTGCCTGACAAATTTTGTAGTCTTCTGTGACGGGGCTACAGAGTTGGGAAGAGCAATTGATATCATATACCTGGATTCATGCAAAACATTTGACACTGGCACACATGATATCCTTGTCTCTAAAACTGGAGAGACTTGGGCTTGATGGTTGGACCACTTGGTGGATAAGGGATTGAACTGATGGTTGTACTCAAAGAGTTGTGGTCTACAGCTCAATGTTGAGTGAAGACAAGTGACAAGTGATCCTCCTCAAGGGTCTGTATTAGGACCAGCATTCTTTGACAAATCTGTTGGTGACATAGACTGTGTCATTAAACACACCCTCAAAGAGTTTGATGGCAAAAGGAAGCTGGGTGCTGTGGCCAAGACACTGGAGGGAAGGGACACCATGGAGAGGGACCTTGACAGACTAGAGGGGTAGGCCTGTGCAAACCTCATGAATTCCAACAAGGTCAAATGTAAGATCCTGCACCTGGGTTAAGGCAGTCTCAAATACACACACAGGTTGGCCAATGAGTGGATTGAAAGCAGCCCTGAGGAGGAGGACTTTGAACTATTGGTGGATGAAAAACTTGGCACAACTCAGACATGTGTGCTTGCAACCCAGAAAGCCACCCATACCCTGCGCTGCATGAAAAGCGGTGTGATCAGCACATTGAGAGAGATGATTCTACCCCTCTACTCTGCTCTCATGAGACCCCACTTGAGTCTCAGCTCAGGTATACAGCTCTGGGACCCCCAAAATAGTAAGGACTATATTAAAGGAGTTGATTAAAGGAGTCCAGAGGAAGGCCATGAAGATGATCAGACGGCTGGACCAGCTTTCCTATGGAGATGTGTTGAGAGAGTTGGGGTTGTTTGGGGTTGTTCAGCCTGGAGACAAGTAGACTCCACGGAAACCTTATTGTGGCCTCTCAGTACATAAAAGGGACCTACAAAAAAGCCCAAGAAGGACTTTTTACATGGGTATGTAGTCATAGGACAAGGGGGAATGGCTTCAAACTGGAAGAGTAACTTTAGATTAGATAGGAAGAAAATCTGTACTGTGAGGGTGGTGAGGCAAAGGAACAGGTTGCCCAGAGAAGTTGTGGATGAAACTCCATTCACATTCTTGTAAGAGCTCAAAAGCAGGTTGGCTGGGGCTCTGAGAAACCTGGTCTAGTGAAAAGTGTCCCTGTCCATGGCAGGGGGTTTGGAATTAGATGATCTTTGAGATCCCTTCCAACCCAGCCCATTCTATGATACTGTGTATCCAAATAAAGGAAACAAAAAAGGTAAATTCTAAGTGGATCCCAATTTCTTACTGAGCACGTCTGAGATCCATCACTGTAATTTAAATATCAGCATCAGTCTGTTTAGATCAGTAGACAGGTAAAAGGCAGCTGGTAAAGGCATAATGTACTAGCTTTAATCGTGGCACAAAAATAGTGACAATGAACTAAGGAAATTACTTTAGATGATCACCAATAATTTTAATTGATGAAGAAAACTCATCCAGTGGAGAAAGCTAATTGACAAACTAGCAAGTAAAAGTGATTTAATATGTTCTATGGATCAGAAAATAGGACCTGGCACAGAGTATTGACTATTAGTGCAGCTGTTGTGAAGATGATCTGCATTGGAAAATTGAACTGAAAAAGCCACCAGAGAGTAAAAGTTTTGGGACAAATATCCTGTATTTTCTGCAAGAAGTTTAGGATTTTTGTCCTCCTGAAGTTACTACTACTCACATATCAAATCATTGTAAAGGCAGTGTAAGAGTCAACAAGGACATACAAGGATTTGTGAGAATTCAAAATATTAAACTAACAGCAAAAATATGAAAGTAAGACCCATCCTGTCTGATACGCAGTCAAAATGTCTCTGTTTGCCTTTGGTTAAGACACTAACAAGATTAAGTGATTGAAAAGGAGTAACCATACAGATGAATGAAAATAAGTTCAGGGAAAATGATCTTCGCAATAGAAATCAGCATCCATCTGGGAAAAATTAAAAGGTCCATGTCACAAAATACTTGCATATTTTTTAGGCCCATAAAACACAGAGGAGACTCTAAAGCAAAACTTTGAGATGTGACTGGAGGTGTTACCTTCCAGTGAGATAGATGTAAATTCTTCCTAAATATATTAATATCAGTAGCAGAAAAAAATATTTATCTTTTTAAGATTGCAAAATGAGGAGTGGGACTCTTCTTACCCACATTCTGATGTGCTAAAATCAAGTATGTAATACCTCTTCCTTGTTATAGGAAGATATTGAGCATACTGTGGGTGTCTATCTAGCTCAAAGTTTGATGCCTCAGCTTTGTGTTAATAAAGCTAAATGAGATGTATCCCACATTTGGTGCTACATTTTTGGGCAACTAAAGATATTCAGGTATTTTTTATTGTTTGACAGTTTCAGGAAGTCTGGTGAATTCACTGGTCAAATTCACATTTGACTAATATTTAGTAGTGAAATGTGGCCATATCTCTTCTTCTGAGGTAAGTCCTGAATAAGATTATTTAAAATATTAGACACCTCCAGGATGGATAATAAACTGTGAACTGCTATCAAAGAATTGGATCTTTATATTTTGTTGCTATTAGCTAGCTACCTGCTAATAATGTTGGAGGCTGCTTAGAAAGAAACTTAATTTTTCAGCTATGATTATCACTTCATATTTTATGACTGAATGTATAAGTCCGATGTGCTATTTTATGCAAAACTAGCCAGGCTTAACTGGCAACTGAAACAATAAACCGGGTCTGTGCATGTATGCAGAATATCAGCACAATTTCTAATGTGTCAGGTTCTACACTGGGCAGAGCACTTGGATGAAAGGGAAATGGATGGCTGATGACTAGCTTGGCATTTTAGCTCAGATTTAGCAAGCCCAGAGCAAGAACCAGTTTATAAATGCCAAAATCACTTACAGTATAAGAACAAATGTATAAGTTCAAGTCAAATATTTTTCCTTCTACTGCTGACTATGTGCTATAAACCTCTCACCCCATTAGGACTGATGAATAAATACAGTGTTTAATGAGACATTCTAAAATGGGACTATTCTAAAAATCTATCTAGCATGTGTTCTGTGCAAAAGGAAGTAATTAAGGTCTGCATATTTTGAAACAGCTTACTGAATTTCAATTTAGACATTCTAATAATTAATTGATATCTCCAATATGTTTATTGACTTTCAGTACTTCACAGTTACTTGAAATGATATAGCTGATTGAGGATAAATTTCAACCTAGGACACTGCCATCTTATATAAAATAGCACCTAATTTTAGTTCTGCCCCGCTGAAAGACATCCTGTGGAACAAATACTCACCAATAACAGTGTCAGGAACTAACTCAGTGTCTTTTTGTTTATAACATGAGATTGGAGAGGATACAGGCATTTACTACTGACTTTACATTCATCTGATCTGTTGTACCTGTGGTAGGCTATCAGGTAAGCCAAGTCACTGTTTGGCTTTAAAATCCTTTGTTAAACTGGCTTGATTTGATTTAATCTTGATTTATTTGAAAGATCATTGATTTTTCTTTATTGTGGAACTGTTGTTTTGTCTCCAAACCCTGCAGTGCTTTGATCTGGGTTTGCTGTTAAAAAGCCCTTTTGTAAAATAAAGTTGTGGTTAAAAAAAAGCATTGCATGGGGGTTACCTGGACACTTTACAATGTGACACTTTCTCTGTAAAAGTACTGTGTGAGAAGTAAACAGCAATACAAGAAGAAAAATGTCCTTTAAAAAAGCACAAGACTGCTACATAAGATAAACAGAGGGGATAATGAATGTTATAAACCCTGAAAATTACTGCTTATTTTAGAAAAGTTTATATGTCAGAAAGAAAAAAAAAGTAGATTAAAAGAACAGAGTGATTTGTGTACAGAAAACTGTAGTCCTTTCTCCAGTTAAAAGAAAAACTAACTTGAATTTTATCAATTAACTTGTGTTTCTCTATGAAGAGGAATATTCTGGTACTGCTGTTCAGGCTACTAAGTATCACATATTGTCAGCTCATTAGGGATGTTACTTTATTACAGCACAAATCTGTTGGGGTCTTCAGCTAACCAGTAGGTAATACTGAGTGAATAGGTTTTAGATTACCAGAATTCACTCTGTAGAAAGCAGGTATAAATTCACCTGGAGCAAAAATATAGCTGTGAACATCCAGTAGAGGTGACTTATAGGATAAGGATGTTTGTTCAACTGCTTTTTGAAACCAGTCCTTAGCATCTTTCTTGTCAGTTCCAAGGGTTTTCAGTGGTACGGCACTTGGCCTCTATGGCGAGTAATCCCAAACACATTTCAAACACCACTGTCAGACATCAATGAATCAAATTTTCCAGTCCTTCATCAAGCAACTCCTTCCCGTCAATGGTTATGGAATTAGACCTCATATACTAAAGCACAGTTTAAGGAAGCCAGCTGTTTAGTTTTGTTTTGTTTTAATTGTGTTTTTCATTAAATAATCTCCCCTGTGTTAATGGGACACGACTTATGCTGAACTGTGATCCTACTTATGTGGGTCCAGTCTCTGTACACATGTATATATAATTTCAAATGTTCACAAACTGCAAACTTCTAATTTTGTGAATTCAAACAAAGGAAATCATGCATCTACACTTTCTTGTCCCCAGAAAGGCTATGATCGAGGCATTGTGAATAAACAAAATCTGTAGACCTTGAATTCTTATCTCAACAGTGACGTCTTCTAAAAGCTTGCCCTGGAATTCTTCTCCTTGCTTGTCTTTGAGTTCTTCTGCCTGCTGTCAGAGAGAGGGGGGCTGCTGCTCTTTATCCTCAGTACAGAAACGGAGACAGATCTTTATGCAGACATTCTTTTACCTCATCTTTGATTAGTTACTAGAATATCCAGAAAAAGTTGTGAGTGCTAGTTCCTCTCTGATAACTATACTGAGTATAAAAAGTTAGGCTGCATGTTTAATCTTAAGGAAACTAAAATCATGCCAGATGATTCTAATCAAATATATGTGTCAAAGGAAAAGCAATATGAAACTTGCCTTGTATTTTATTTTTCATTTAAAAGACAAAGTTTTTAAGAGTAAATCTGTTTTTCAGTGTTCAAATATTTTCCTCAGGCAGATGTCTGTGAGCCTAGATTAAGACAAAATAAAGCATACCGACCTGTGTTGCATACTTCTGTTGGCAGAAGTGCCAGACCTGACTGAAAACTAAACTTCTACAAAAAAAAGAAAAGGATAAAATAAGCAGATGAACCCAACAACAGGGCAGATTAACAAGATGTATGATAGGCAGCTGTGGGACATAAAGGTCATCCCTAAGCATGAAGCACATTTACCCTTTTAGCTACAGTGCTGTGGTCTTGTTCAGGCAACAAGCCCTTGAGATTTCACAGTTATCCGTCTACGTTGAGTTACATTGCTAATTTAAATGCCTAGTGATTATGCTGTGTTATGATATCAATGGAAAGGTCAACTAATTCAGGAAATTGCTTTCTTATATCTTATATGACAGTCTTTTTGCGATTTTTAACAAAAATTGGATAGCTGATTACTTTCCATATCACATAAAATAACAATCAGAGAATGTAATGATAATATTCACAGAGAGACATGATGTACTTGCTACAGGTTTTAAAAACACAATATTAATGAATGAAAACAAAAATAATTGAGACTCCCTTATTAACGCTATTTCATATATAGAATAAGGCAAATAAAAGTACAAAATTAGTTTAAAAGCTCCCTGGTTCCTACATTTTACTTTTGTGTGCATTTTAGAAAGCATAAAAGGAAAGCTAGGTATGTAAAGAAATATGGAGAAATGTATTAATACAATGTTTACAAATATTTTTCTAAATCCAGATGGGTGTTTACTTAACTGTTTCCAACCTGCCTTTTTTTTTTTTTTTTTTTTTTTTTCTACACATGAAATATTTACAGAAACACATTTTTCTTGTAGGGATGCTTGGGGAATACAATTTTTTTCTGTAGATACCTGCTCATATGAGAAGAAAGACATTCACACATGGACATATGTATTTCTTATTTGCTGTTTGCTATTCCCTACTGCTCTTTTAGCAGTCAGATATATCAAGAGTAGAAAAAATAGCATGTGATAGTGATGACTAGACATGTACAGAAAATTTTAAGTAGCTATGGAAAGCAATCTGCAGGTTGAAATTGTTCATGTTTATAATCCAATGAAGAATTAAAAATAAGAAATTTAGAGAAAAATAATGAAAAAAAAAACTATTAGCAATTAATGGCAATATGGGCTATTGTGTACCCTGATGATTTATTGATTTTAAAGAGCTTTTTGCAAACCAATTTCTTTCATATAGATTTTTTCTGATTTGGTCCTTTTAGAGCTCTGGGTTTGGCAACTACCATAAGAAATTGTGATATTGTGAGTTCATATCTTATATTGTATGAAGGTCTAATGTGGAAATAATTTTATGTGGAAAGTGAACAATCTGTGATTTACTATTCTAGTTCACTTTTAGAGGTTAAAACTTATTTACTCATGAACCAATCCAGGAGTTACAGCTCCTTTCTCAGAATTCCCATATAAAACAATTTGTGTCACTTAAGAACTCAAACTTAGAAGAATCTAGGCTTTTAAGATCAAATCTAACTAAGCATTTAAATTATGTCCTTAATTTAAACATGAATAATCACTGATTACCACTTTGCTGCATGCAGCTTTGAAATATTTTTCTTTCTCTCTCTCATTTTTTTATTTTTCTTCCACCAAAATACAATTCTAAATTTGCCATGTTTTTTTATATAATATTAAGTTTGTGATTCTGCTTTTTGACCACTGCTTTCAAGATAGCCCTCTTAATGGTTTGTGCTGCTATTGTTCTTTATAATCTGTATGTTATTGCACAGAAATTAAGCTAAAAAAGCCTTTCTTTATGGGTTGTTTTGTTTTTTATCCTGGTGTTTTTGTTCTCTGTGCAATATCCATTAATTAGAAAGTGGAAGAAAGTGTAAAAACAAATGTCCTCTCACAGGGGCCAAGCAAACATATATTGAAATAAGGAAGCAGTGAAAAATAAGTAGTATGAAAATATGACACAATCAAATCTCTTTATTAATTTGGTTTGTCTCAGATGTAAGCTTCTTATTTTCTTTGAGCTGATCCATTCACTTATGTACTTATGAGCTGAGTTCTATTCCAATCTGCAATGGTGAAGGTGACCCTCAAAGCCGAAGGTATTTGGCAAAGCTGACTCTGTCACCCAGTGCTTTTCACCTCCTAATTCTTAAATCCAAAGCCACCAAATTTGAAGAGAGGGAGAAAGAACAAAACAAGTGATTTTAAAATATTTTGTCAACAATTAGATCTTGAAAATTGCAATGTAAAATGAATCTCTTGATAGCAAGAATGAGTCATAAATTATGCATTTATATAATTGAGTAAATGAAGACTCCAGCATAAGGATCTGTCTTGAAATATTTCTCTCTCATTATCAACTCTCGCTGTAGAATTTACTTTCTCAGTAGGTTAATAAAGTGTTCTGAGAACAAAATAATTTTCCAGAGGGGCTGTACACATTCACACCACCAGCATATATATCCAAGGGCTAATATAAGTCATAGATTGGTAGTTAGAAATGTAATGCTATAAGAAGTAGCAATTCTGACTGATAAACAGTTCTAAAGTAATTTTATCTGTCTTATGGTAGTAACAATCAACAATTCCTTATAATAATTCACTAAAAATGCCCATCATTTGAAAGTGTGAAATATTTGTGACACACGCTTAAAAACTCAAAATCAATTTGGTATACAGTGGTAATTAATTTCAGTTGAAATCTGCATCAGGTAAACTACCTGTTGAAAAGTGAAATTTGAATTGCAAAAACATGCTGCAACAGCACAACTTTTATTGTTTTCTGTAAAGAGGCATTGCTAGTATCTAGCAGGTGCTTTCATCCACTCACTGAAGATTATCAGATCTCTGCATTGCCAATGCTAAATATTTAGATCATACAACTATGAATCTGACTATATATTTGTGAATAATGAAACAAGAATACTGAATTCTCAGGTTATTCAAGATATAAAATATAGAAACAAAGTTTCCCTGAACTTTCCTGGTGTTGGCTGGATGTTTTAGGTGACCTTGCAACTAAAAACCTCCTAGTCATTTCCAATACATGATCATGAGATGGAGAAATCACATCCAGTTCTATGCTGAACGAGACAAATTCTCCATTAGCTGTCCCCAAATCAATAAAAGCCAGCCAGAGAGATGTCTGTCTGTCTCAGGGACATTATGATGACTGAATACACAAAAGTCTATTTGACCTGTGCTGAGCCTCATCAGGCAAATTAACCATCCGTCTGTCAGCCTTCTCCAGCCCTTGTTTTCAGCATTGCTTTCATGGAGTATCAGTGTTTTCTGCAGGCAGGATTTTTCACCCTCAGACCAATAAGCCATATTATGTCTTGTGTTTTCAGAGGTCTTGGCTTCCACAGTATTTGGGGTGCTAGAATGTGTCAAAATAAAAGACTTAGAAAGATCTTAAAAGACAAAGTTATATTGCTTTCTGTCCAGAACATGTAATAATTCCATGGAACAATTTCTAGTAACATAGAATATTGTAAAATTCAATTTTTATGCAATATTTTGTAATGTCTAGTAAATATGTGATGATGGCACTTAAATTTATAAATAGGTGTTAAGATGACATATGTTTTATCACAAACCACTCCTTTATAACCCTTGAATCTGAACACATGACCTGGGTTATACCATTTAGTATAGAGAATCCTTCATGTTTATTGTTCGAATAGTGCCCTGAAGGGCTCTTATGAAAAGGTGAAGAACTTCAGACCAAGTTATAACCTCAGTCTTGACTTCCAGATGTAACCATATCTTTGAAATGAAGTAACTTACTTATTTTTAATTTTTGTTTTTAATTTCTATGCTGTTTTTAAATTATAATTGCTGCTTTGCTTAGTAAATTTTTATTCGGTGATTAAATACTGAAATGAGTTAATGGCTTTCATTAATTTTTTAATTTAAATTTAAATTTAATTTAAATTTAAAAATTTTTAATTTTTGATAAATTATCTTATTACAAATATATAGCTACATCACCTGGCATAGGCAAAAAAGTGATTGTAAACTATATGAATACTCAAAAAGTACTTGCATAGTGAAATCCAGTTTTTAGAAAATCATATCTCATATTTCTTGTGAAAAAACAGCTTAAAATGTGAATGCTAACATGGCAGATAACTGGGTGCAAATGCTGATGATGTCTGAAAATGCTGATGAAACTTGAACTGAACAAAAGCAGCATGTCCTGAATCCTCCAGTTGACAAGTGACATAAGAAAGAATTGCAAATCAGGAAGATGATCATATATTGTGCCTTTGCACACTGACTATTGAGATTTAGGAAGAAGTATTCTCTCAAAATGGGTAAATATCTTGATTGAAGGAAAAGTCTTGGACATAGGTGAAGACCGTGGAAATCCAAGTACTGTATACAGAAAAATGCCAGGGGATGGCCTGGGACTTTGAGAGGTAATACATGAGGCTTCTCACTGTGAGCAGTAGCATGGCAAGAACCAGCATGAATTTCTGCCCAACATTCCTGGACCAGTAGGTATGCCCCTGCAGGAAAAGCATGTCAAGACCTATTGAACATATGGCTGGAGGGGAGTGCCTAAGTGAGTGAAGTGAAGGAGTGAGGGAGTGAAGGAGTGAGTAAGACTGGAGTAAAAGCTCTAATCTTCTCGGTTCTTAAATAAACCCCAGGATCTTTAACCACTTTACTCTGTCCTTGTTGTCGCCTTCTGATGAGAAGGCGGGGGACCTGGTTCCAAGATACAGCACGGCGACCCGGCTTCCCCTGGGTCACTCGGTCCACTGACATGCACAGACACCAATGTGGTGGATGGTCAAATGGCGTTTATTATCTCATCTCGTGGGGTTAAATAGTCAAGGGGGCTTCACTACGTCAAAAGGGGACGGTGGGTCTGGCTAGGGTTAGTAAGGAGTGGAAAACTACAGAGTTAGGAGGGGCTGCATGCTTCAGGGGTGATTGATCACCTATAGCAGGAAGAAGGGGGGAAGGGTCTTGCTTTCCGTCACATCCCGAGATTTTCCGTTCGCCTGTCCCTATCTACCACACCTTGTCCATGACAGATCCTTACTTCACCTTAGCTAACTAGACATCTACCTCATCATTACTTTCAGTAGGTCACACTGCTGTGCCTAAATGTCCCTGTTTTGACTACTCAAAACAACAGATTCAGATATGTCTGATGCAAGATAGACTGGTTACACCCTAGGTGATATCATTACTCATTCAAATATGTGAAATTCATGAGCTTTGAAACTGCAGTTGCAGTTTTTGTTTGCGGAGATTCCGGTTTGGTGAGTATTAGCAGCAGGGATGGACCTGACTAATACTCTCCTTCATGGGGGTGGTTTTAGCCGTGTTCCCGGGGTGAGGGGGGTGCGCCATGCACAGTGCAAGTGGCAGCCACTGGGGTCTTTTGCCTTTTTTGGTTTTTTTTTTCTGATTTTCCTGCACCCAGGGGTGAGGTTGTGTGGGTGGAAATAGCATGGGGACCGTGCTAACCACTCAACAGAAGGAATTCTATTCCCAAGTTAAGGAAATCCTATCAGTGAAGGGCCCTATTCCCAAAAGTTCCGTTAAGAGTTCTGTTTGATGGCTGTGCTTTTCCTTCCCCCGTGGACACTCGCAAAAAGGAGTTTTGGGAGCGGGTGGGAGCAAAGTTAGTGGAGGGAATTGAATGCCAGGGATTCCTCCGTGAAAGATTGATTCCGTAAGTTCCATCTGTTAATTTGGGAGGTTGTAAAAGCAGAGACCACGTGGGACACGAGCTGGGAAGGGGAGAAGCCACCGAACAAAAGTGTTGTTCCTCCTGAACCTGTTTCCCCACCTTCCTCTCCTACCCCTTCTTCCCCTAACCCGGGTGGGCAGGGGGGAGTACTCCTCCGCTCTAAGGTGTAGGGCAGCTCCACAAACGTGGACCATGCTCCTGGCTCCCCTGAGCCCCCCCTGGTGTCCCGCCTTAGCGAAACTGGCCACTTTGCTGAAGAACTGACCCCAAACCCTCCTTCCAATCCCTTTTTCCCAGTTAAGAATCCCAGTTCTGGTGCTACCCTGCGCAGTCCTGTGTCCCTGAATCCCTTTCTTTGTTCCCCCGAGGAAGCCGCAGCCATGTGATCGGTGCCTTTGTCTCCACAAAACGGAAGGCTTCTTCTTCCCATAATCCCTTTCTCCCCTTTGTTCCCCGTGTCCCCGCCTTTGACCCAACCCCCACCTGCCTTTCCAACAGGGAATCTGGTTACTCCCCCACCCAGTGTTCCTCGTCATGTGGGCGTTCCCTCCAGTCCTTTACATGTTCTCCCAGTTGCATCATCGGCCTTGCCCTCTCCCTCTGGGGAGAGCTCTGCTGTCTCCGCCCCACTGCCTCAGGGAGGAGGCAGCCCCCATCCTGTTCCCATGGTCCCCGGAGATCCAGGGGAGGGGGAAGAGGGGGGAGGGAGGAGCGGGGACCCCTACCTCCAAGTTCCCATGGACCCTGGAGATCTGGGGGGGAGGGAAGAGGGGGGGAGGGAAGGGGAGGGGGGGGCTGGAACCCCTGCCTCCACATTCCCATGGTCCCCGGAGATCCGGGGTGGGGGGGGAAGTGGAGGGAGGGGGGAGCAGAAATCCCCACCCC
This sequence comes from Vidua macroura, assembly GCF_024509145.1. Taxonomy (NCBI): domain Eukaryota; kingdom Metazoa; phylum Chordata; class Aves; order Passeriformes; family Viduidae; genus Vidua; species Vidua macroura. The sequence continues at coordinate 53,443,661 of NC_071572.1, read as the reverse complement.
CACATTCCCATGGTTCCCGGAGACCCGGGAGGGAGAGAAGCAGGGGGAGGGGGGAGCAGGAGAAGGTTTCTGAGCATTTTGCAAATTCCATGGATCAGGTAATGCGGCGTCGCACTCTTTCTCCCAGGTCCGGGGCAGCTTTGATGCCCTTCGGCGCTGCCCCCGCCCAGACTTCTGGGTCCACTGCTTCTCTCCCGCATGCCGCTGCCACTGGCACGCCAGTTGGGGACTGCCAGATTCTGTCACCCACATGAGGGTCCGAGGTAAAGGGGGAAGGAATGTCCAAATCACCCACAAGGAAGGCAGGAAGGCTTTATTGTCATGGAGAGCTGCAGTTGGGGGGGTAGCGACCCACGCTTCCCACTCCACGTGGGGGAAATGGCGTCGGGACCCAGGAGGGAGCGGGATGATATAGGGGATGTGATAGGAAGGGCAGATGTCCCCCCGCAATCTGTGTGGGTGACGCGATGATGACGTAGGACAGCGACCAACCAGGGCACCACAGGGGCAGACACCAAGCCTCGGGCTGAGTGGGATCGTGGGGATGGGACGTCAGACATGGGGGTTCCCGGGGCTGGACAGGGGAGTGGTTACAGGAGTGGCAGGGGGGAAAAGCCCAACGGCAGGCAGCATGGGGCCAGACACCACGGGGTGGGGGGGGGAAATACATGGGGGAAGCATGGGGGTACATAGGACTCGGCTAGCTAACACAAATAAGAACCCCTAAAACCCAATCCCAGGATGCAACAATTCCCTCTTTTTCAAAATATAAAAAAGAACGGCTGCTTGATCTTATTCGCTGCTCATCTGACTGCTTCTTCACTCAGCTTCTGCTCCTAGTGTTTCAGCTGGTGCAACGGCTGCCCTTTGCAGATGGAGAGGGCCTGCTGCGATGATGCTGGGGTGGTTCTTCCTTGGGTGTTTGGGGATATGGGAACTAGGACAACAACTTTATTACAAACATGGGGACTTGGGACACACACAGACTGGGGTGGCTGGAAGGTTTTTCTGGGGCTCTGGGGAAAAGCATTTTTTAAAGAGATGGTAGGGTCCTTTTTCTTTTTGCATGACCTGCGGTTTGATGCAACCCCCTGATTGGTGGGGTCATCTGCCACACTCACAGGCAGCCTGATGTTTTGAACTACCACCTGCACAATTACTTGATAAATCACAGCTCCCTTAAGGTGCTGTGGCCTGCCTTATTTTTATCTTCACGCGAGGCAAATGCGCGTTGTTTTTTCAGTTTTTTGGGGGAATGGGGTCTCCCTCCCCCCCTCCCACTGTCCCTGGGGGTGCCTTCCCTAAAAATGGACATTGAATGACAAAATGTCCCCTCTCATTGCAGTGGAAGCATTGGCGTCTCGATGGAGGCTGCTTCGGACCAGCATTCTTTGGAGGCACAGCATCCAAGGCAACCACGTGGCTTCTGGGCCTTTTAGGGATCTCAAGCTGTGTGTCAGTGTTCATGCATGCCACTTCCAGGACAGACTTGTCCTGGACCTCTGATCCCTCCACATGCCTCTCAGCTGCCACCTTGACCCATTCCATGGAATCTGGAAAATGCTTAGAGACCCACCTCGGCTTCCCCCTCCCCCTGCTTACCTCCCTCCCAGGTCTCTGGGAACCATGGGAATGCAGAGCTGGGGGCTCTTGCTCCCCCTTCCCTCCTCTTCTCTCTCTCCCGGGTCTCTGGGAACCATGGGAATGTGGAGGCAGGGGCTCTGATTCCCCCCCCAACTCCTTTTCCCTCCCGCCCGGACGTCCGGGGCCCATGGGAACTTGGAGGTAGGGGTTCCCGTCTGTTCCCCTGCCCCCTTCCCTCTCACCCAACTCTCCGGGGCCCATGGGAAGATTGGGGTAGGGGTCCCCGCTCCTCCCTCCCCCCTCTTCCCTCCTGCCCGGATCTCTGGGACCTATGGGAGATGAGGACAGGGTGCGGGGAACAAGACGGGGGCTGCCTCCCTCAGGCTGCGGGGCGGAGACGGCAGAGCATTCCCCGGTAGGGGAGGGCGGGGTCGATGACTTAGCAGGGAGGACATGCAAAGGACTCGAGGGAACGTCCACTCAAGGGGGAACAATGGGTGAGGGGGTAACCTGACCTCCCAAGGGGGCGGCGCCCATGCCCACAGGGAGGCAGGTGGGGGCTGGATCAAAGGCAGGGATATAGGGAACAAAGGACAGAAAGGGGTTGTGGGAAGAAGAGACCCTGCCATGTGGCTGCCCTCCATCTTGGGAAGACAAAGGGATCGAGCACGTGGCCTCGACCTCCTCAGGAGAACAAAGAAAGGGGTTTAAAGAAACAGAGCAGTGTGGGCCAGCTCTAGAACCGGGATTTTCAGCAGGGAAAAAGGGATTAGAAAAGGGGTTTAGGGTTGTTGCCTTGGCGAAGTGGCCAATTTTGCTAAGGCAGGGGTGCCGGGGGAGCTTGGGGGAGCCAGGAGCACGGCCCACGCTTGTGGGGCTGCCCGGCGCCTTAAAGCAGCGGAGTACCCCCCCCTGCCCACCCAGGTTAGGGGAAGAAGGGGTAGGAAACAAAGATGGGTAAACACGTTCAGGGGAAACAACATTTTTGTACGATCGCTCTTTCCCCTCCCTGCTCGCTTCTCGTGCGGATTCAGCTTTTACCACTTCTGAAATCTGCAAATGGAGGGTGGCAAAGGAATCTTTCACGGAGGGATCTCTGGGTTCGATCCCCTCTGCCAGTTTCGCTCCCACCCACTCCCAGAACTCTATTTTGCGAGCATCCCCCGTGGTTACGCATGGGAAGGAAAAGTACAGCCACCGTACAAATTGTTTAACTGAACTTTTGGGGTAGGGGCCCTTCACCAATAGAGTTCCCTTAAGTAGGTTATAAAATTCCTTCTGGTCAGCAGATAGCACGGTCCCCATGCTACTTCTACCCACCACCTCACCCTTGGTGCAGAAAAAGAGGAAAAAAACAAAAAAAACCGTGAAAGACCCTGCGGTTGCCGCTTCATGCTGCGCGCTGCATGTCTGTTCCCTCGGAAGCGCGGCAAAGCCTACCCAAGTGAAGGAGAGTATAGTCTGGGTACCCTCCCGTTGCTAAGTACTCACCAAACCAGGATCTCTGCAAACAAAAAGCTGGCACGAGGGTCCTCAGTCCTGGGAAGCTTCTCTTCTTTGGCTCTTTGTGGCCGTGAAGAGTTTCACTTCCCTGCCCACACAGGGGGCACCGCGTGCCTCCCTGTGGGTGGCAGAGAGTTCACTGACCTACTCTGAGGAGTCTTCTCTCCCATTTTCAGTCTAACACAAAGCACAGTTCTGGCGCAGCTCTGCGCCTGTGCGGCGGCACTTCATGTGGACTGTGCACGCTCGTCTCGGTGGTGGCGCCCCTGATTGGCGGCACGGATGCGTGCTGGCAGCGATGGCTCTCTGCGTGGCTCCTGGTGCTTCACGGTGAGTCTCCATCTGCACAGGGTGACTCTGCTGGCTCACGCCCCACTGTTGGGCGCCATTTGCAGCATCGCACTCTTTCTCCCAGGTGCCAGGAGGCTCCAGCACCCTTCGGCGCTGCCTCCGCCCAGACTTCTGGGTCCACTGCTTCTCTCCCACGTGCCGCTGCCACTGGCACGCTGGTCAGGGTCTGCCGGGTTCTTTCACCCGCATGAGGGTCCGAGGTAAAGGGGGAAGGAATGTCCAAATCACCCGCGAGAAAGGCAGGAAGACTTTATTGTCACAGAGAGATGCAGTTGGGGGGGTAGCGACCCACGCTTCCCACTCCACGTGGGGGAAATGGCGCCGGGACCCAGGAGGGAGCAGGATGATATAGGGGATGTGATAGGGAGGTCAGATGTCTCCCCCCAATCTGTATGGGTGACGCGATGATGACGTAAGACAGCGACCAACCAGGGCACCACAGGGGCGGACACCTAGCCTCGGGCTGAGTGGGATCGTGGGGATGGGGCGGTGGACACGGGGGTTCCCAGGGCCGGATGGGGAAGTGGTTACAGGAGTGGCAGGGGGGAAAAGCCCAACGGCAGGCAGCAACGGCCAGACACCGCGGGGCGGGGGAATACACGGGGGAAGCATGGGGGTACATAGGACTTGGCTAGCTAACACAAATAAGAACCCCTAAAACCCAATCCCAGGATGCAACAAGGTCAAGGTGGCAGTTGAGAGGCATGTGGAGGGATCAGAGGTCCAAGACAAGCTTGTCCCAGAAACAACATCCATGACTGCTGAAACACAGCTCGAGATCCCAGAAAAGCCCAGAAACCACATGGTGGCCTTGACTGCTTGTGCCTCCAAAGAACGTTGGTCTGAGGCAGTCTCCATCGAAACAACAATGCTTCCACTGTGATCAGAAGGCACGTTTTGTAATCCAATGTCCATTTTTCCTCAAGGGGAGCTGTGATTTTTCAAGTAGTGAAGGTGGTGAGCTGCAACATCAGAGTGCCTGTGGGCGCAGCAGATGACCCCACCAAACGGGGGGTGGCATCAAACCTCAGGCGCTGCAAGGAGAAAAAAATTCTACATCTCTTTAAAAAATGTTTTTTCCCCCAAGCCAGAGAAAAAACCCTTCCAGCTACCCCAGTCCATTTGTGTCCCCAATCCACGTGTTTGTAATAGAGTTGTTATCCCAGTTCCCCTATCCTAAACTACCCAGAGAATAACCAGCCCCAGTATCATCGCAGCGAGCCCTCTCCATCTGCAAAGGGCAGCTGTCACAGCAGCAGGAGGAAACACCAGGAGCAGAAGATGAGTGAAGAAGCAACCACATGAGCAGCAAGGAAGTCCAAAAAGCCGTCTTTTTTTATATATTAAAAAACACGGATATGTTGCATCCTGGGTTTGGGTTCAGATTAGGGGTTCTGATATATGTTAGTTAGCCGGGTCTGTATACCCCTGCGCACCCCCCATGTTCCCCCCCCCACGGTGGTCCGCTCCCAGTCTCTTACCATTGGCGCATCACCATGCCACTCCTGCAACCTCCCCCTTTGTCCACTCTGGAGAGTTCAGTGTCTGTAACCCCGTCCCCGCAACCCAGTTCGTCCTGGAGCCCTATGTCTGCTCCTGTCGCATCCCCATTGGCTACCCCAGTCCACGTCACTCCCCCATAGCCTGCCCCCATTTGTGTGAGGGGGGCTTCTGCCCCCCTTGGCCCGCCCCCTATAAAATCCCATGTGCTCCGGTCCCAGCGCCGTTTTGTCCACGTGGCACTAGGAAGCGAGTCACTTGGCAGTTCTACGCAACAATAAAAGCTCTCCAGCCAGCCATGCAGACAGACTGGACATTCCTTCCCTCTTTGTCTCGCCCCTCGTGCCAGCAGCAGAATGCGGCCAGCCCCACCCCAGTGCATGGAACGCAGCAGCGCCTGGGACAAGCAGTGCCCCGGTCCCGCCGAGAAGCAGTGCCTTTGCCGGGCTCTCCAGAGCTGCCGGGACCGGGAAAACCAACGCAAAGCCGCAGCAGACTGTCCCCCTCCAGCTCATGAAGGGCTCCACACTGGAGAGGGTGGATGCACCCAATGGAGACTAGGACCCCATGGAGCAGGCTGCTGGCAGGATCTGTGCCCTGTGGAGAGAGAAGCCTATATTGGAGCAGTTTCACTGGAAGGACTCATCCCTACTGAACTGCACTGAAGCAGTTTGTTCCTGAAGGACAGCACCCCATGGAAGGGACCCACACTAGAGCAGCTCACAAAAAACTGCAGCCCAAGAGAATGACTCACGTTGGAGAAATTCATAGAGAACTGTCTCTAGTGGAAGAGACATAGCAGAGACATGTGATGAACTAACCACAACCTCCAGTCCCTGGCCCCTTGTGCCTCTGTGGTGGGAAGGATGTAGAGAAATCCTGAGTTAAGTTGGGCCCATGAATAAGAGAGGGGTAGAAAGAAGGTGTTGTATGATTTGGTTTGATTTCTGATTACCCTACTCTGATTTTTGATTAGTAATAAATTAAATTCATTTCCCCACTTTAAGTCTGTTTTGCTCATGAAAGTAATTGCAGAGTTATCCCTCCCTGTCCCAAACTTGACCAATGAGACTCTTGTATTTTTGTGCTTGTCCAGGTGAGGAGTGGGAGTGATGGAGCAGCTTGAGGGACACCAAGCATCCAGCCAAGGTCAACCCACCACATGTTGCTTAGCTGCTACAGTCTAACTCTAAAGCTGTGATCAAATTCCTAAAAACTGTCTACATGGCTTCCTTTAAAATGTTTACACTGTCCTAGATAATTACATTACATAAATAGATGTATCTTCTAAACCTTATTATTAAGTTTCAGGATGAACTCTGTCTTGCTGAACCAGAAATTGATAGAATTCTGACTTACATATGTATTATTATATCTATATTAATTTCCTTATATATATATATATATATATATATATATATATATATATATGTGTGTATATGATCACAAATAGCCAATCTGCTTTGACACTGATAAAGAAAACTGTCTTACTGGAGATCTTTGTCATCATGTTAGAGGTTCTTCCATTGCAACTGCTGCCTAAATCAATTTCCAGATCTGAGAATGTGACGATGTGTCACTACAATTAGTCTTATAAATATGTAGAAAGTTTAGCATCCCCATTTCTTTTCTGTAATAGAAGTTTGGGGCTACAGTTCTTTTAAATTTTTTTTTTTTTTTCAGTTAAATGAGGAAAAAATGACATTTTACAAGGTTTCAGATACACTGAGGTTTTTTGATATTCTAAAGTCTTGGTTGTGCTTTTAGCAATATGCATAATGGAAAAGTGTTTTTCAGGTTAATGTTATTTTGTATATTTTCATATTGCTGTTTTACCGTTAGAAAATTTGGAATTTTGTGGAAGGAAAAGAGCAAAGTAGCAGCACTCATTGGAAAAGGCGGGAAATGCCTTGATTTTTACTGCAGGTTTCCTGTGCCATTGAATAGCATAAAATGTAAAAGAGGGAGAAAGGAAGAAAGCAAAACTTTCATCTTTGCATAACAAAGTAAAATACTTCATTTAAGAGTTTTATTATAAGATTTTTCATAAATGACTGTATTTATATGCATTTTAAATTTAATCAGATTATTGATGAGTGTTAAGATTAGAAACCTCTAGTAACGCTTCTAAAACTAATGTTTTCCTAATGAAAATAAAAGCTGGCACTGGGAACATTTTTGGGTTTTTATCAAAGAAATGACTTTCACATTATTCACATACACTTTGCAAGCAATATTAGCAACTTCAGGTGTGGATTAACGAAACGGTCAATTGAATAAAATCACCATCTTCACCCCCCACCTCCCAATGTTTCTATAAATGGCTAGAAACTAGGTATACATTAGAAAAGGGTCAATGGCAGTTTTCTCTTTTTTAAAGCATGTTTGAACTCCAGGCATGGGAAGAAAAAAATGCCTCTAACTTCTTCAGAAGGTTTGGATAAAATTATTCAGTTTTGAGCCAGAATTGTTGTCTGTAGTATTGAGCAAATGTGCTTTGTTATGCACTTGTTTTTCCACCCATGTAGACTAGAATGTATTCTAGTTCTTTCTCTGTATCCACAAGTTTCCCTGAAAATGGATCATGGAGATGATCCTCCTGGTCATTTTGTTAAGGCACATGAAAAATAAGGAGGTGATAGTTGACAGTCAGTATGTCTTCACTAAGGGAAAATAGTGCCTGACAAATTTTGTAGTCTTCTGTGACGGGGCTACAGAGTTGGGAAGAGCAATTGATATCATATACCTGGATTCATGCAAAACATGTGCTAAAATCAAGTATGTAATACCTCTTCCTTGTTATAGGAAGATACTGAGCATACCGTGGGTGTCTATCTAGCTCAAAGTTTGATGCCTCAGCTTTGTGTTAATAAAGCTAAATGAGATGTATCCCACATTTGGTGCTACATTTTTGGGCAACTAAAGATATTCAGGTATTTTTTATTGTTTGACAGTTTCAGGAAGTCTGGTGAATTCACTGGTCAAATTCACATTTGACTAATATTTAGTAGTGAAATGTGGCCATATCTCTTCTTCTGAGGTAAGTCCTGAATAAGATTATTTAAAATATTAGACACCTCCAGGATGGATAATAAACTGTGAACTGCTATCAAAGAATTGGATCTTTATATTTTGTTGCTATTAGCTAGCTACCTGCTAATAATGTTGGAGGCTGCTTAGAAAGAAACTTAATTTTTCAGCTATGATTATCACTTCATATTTTATGACTGAATGTATAAGTCCGATGTGCTATTTTATGCAAAACTAGCCAGGCTTAACTGGCAACTGAAACAATAAACCGGGTCTGTGCATGTATGCAGAATATCAGCACAATTTCTAATGTGTCAGGTTCTACACTGGGCAGAGCACTTGGATGAAAGGGAAATGGATGGCTGATGACTAGCTTGGCATTTTAGCTCAGATTTAGCAAGCCCAGAGCAAGAACCAGTTTATAAATGCCAAAATCACTTACAGTATAAGAACAAATGTATAAGTTCAAGTCAAATATTTTTCCTTCTACTGCTGACTATGTGCTATAAACCTCTCACCCCATTAGGACTGATGAATAAATACAGTGTTTAATGAGACATTCTAAAATGGGACTATTCTAAAAATCTATCTAGCATGTGTTCTGTGCAAAAGGAATTAATTAAGGCCTGCATATTTTGAAACAGCTTACTGAATTTCAATTTAGACATTCTAATAATTAATTGATATCTCCAATATGTTTATTGACTTTCAGTACTTCACAGTTACTTGAAATGATATAGCTGATTGATGATAAATTTCAACCTAGGACACTGCCATCTTATATAAAATAGCACCTAATTTTAGTTCTGCCCCGCTGAAAGACATCCTGTGGAACAAATACTCACCAATAACAGTGTCAGGAACTAACTCAGTGTCTTTTTGTTTATAACATGAGATTGGAGAGGATACAGGCATTTACTACTGACTTTACATTCATCTGATCTGTTGTACCTGTGGTAGGCTATCAGGTAAGCCAAGTCACTGTTTGGCTTTAAAATCCTTTGTTAAACTGGCTTGATTTGATTTAATCTTGATTTATTTGAAAGATCATTGATTTTTCTTTATTGTGGAACTGTTGTTTTGTCTCCAAACCCTGCAGTGCTTTGATCTGGGTTTGCTGTTAAAAAGCCCTTTTGTAAAATAAAGTTGTGGTTAAAAAAAAGCATTGCATGGGGGTTACCTGGACACTTTACAATGTGACACTTTCTCTGTAAAAGTACTGTGTGAGAAGTAAACAGCAATACAAGAAGAAAAATGTCCTTTAAAAAAGCACAAGACTGCTACATAAGATAAACAGAGGGGATAATGAATGTTATAAACCCTGAAAATTACTGCTTATTTTAGAAAAGTTTATATGTCAGAAAGAAAAAAAAAGTAGATTAAAAGAACAGAGTGATTTGTGTACAGAAAACTGTAGTCCTTTCTCCAGTTAAAAGAAAAACTAACTTGAATTTTATCAATTAACTTGTGTTTCTCTATGAAGAGGAATATTCTGGTACTGCTGTTCAGGCTACTAAGTATCACATATTGTCAGCTCATTAGGGATGTTACTTTATTACAGCACAAATCTGTTGGGGTCTTCAGGTAACCAGTAGGTAGTACTGAGTGAATAGGTTTTAGATTACCAGAATTCACTCTGTAGAAAGCAGGTATAAATTCACCTGGAGCAAAAATATAGCTGTGAACATCCAGTAGAGGTGACTTATAGGATAAGGATGTGTGTTCAACTGCTTTTTGAAACCAGTCCTTAGCATCTTTCTTGTCAGTTCCAAGGGTTTTCAGTGGTACGGCACTTGGCCTCTATGGCGAGTAATCCCAAACACATTTCAAACACCACTGTCAGACATCAATGAATCAAATTTTCCAGTCCTTCATCAAGCAACTCCTTCCAGAGTTATTCCAGTCAATGGTTATGGAATTTGACCTCATAGACTCATAGACATTTTACTCATTCACAGCTTTCACTGGAGCTCAGGAATTGGCTGCTGCATGATGAGCTGCTTCTTTGTAAGAGGGAAAATTATGCTTCTTGTATCTGCTCCAGAAATGGTCTTGAAAGGAATAGTAATTTTTCCATTTATTTTGGTGAATTAACATCAGACTCTTAAACAGTGCAGATTTTAATTCAGTGTCCTGTTTAATTCTGTGTCCATCGAAGCATCTAAATGGGAATTCAGACTTGGTTTTGGGATTTTAAAGAAGCTCTCAAGGGTCACAACTTTAACACTTCTCCTGTCTTGTTTTATTCCAGTCAGTTATGTCGATTACCAATATCAAAATTGCTTACCATTAGAAGGTTCCTTCAAAACTCAAAGAGGACAAAAGCCAATATATTGTCAACAAATGATGCTGTTGACACAGTAAGAGACACTTGAATGACTAGGTGAGCACTAATTCAGAGAACATACATTATATGACATTTCTTTGGGGATGTTTGCCATTTATTGCAATGAAACAAGACTGTAATAATTGTTATTATCTTAAATGCATAAAGAAGGGTTAATTAAGGGCTTGATTCTAATTATATATCAGGTGCTTCAGAGAGCAACCCTTTAAATACTGAATAAGAGTAAATTGCAAACAGTATTGCTTCACTCTAACTTCTACAGTGATTCCACTTGACCAGTTGTGCTCATAGTCTAGAATAAGGTCCTTGGTTTTATCACAGAGCCAGTTTTGTTCTAAAGGAACTAGGACACCAACTTACTTATGACCCAAAGTAAGCTGCTTACTGTTCTCTGAAATAAATCTCACCACTCTTTCCTTACTCATAGTGACACTATACACTGGGAAAGTCCCTTCACACTACCTCAGGTAGGGTGCAATTCTGTGAAATTTGATATGAAGTAATGCCATGTTTCAGTATATACACAGAGTATGCATAGTATACCTACTTAATACACTTCTACTTTTGATTATTTTTGAAGAGTGTTTGCCATCTTCATGTTTAGAAATAGAAAATATTTTATTTTTTATAAAGTGGCATTTTTGGGGAATTAGTGATAACTATAAATATGCTGTGTGTTATTTCTCCATCTATTGATGAAAAGGTCACTAGGGTATTGTAAATTTTATAAAAGGCAGTCAGAGATTTAAATTGTATTTTTGTTCTAAGCTGAGGGTATGCACAGCAACATACAGCTTGATAACTGAAAGCTACACATGCTAAAGATTAAAATTAACATAGTAATATTTCTGTTTACTGAATGCATGTGGCCAGCTCCATTTTACTGTGACAAAATCTCCTTGGTGCAGCTGGATGATCTCAGTGACAGATCTTAGATTTGTAACATGGCACAAACACTTTTCTTAAATGTATCAAATGTATTTAATTTCTTTGTTTTTAATTACTAGATCTGTCATGCATCCATTTCATCAGTTTGGAGAACCTTTGAAACAGATCACAAATAACTTTGACATATTGTTATTACTATAAGGAGAAACTCCCTTCTAAAGCTGATGAGGTGAATATGCCATACTTCCTCTGTTCCAGTGTGATCCTTACAGCTCTTCTGCATGTCAGGAGTCCTGACTGACTGTTAGTGAACACTGAGTGAATCCAGATTTTCCTGAACTCTAATTTTGTTATCAGTTGCTGCAGGTTGTGTATAGGTCCAATATATCCCTTTGGATACAGTGGAACAATTTACAAGGAAACAGGATATTTGTTTCACAGGTCTTGCCATACATATAGACATGAAAGAGGTTACATATATGTATTTTTTTCAGAAATAGTAGCATACATTCATTTATTGCAGAAAATTAAAAGAGAGAAAAAAGAAGTACGTTCTCCCAGGCACATGGTGTGATTCTTGCGGTTGTTCTGTGCAGGTTCAGGAGCTGACTTGATGATCCTTGTGGAGCCTTTCCAGATCAGGAGAGTATGATTCTATGATTCTATGGAATTTGTAATTAGCTATGCTGATACAGGTTGTATCTTCTTCTGTGAGGTAGAGTTTCTTTCTACTAACTTTACACAGACATTGTTTTAGTGTGCTGTTGATTATTCTATTTCTCTACCACCATCTCAGAAGAGAGGAAGAATACAGCTGTCGCTGTTGAGTAGGACGGGAACAGAGAACTCTAGATTAGAAGGCAAAGAAAATGAGCTCTGATTTATTTCAAATGTACCGCTCTATATATAGAAAACATCGTGCAGACTAATTTCATTGGTCTTAGAGTAAAAACATGTCACACCATTGGTGTGCAGTGAATGACGCACAGTGGCAGAGCATATTTATAAACAATGTGAATAACAAGATAGATTAGAGAATTATTTACATTCTTTCCCAACTGTTTTTTAGGCTCTTGCTTGGTTAGAAAACCTTTCTCTTTCTCTCTGACTGAGCTGAGAATATCCACATACAGCCAAAAAGTTATAACTGCTTGAATATTTTTAAAGTTTTCCTACTATCTGATTATAAAGGATTATAATCTGATTATAAAGGAGTCCTTAATGTTTTTTGTAATTAAGTTCTGTATAACCACCCATAAAGCATCCTTCCTATTTTCTCTTTCCATGAGCATTCATAATGCATATATATTATGTTTGATTTTTGTAATTTGAGGCAGTTTTCCTTTATTATGTTGAAACAGGCTATATGTATAAGAGGCAAGTATTAAATTTGCATTCTTGTTGTTAGGGTCATTGCTTTGCTCTTTCTGTGAATATGATGTAGATGAAGCCAGATTGCAGAGATTTTGAAATTTAGAATGGAAACTTTAAGTTGAATAACATCCCTGTGACCTTGTTCTATGCCTGTTCTAAGTTTTATGGAAGATCCATCAGGGAAATATATTACAATCAGGCATCCCCTTCAAATAATTTCTAACTGATAAATCATCCCAGAGCCCCAGACATGCAATCTGATGAAAACACAGCAATGGAGTTTTAGGGCTGAGATTCTAAAAGGTCAATGGAGTATACGTGCAGTAATAGAGGCAGTTGCTAATAACATCAGTAAGTGAAGGCTTTTCAAATAACCTAATTTTAATATTTATCTAAACCAAACAGTAGAAAATTGCATGGAGAAGTACAAATCATATTGTCTGTTTACCACTTCCTTACAAAAGGAAATACAATTTATGATTCCATTAAAATTTTCTAAAGAGAAGTAGACCCATTTTTATCCACTTCCATTAACAAGCATGGGGAGAAAAAAGAAAAAGAAAGTGGGTTTACTTTTAAAAATGAACATTTTTTTATGTATCACTTTGCCCCAGGAAAAGTTTTAACAGTTTCTGTTACAAAGTGCTGCTAGAGATTGACCACAATATATAACTAGTATGAAAGGATCAAAAACTTGCCTTTTTTATCCCTCTTTAGTCCAACATATGTCTGTTAATTTAGATGAGAACTCTATTAAGCTGAGTAAATTAATGTAGATCCAAGGCAGACCTAAAAACAATGTTTTTGTCAAAATTGCAGGCAAATAGGGTTGTGTGATAACTGCTTTAGAGCCTTCAGCTATAGTTTTTTGCAAACTGTGCTCTTCTGGGGTAGCTTTGGCCCCAGACCTTCCAGAACGCAAGCACTTTGAGAGACATTGATTACATGTTGACATCCTCTCAGTGGAGAGCAGATTACACAGGAGCTCATACAGAGAGGTTACATGAGCAGCTGAGTAGGTAACTAGCATACAAAGTTGTATTTAGTTTATGTAGCAAGGTTTTGGTAGCAGGCTGCAGGGGTAGCTTTTGTGAGGTGATGCCAGAACCTTTCCCTGTGTCTGACAGAACCCATGCCAGATGACTCTTAAGACAGACTGCTGTCCAAGGCCAAGCCCATCAGTGGCTGTGATAGTGACTCTAGGAAAAACAGAGCTAAGAAGGAAGAAAAACTACTGTGTTACTAAACAGCGGCTACAAGAGAGGAGTGAAAATATGTGAGAGAAACAGCTCTGCAGACAGCAAGGTCAGTGAAGGAGAGGGAGGTGTTCCAGCACCAGTCAGAGATTCCCCTGTAGCCTGTAGTGCAGACTACGGTGAGTCAGCTGTGCCTCTGCAGCCCATGGAGGTAGGTCCACAGGGCAGCAGAGATCCACCCATACCCTGTGTTAAAGACCCCATGCTGGAGCCATTGGATGTCTGAAGAAAGCTGTGACTCCATACAGCAACTCTGGAGCAGGCTTCTGGAGAGACCTGTGTACACCTGGGGAAACAGGAGCCTGTGGTGGGGAAGAGCATAAGGAGTCCACTCCCTGAAAAGGAAGCAGCAACAGAGACAACATGTGGTGAACTGACTGGAACCTGTTTCCTGTCCCTCAGAGTGGCTGGGGGAGGCAGGGAGAAAATGAGAAAGTAGGAAGGGGTGGGTTAGAGTGTTTTGAAATGTGGTTTTATTTCTCATTACACTCCTCTTATTTGATTGGTAATTAATCAAATAATTTCCCCAAGCGGAGTCTGTTTCGCTTGTGGTCATAAATGCTGAATGATCTCCCTGTCCTTATCTCAGCCCATGGAGCATTTTGTCATATTTTTCTTCCCTGTCAGATTGAGGAGGTGGAACAATAGAACCAGGGTCATCTCACCACATAATAAAGGAGGCATGTAGTCTTTTGAGACAGAAGCCAGAGTCAGTCTTTCCACAGAGCCAACATTTACCTTATTTCCTGTCCTCTAACTACTGAAAAATTGTTCCCTCCTGGAACTGCATTGTTTAAAATAGTCTTTCTTTCCCAAAATTCAAAATTGTGTTAGATAAGGCAATCAAGTCTATACAAGTTCTATGAGTTAAATAATTTCCATCAAGCTTACAGACCTCTCACAAATAGTTTGGTGTAATACAAATCCCAAAACTTTTAAAATGAATAAAAGAATTCTTTGCAAGAGACAAAAATTACTCATCAACTCAGAATGAGCATCACATATTTTAAGACTGATCAAAGAGAGAGCAGCAAGTATAATATCCGCTCTTTAAAAGATTAAACTCTTCCATGCAAAGATATTTTAATTAGAAAGTTTCTGGGATTGCTTTTTAAAATACCACTGCATAACTTGAAAATTTGCAAAATAAATTAAGAGTGTGATTAGGAAGCAAGTAGTATAAAAATTTAATAAAATAACTTGAAAGAACAGCAATAAATTTTGGGTTTTATAAAAGAAAATGAGAAAGAACAATATCAGAAGCTAGTGAATATGTGGATATAATTCACTGTGGAGAGCAAAAGGGAAAATGTAGGAATCTAAAGTGGAATGCATATAAGATAAATTAAGACATTTGTGTTGCAGTATCTACATTTGCATTACTCATCTTACCTGTTTTAGTAGTCTGAATAATAGGTATTCCAGACTGCCATTAAACTCAACTCAACATATCTGTTTAGTGATTCATTGTAGTTGGTGAGATATCTCCAGGAACATATGATATAATTTTCTTGAGTAAGGCAAAGATCTTGTATTCAGTGTGTAGAAAATCAACTGCAAATGCTTAAAAACTATATCTAAATGAGTGGAGATTTAGTCTTCTTAAATCAGGCATCCATCTATACTGACTGATGGAGTAGGGAGCAAACATAAAGTGATGGATGCCTACATCACCTCAGGTCAGCTTAGCATAAACTTATTTTGAAGTCTGGTACTAAAGAGAACAAGCTGATATTCAAAATGGTAATGGTAGGATTATGTGATAACTTTGCAGTTAGAAAGAGGTTTTTATGTATAGGGGCAGGATTCGGTTCCACAAAAAATGACTCATAGCTAAGAGGATCCAAATCTGCAAGGAAGTGAAAGGAGATGCCCTGCTCTAGCTTCAGTTGTGTCAATTGCTAGTAGCTATAGCACAGTTAATCTAAAGCAGTATTAAATATCTTTATTTAGACAATTCTACTCTCTCTGTGATTGACACCCCATGGGTAGAAAGCTGAAAGTTTTGGTTGACTACTATAGGCATATAGTGTCATTTGAGCACTGCTGAGCATCCTATTTAGATTATAAATGATGATACAAATGAATGAAGGTTTTCTAGGTTTTCTATGTGTTCCTTCTGATCTCCACCTGAACCAGATGAATGTATTGCATGAAATCCAGTACCTGTATTTGTCAACTGAATCCCCCTATAGATGCTTAGGTTGCCACTGACAGGATTCTAAATGTAGGGATCAAATCATTAGTCCATTCATAGTTTTCTAGGGCAAATGGACATGTCCTTGGGTATCTTACCTTGCCTCTATCTACTATACTAGAAGGTATTGATTTTTGCAAGCTGTATGTTGAATCTACCAAAACTCGGCTGCCTTTGATGTCCTAATGATAACTCAAATGCTCTGTGTCAGTACCGAGGGCTGCTGAGTGTGAGTAGCTGAATCAAGTTGCTTTAATGATAAGAAAATGGATATATGTACAGACTGGGGAATGAGACACTGGACACCAGCACTGAGGAAAGGGAGCTGGGAGTTCTAGTTGACAGCATGTTGAACATAAGTCAGCAGTGCCCTGGCAGCCAGGAAGGCCAACCATGCGATGGGGTGCATCAGGCACAACATCACCAGCCGGGCAAGGGAGGGGATTGTCCCGCTCTGCTCTGCACTGGGGTGGCCTCACCTCAAGTATTGGGGGCAGTTTTGGACAGCACAATATAAAAATATACAAAGCTATCAGAGTGTGTCCAAAGGAGGGCTACGAAGATGGTAAAGGGTCTAGAAAAGAAGCCAGTCTGAGATCATTTGGTCTGTTCAGCTTGGAGAAGAGCAGGCTGAGGGGAGACCTCGTACCTATCCACAGCATCCTCATAAGAGAAAGCAAAGGATCAGGCATCCATGTCTTCTTTCTGGTGACCACTGGCAGGAAGTTTTCTCTCAGGAATGGCATGAAGATATGTCAGGAAGGTTTATATATCAGAAAAAGATGTTCCATCCAGAGGGTGGCTAGCCAATGAAACAGGTTCCCCAGGGAAGTGGTCACAGCTCCAAGACTGAGTTCACCAGGCATTCAGACAATGCTCTCAAGCCCACTGTGGTTTTTTTTTTTTGTTTGTTTTTTGTTTTTTTTTTTGGGGGGGGGGGTGGGGGGTGGGGGAAGGGGATTTGTATTCTTGTATGAAAGCTTGGAGACACAGGCATTTTGGTTCCACCTGAGAGAATCCAAAATGCATGAGATAACTCCATGGAGCTAACAGATACAGCAGAGTACCTATGAGAGATCCATAATCCATTGAAGTTGCAGATGGAGGCTAGACGTGTTTCAGGGGAAATCTCAAACTGAAAAAATTCTATATTTAAGCAACCACATTAATGCTAAGAGCTCTACTATGTACCTAATTTTTAATATTTCTATCACCCTTTTTTAATAGTATCACAATAAAAGATAATAAAATTGTGATGCTAAAAATAATTGTGAAATTAAATACTGCTGAGTACAGACAATAATGAAAACTCTGTTGCATCAGGAGTGGGAGAAAGATTGTGGCAGCTCCCTTTAGAAAATTTCTGTGAATGGCTCTCTTATGAAAGAAACCATATGCCTAACATTGACACATTTCCTTAAAACAAAGAAAAATATAGTAATACCTTAATTTTATGGGTTTCATCATAATTTAATGTGTGACATTTAGGATTTTGCCATTGACTTCAGCAGGTCCAGAAATCAGAAATGGAACATTGATATATATTTCATTTTTCTCTCATTGATAAGCTGTACAGAAATTC
The DNA here is from genome assembly GCF_024509145.1 of Vidua macroura. Classification (NCBI taxonomy): domain Eukaryota; kingdom Metazoa; phylum Chordata; class Aves; order Passeriformes; family Viduidae; genus Vidua; species Vidua macroura. Next base: position 53,426,049 of record NC_071572.1, on the reverse strand, counting down.
TAAATGGAAAAAAAAAAAAAAAAAAAAAAAACACAAAAAAAAAAACCCAACCAAAACAAACTAACAGAGGTACTTCAGTATTTTGATGTCAAAACTGTGGTTTCTACAGAGAAATGCTTTTAAGATTTTTAGTTGAAATTAACTGAATTAACAATGAAATGAAATGCCACAAATTACAACCTTTTTAAAAAATGTGTTTCTATAGTGTCTCTCTTTACTATCTGTCAAGAGAACCCTCAAGAGACAAAAAATTCTGAATACCAAAGAAGAGGCTAGTATTAAAATTGTCACTATTGTGATCATCTGCACTGCTGCTATTGATGCTGCTGAAGGGTTTGTTCATGAATATGAGTATTCCTTGGAATGAATGGGTACACATAATAGAAAAAGTAGAAAGAGGATGTTCTTAGTGCCATGACTGGAGTGTCTATCCTTAAGGTGGTGCATGACTTTTAGTCTGGGGGTTCAAGACTTTGCACAGTTTTTACAATGCAAAAAAATCATTAAAATTGAGCTTGGTTTTGTTTTTTGGTGCCACATACACCTGATCACTTTAAAGGGTAAAGACTTTAACTTCCAAAATCCCCAATGATTTTATGTTCTTGATTTGGCATAATCAGATGCAAGTTGAAGGATAGTGACAAAAGAGACAAAATTGAGAGTATGGGATCATGTAATTTTTTCTAAAGCAAATGCGTCTTAAATATGATGTATGCTATGGGTATGTGCATAGTTTTTATATCTTCCTTTACTTCTAGCTTTATATTCCTTTAGTGGATGTACTGATGACATCTAAATTGACAAAAAGAAGTCAATTCTCAGCAAAGGTTGTAAGACGAAGAGAAATTTTCATTTTGAGGCTGAGCAGGAAAATCTGGAGCTGGGCTACTTGGAAAAAGAGGAAAGGCATGCACAAGAGTGTGAATATTCACTGAACATGGTTTGTGATACATTTACAGAAGTGGAAGTGAGAAAGAGGAGATTGACTGTGTTCAGTTCAGTTTCCTACAGAGGCCACTGCTTCTGGGGAGTCTGTAGAGGCTAGAAGCCTGGCTGCCAGCAACTGTGGCAGAGGCCATGGGTTTCATGTAGCTTGTAGAATCACAGAATTATAAAATGTTTTTGGTTGGAAGGGATCTTAAAGATGATCTAGTTCCAACCCCTCTGCCATGGGCAGGGATGCCACCCACTAGACCAGGTTGCTCAACGCCTCAACCAAAATGGCTTTCAACATTTATTTCCACTGATAAGTCATCTCCAAATTCTCTGGGCAAATTGTGCCAGATCCTGTGGTACAGAGTATCCATGTCTATGTTGATTTCCACGTCTCTGTGTGTCTCAAATGAAAGTTGGTTATGGCACCAGATCACCTTAGACAGGAAAAAGACAAGGTGATGTTTTTGAATGCATGAAAATAGGTACACTGTAGGCATATACATCTGTGTGAGGTACAGTTTAAAATAGGTGGAGACAGAAAGCATCTGTAGATGTGAAGGATCTTTTGTAGTAATGGAGTGCTGAAAGACGATGGGTGAATAAGTATTATATGTGATTATTTCTCTTAATTTTCAGAAAAACAAGCCTAGTCTGAGAGGTAGGGATCAGCACTTACAAAGGATTCTCCTGAAACGTCAGCCATTGCTAGGGCTGTGAGCAGGAAATTGACACATCACTTCGAGTGTCTAGAGAGAGAGAATTGACAAGATTAAGTAATTTTAATAGCAGAACTGGAAAGAATAGATTTAGAGGAGGCAATGAAGAAGAAAGTGTTTATAAGGAAACATGGGGCAGACATTTTAATCCCATGAGATAAGAACTTTTGTCACTCATTTAAAAAAATCTTTATTTTTGGACTGAAAACAAGAGTTGTCATGCTATATCTGTCATTAGTTTAGTGATTGGAAATGTCTTTTTTAGGTAGTGGTACCTCAGTTTCCTCTGATCAGAGCAGGAAATTATAATGCTTTAAATAATTTTACAACACATTCATGTAAAATATTACAGAAAAGTTTCTAACTGCACAAATTGATTTTTGGCATATATATGCCAGTTAAATTCTGGAAGAGACCAAACTAAACAGTACATATAAAATTGCTAAAAATTGCTATTTGAAACACTAAGAGGAGCAACAAGTAAAAATCAAAATTAAAAAAAAAAATCCCAATCAAACAACCAAACAACCAGTTAAAATAAATGACTAAGCCTGTTTTAAACTGATTTAAAAATCAATTTGAGGAACTAATCACACATAGACTGTGGTTGTGGCTTTTTAATCCAGTAGGTGTAAAATTGAGATCTTCATATTACTGTGGGAGAACTACTTTAAGTAATTAGGGCAAAGCCTGTGTAAGATGCTCTAAACATAAAACATTCAGGGAAAAGAACTGTCATCAAAATAGGATGTTATAAACTTTGTAGAGTAGAAGATGATTTTAAGTGAACTACATTAGTTTTGGGCAGTTTTACATTATGATTTATATTATTTTTCTTTAGCGCTAATGCAGCAACACTTTGAGTCTTCAGTTCTTACTTTTTCTCATTCCTTATCACTATAAGCACCATCAACAAAAATCCTCAGCACTGACTGTGGAGGCAACTTTGAATCTTGGTTTGCTTTTCATATCCATGTAGAACCTGAACTTTCCTCTGGGTTATTGATGAGTTTTTGAGCTGCTAGCTTACTGTGTACATCAACATTGAAAGGGTTGAATTGCATTCTTAAGTAACTTTTCCTTGCACTTGTATATTGAGTTCAGCTTCCAAATTGTAGATTGTAGATGTTGATTGCAGTTAATTAAATTTAGTTGTCTCAGCGCACAATTTTACATACATTTATGTGTTTATCTCACCATACAGTCAGTGATGATCTAGCAATAACTAGTGAAAGCAGTTTAGAAAGCAATTCATTTCACCAGAAAATAGGCAGTTATTTTTGTTTATCTGTAGTTTTCTAGTATCCATTAACTAAAACCCACCCAGATGTATAAATTTTGATGTCTAAATATAATTATACAGTATCTTCCTCTGTAGTACTCATATGTAGGTGTTTATTTAATCTCTCTACATGGAAAAGTATCTTTCTATATGTGGAGGACTAAATGAGACAGATTTCACCCCACCTAGAGACGTGATACTGCAGTACTGTGAGATAACTGTCCACAAAGAACTCACATAAAAAGATATAGTGGGGGTACTACAGATGGATGAAAAATTCTATTGTCGTGGCAAAAACCCCTTTGCACGTATTACAGGCTATTGAATTTAATAGATGTAAAATGACAATTATGTATTTAAAAGTCGGTAGAAGAAGATGTTATTTTCCAACATCAAAGATGACTGTGGAAGACTACTCTGGCCTAAAACTGCTGATTATTTGCTTTTGAGATGTTATATCCATTTAAGATTTCATGCACCCAACCCATTGGGAAAAGGAGAACTTAAGCAACTCACTATATAGAGAAAGCTCAAAAGGAAAAGAGTACCAGTATAATCTGTAGTTAGATTAAGCTTCTGTATTGGTTTGTTTCTTAGTAAAGCAGAAGCAAGCTGACCCTATCTTGATGATGTATTCTGAGAACATATTCAGAGAGCTCAGTAGTCATAAAGGTTTATGAGCAAAAAGATGCACTTTAGAGAGAACTAGTACAGAAACAATTTAGTGATAGTAAAGAGGTCAGCAGACAGAGGTCAACTGCTGCTTAGCACTAGAAAGAATAATGTAAGCTTCTCCAACACCACTGAACCAGATATTCAGTCCTGGCTTTTCATGTAAGAAGTGGTTCAGGAATTCAAGGATAGATATATGTAGACATCTCTGAGTACCTGACCTTTCCTACTAGGGAAATTTCAATGTGGCAGAAGTTTGAGTTTGCTAATTGTCTTGGTTCAGGGCAAATTTGGGAGAGAACCCCCAAAGGGGTTCCTCTAGAAGGCAGATTCAATTGGCCCCTCCTCCCAACTGGTTCGGGAAAAAATCTTCCTTGGAGAAAAGTGGAAAAAAATGTTTATTAAACAAGAAAACTCAAACAATATTAAACAATGAAACTTCTTGCCTCTACAAAAGAGGGACAAACTCAGAAAAATCCCCCCGTCCCCGGGCTGCAGCTCGGCTTACTCAGTCTCTTATCAGTCCCTCTGGTGCTGGAAATGCCATGGCCCAGGCCCGGACTGCTGGGCCACAGGTGCAAGCTGCTAGTGCTCTTCTTGGTGTTCAGTCCAGAGCAGGTTTGAGCAGGTCCAAAGAAAAGGAAAAGCCACAGTCCAGGGAACTTCTTTGCCTCAGCTAGCTAAAGCTAACTAAAAAGCAAAGGAGAGCTCTGTTTTGCTGTCTGCCCATCCACAGACAACACAGTCCAGGAGAAGGAATGTGGAGGAGTGAGTGCAGTTTTTGAAAACAAACTCCACGCTTCTTCTCCCCCCCTTCACTCCTTGAAGAAATCTTAAAGGTGCAAAACTTATTATTCCACATAAACAGAACAGACAACTGGGGATAAAAGCATCATACAGTCAACCTAGGACACTAATGTAAAAATTCACAGTGATGATATTGAATAGACATTCTTAAGTTGTCATCAAAATTCATTCAGTATGAAATCAGAAATATCTTCTCAATTGCTTTTTTGAAGGAATTTTGTTCTTACAAAGCATAGATTTAAACAATTTTAGTGAAGCTACATCACATATTACAACTTCTTGTTTCTTATGTATGCTTTGTTTCAAAACTAATTTAAAACCTAGGAAACACTCAGTTTGAAACTTGTGAATCATAACTATAAGGCTGAGAATGCTTACCGCAACAGTGTGTTATTTTTCCCAGCCCCGGGCATCTCTGGAGTGCCCAGCTCGGGCACCTCTGTTTCTCGGCGGGACCGGTTCTTGTCACGATTCCCGGGCGCTTCTGCTACCGCACACCGGGGTGGGCTGGCTGCATTCTGCCGTTGGCACGAGGGAGGAAACAAAGAGGCGAAGGAATTGTCCAATTCGTCCGCATGGACGGCTGGAAAGCTTTAGTGGCCGTGGGAGCTGTGGTGGAGAAGCTGTGAACCGCCCCCAACTCCACGTGGACGAAAATGTCACTGGGACTGGGGAGACGTGGGATGTTATGGGGATGGGACAAGGAGGGCAGAAGCCCTCCCGCCCAATGAGGACAGGCGCCGTGGCGGTGATGTGGACCACGGCGACTAATGGGAATGTGGCAGGGGCAGACACGGGGCTCCGGGGCGAATGGGGTTGCAGGAACGGGGTGACAAGCACAGAACTCTCTGGAGTAGATAGGGGACTGGTTACAGGACTGGCAGGGTGAGCTCCAATGGTAAGAGACCCAGAGTGGACCACCACGGGGGGGAAATGCGGGGGGTGCACAGGGGTACACAGAACCGGCTACCTAACACATATCAGAACTCCTAATCTGAATGCAGCCCGGGATACAACAGCTTACTGCTACCTTAAGTTGTAGGTCATGACAAGCACTTTCACAGACAGTTGCTTTGTAAAACAATTTATAACTGATCAACAAAGTTATCTGTCATACAAAAACTTAGAGCATTGAAAGGTAAGTCAGGTAATTTTTTTTTCATACATGATTCCTTCATGGCTTACCAAAATTAGTAATTAATTTTGTGTTAATTTCCATTGATTTCTCTGGACTCAGAGGAGAAGTGAAGTACTTCTTGTCATGAGATCACTATGAGATATTTTAGCTCATGAAGAGATAAAATTTCTTTTTATAATCTGTCTCTGTTTTAAAGATTAAGGTTCCTCTAATATATTGTTTATTTAGGTATCGACAAAATAGTAGATTTTGATGACTGAACAGTGTAGAAAGGTTTGTATGAACACAAAGAGTCTTTGGCTTTCAATATGTTTAGTAACTGAAAAGTTGTCTTATATTGGTTTGGTTGGAGGGACCTCAAAGATCATTGAGTTCCATCTGGTAGAAAATTTGCAGTTGAAATGAAAAAAACATCATTGCAAAATGATCATTATTCCTGAAGAACTTGTTACAGAGAAGCAAGAATAGCAGCTTTCAGACTTCTAGGTTATGTTTTTTTCTTTCAGAGGCACCTTGAACAGAATCTGTATGAGTAGTTTTATTTTATTGATGCTGATCTTTCTACAGATATGTCCAGAGAGTGTAAAAGCAAACCTTTCTTTCAGAAATGTGGAAAGGTTGGGTTTTTTGTGAAGTAGAATCATAGAATGGTTTGGGTTGGAAGGGACCTTTAAGGTTGCCTAGGTTCTGTTCCCTCTGCCATGTACAGGGACAACTTTCACTAGACCAGAGCTCCATCTAGCCTTTAGCCCTTCCAGGAGTGGAGCATCCACATCTCCCCTGGGCAACCTATTTTAGTGTCTCACCATCCTCATCTTAAATAATTTCTTCCTAATATCTAACCTAAACCTACTCACTTTCAGTTTAAAGCCATTCCTCTTGGTCCTGTCACTACATGTTCCTATAAAAAGTCCCTCTACATCTTTCTTGTAGGCTGTTGTCAAGGCACTGCAATAGTTCACTCTTATGTAAAGGTTAAAGCAAAGGTTCCATTCTGTTTGCAACCTTACTGCCAAATTATAGTAGCAATAATAATATATGCAAATACATACATGCACACATACAGAGTGTGACATCTTAAACTGAACTGTATCTGACTACATAGAAAAAGGAACTTTATGTAATAAGGATTATTATATCACCAAGGCCAGAAGCTTGACAGGATTCAGAAAGTAATTTGTCACTAATGAGAACATCTATAGGAGTAAAAATAAAACCAGTAATTTAGACAGAATGCAAACATGTATTCCTTAGGCCTCTTGTAAGAGAGTTAAGAAGAGACACTGCTAGGAGCAAAGAATTGAAGAATTTCCCAATTCGTTGCTCAAGAATTTGCATAAAGAAGTAATGGGCACTGGAGAAGCTCCTACTAGAAGGAATGCTAAAAAAGTGGAAATTTAAATCTTCTGCTCTGTTGTTCTTGTGCTCGTGGTTTTGGTTTCAGACTCAAGTCCCATCTCAGCAATGATAAGTAAATCATTGTATAAGACTTGCAGATCTCTTAATAATATAGAACTGTTGTACCCTTTTGATATTGAATACACCAGAAGATGAAAACAACATAAATGACACCTTCTATATGAGCACTTACATTTGCTTGATATTGGAGAAAAAATGCCACCTATCTAAGAGAAGTTCAGTCAATTCCTGCATCATTATAAGGTTACAATATGAATAATAAAAGGGATAGAGACATGTGAGTGACTTTGATTCTTTCAAGCACAAATGGAGCTGCACAGCATTATAAAGAAAAAAAAAAAAAACAACAACCCAAATCCAACCCCCTTCCCCTACCCCACCTGATCTAATACCTAAAGGCTGTCTTTGTAGACTGTCACAAACTGAAATGAGAACAGGAATATCAAATATAGAAAACAAGAAGGTGACTTTTGGAGTTTGAATCTAACATGTTATTGTCCTCAAGCATGAGTCACACACATTACTGTTTTATTTTTAACAAGCTTTTTGTGGGGAAATGCAAAACTTTACTAAAAAAACCACAGAAGGTGTGAATAGAGTGACCACAGCAAACTCAGCTTTTCCACAAAAATAATTATGCAGGTCTGGGGGGCCTTTAGGCACTAACTGCTCACATACCAGTGACCATTGGCAAGGCCCAACATAGTATTAGTCCTTAAACTACTTTTCCAACACTATGATCAGTGACATAATTCTTAATACATAAATGGAGAAAAAAATTGAAAATAGGTAGATAAATATTTCAGAGCTTGTTGATGAAGCAAAACCTCTCAAAATTATGAGATTTTCTGAAACGACTGAAACATGAAAGCATTAAAAATTGTAGGCATTGTCTAAATGATAGTGGAAGGACAATAAAAGTAGCAGGACCTGGGTTTGAAATTTGCAATACAAACCTTCATTTCAGCTAGCTTTTCTGCTCTGATTAGCAGAATTTCTTTAAGATTCAGACCTACATTTTCTAAGGGTACAAATTCCAATTTTTATTGCTATCAAGAAAATAAGGTTCTGAGCTGAAAGTGGGAAAAGAGAGACCTGGAGACATAATAACTTAAGATATTGGAAAGTAGGATATAGGACATTCCAACTTTCTGATATCAGTTTAAAGCATTTGCTACTGACTGCAAATATTTGTCATTGGATGGCTATTTCCTTCCTTTATGTGAAATAAAGTGATGACACTGTTTCAATGTCAGATTTTTCTTTATGCATGTTCACATCACAAAGAACTTATTTTTGGAAGTGCTCTCAGAGGGGGCTTTCTTCCCTACAAGGACACATTATTTATTCATGATCAGCTTGGTGTCTTCCAGGACAATCAGATCCTTTCCTAGGAAGCAGGTTTTCATCTTTTTCTCCCCCAGCATGTACTGGTGGATGGAGCTATTCCTCCCCAGGGGAAACAATTTTTTGCCTTTGTTGAGCTTCAGAAAATTCTTTTCAACCAGCTTGTCCAGGTCCCTCTGAATGACAGTAAAACCATCTGGTGTATCAGCTAGTCCCCCCAGTTTTGTATTGTCCATAAAATTGCCATGGGTGCACTCTGTCTCATCTTCCCCATTATTAATTAAGTTCTTAAGCAATATCAACTCAGCATTGACCCCTGAGTAGACCACTAGTGAGTCCATTCAGGCTGGACTTTGCACCTCTACTCACAACCCTTTGGGCCCAGCAACTCTGACAGTTTTCAATCCACATCACTCTCTGTGTATCTAGCCCATACATTGCCAGCTTGTCTGCTAGGCTGCTATGAGTAAGGGTCAAGAGCTCAAATTAAATAGAGATAAGCATCAGCGCTCTCTTCATATCCATCAAACCATTCATGTGATCATAAGAAGTCAATCAGATTGGTTACGTTATTTTGACTTTGTGAATCCATGCTGACTCCTCCCAGTCATCTTAACCTTCATGTGCCTGAAAGCTGTTTCTGGGATTGTTTTCTCTATCTCCTTCTTAGGGAACAGTATGAGGCTGACTGGTCTGTTCTACTCTAGACTCTAGGCAAGACTTCGCTCTTGCCTTTCTTGAAGATAGATGTGGCATTTGTGTTTCTCCCATCCTTAGGATCCTCTTTCATTTGCCATAACCTTTTAAAGATAATCAAGACTGACCTTGCAATGGTCCCTTGCAATAAAACAGCTCCCTCGGCACTCATGAGTGCAGCCCATCAGATCCTATTGACTTGTGCATGTTCATTTTGTTTTAAAATGTTCCCTAACCTCTTCCCCTGAGGGTCTTTTTACCTTTAGATTTTCCCACAGGACTCATGGACCTGAGAATCCTGAACCAAAAAAATTACCAGAAAAGACTGAGATACAGAGATAATGAATATGTCATTTTTTTATTTATGCTTTATCACTAGGTTCTTCACACAATAGTAGTATCACATTTTTCCTAGTCTTCCTTTTGCTAGTAATAGACATTTAGAAAGCCCTCTTGTTCCCCTTTACCAGATTCAACTTCAAGCAGGTTAGGCCTTTCCCAGCTTCATCCCTGTTTGACCCAGATGCAAACCCTCTGCCATTGGCAGGGATGCCATTTGCTAGGTGATGTAGCTCAGAGCCCCACTTAAACTGGCCTTGAACTCTTCCAGGGATGGGGCAACCAGAACTTCTCTGGGCCACATGTTACAGTGGTTTGCCATCTTTAGCCTGACACTTAATCTAAACTGAGTCTCAGTTTAAAGCTATCTCTTCTTGTCCCGTCACTACATGGGGTTTTAAATGATGTCTCTCCATCTTTCATGTTTATCCCTTCAGGTTCTGGAAGGTTTCAATTATGTCACCATAAACCACCTCTTCTCCATGCTGAACAACCCCATGTCTCTACCTCTTTTAAAAAAGGAGAGCTGCTCCATTCCTCTGATGACCTTTGTAGCCCTTCTCTGAACTCCCTCTAACAGGTCCACATCATTCTTGTGTTGATACCCTCACCTCTACTCTGTCCTCATGAGAATCACCTCCCTTGATCTGACAGACACATTTCTTTTGATGCAGTCCAGGATTCAGCTGGCCTTCAAGGCTGTGAGCACACACTGCTGCACTATTGATCTATCTTCCTGGTAGCTCTTTAATGCTCTGCTTACTTGGTTGTCTTTCAGGAGCTCTCTGACTTGTTCCATGTTTTTGTGATTCCTTATATTTGTAAGGCTTGTATACAGCTGAAAAAAAAATCAGTGCACCATAAATACTTTATCAATTTCTGGTTTCTCTATGAGCTTTCCCCTCTTATGAGACTGTTGCCTTCTTTTCCAACTGATGCTCCTTAATCACAGAGTTGCTTGTTTTACATAACTTTGGCTCTGAATGTTGTGTTCTATTCCTGTCTTTCTAATGGTTTCAGTCTTCTAATTTTTTTTTTAAATGTCCTGAAGTTAGAATAAACAATAGATTCCACTTGAGAAGGTTCTAGGTCAATGAAGATGGAGTTGGAAAAATACAGGTTTTCTACTGGGAATATTAATTACTCATGCCCTTAACCTCGTGAATTCTTCTATATTTCTGCACAGTGTGTTCAATATGTAATACAATGGGTCCAAAGCTGTATCCTGCAAGAACTATTCTGCTTCTAAAAAATTAGGTCAGAGATCAGAAGTCGGGCAGTGCAAATCATAATGAACATGATATTAAATAATAACTTCATAAAACAGGTTAATTAATCTTAAACACTTATTTTGGCCTCATTTTAATCAGTTTTTCCTGTAACAAATCATCAGATTGTACCTTTCCCTGAGTTGTGGAACAACTCAAGGTTTGTTTTGCTGAAAACATTGGTGTTTGAAAATAGCATAGTCAAGACTATTATTTTAATTAAACATTTTTCTTTAAATGTCACATTTATTCAGATATCTTTCAAATAAACACATATTAAATTAGAGACATTAAATTCAAAAAGCTTTAATTATGTACTAATAGTCCTTAAAAAAAAAATTGATAAAACTTTTCATTGTCTGAAGTTCAAGTTTACAAGTTTAACTTTTCTCTGTAGCAAAAATGTACAAGTGTCTTAAATTTCATATAATTCTTATTAACTATTTATTTATTTTAGAAGAAACATAATATAGGATTACATAATCTGGTAATACAGTATGCATACCATTCTAGGAAGCTGCCCTATGCAATACAGTAAACTAGAGTTTCTAAATAATAGAATGAATCCACTAAATAAATTAGATCTCAATAACATGAAGGAATTATTATCATCAAAGAAATATTAAAGAAATTATCCAGGACACTTCATTTGTAAGCAGTTTTCCAAGAATCCAAAACAATTTACAGGTCAACTAGACAAGGTAAACCATAATTTTTTCCTTCCTCTCCTCTGGATTCTAGATGATCATATTTCCTCCCTTTAAACTCATAAATTGATGAGACACTTATTTTTCTCCCTCTGCATATGTCCAAAATGGCTGCGTAAACAGTCGTGGCTCTATCTGTTAGCCTGAACTTCAGTTTTATTTATAAATTAGACAAGCTATATGTGCATTATAGGAGCACACAGACATAAACGGATAGATGACCCGTTATCATGCCTACTAAATCTTAATGGGATTGAGTCTTTCATCAAAGGGGGTTGTAGATGCAATATGTAAGAAATGTATAATAAACACTCACAGGAAGATCTTTTCAGTTTCAAAAGAATTATACTATAAATGGGTCTGAAGGCTGAACTAGAATAAGATTCTCCCTGCCTACAGATTTTCCAGTTATGCAGTGATGAATTTCATAGCTCTGTGATGGGAATGAAAGCCATGGTCTCATTCATCAGCATACTTAGACTACTCTGCTTGGAAAGGGTAACTATGCACTGCAGGCACAGTTCTTGCTTTATATTATACAGTCACTGGATGAAAACCAGGACTAAACTTGATTCACAGGTCTGCAGTTCAGATCTTAGGCAGTAGAGCATTTCTTTCTATTGTCTCTGTGAAAGACAATAAAGTCATAGAAGTATTTTATAAAAGGTAAGTAACTTATTTCCTTTGCACTTTGTGCCATTGGAAAAATACTCTAACATTGTTACATATTTCAGAAAAATGTGGTTAATAAGTTCTATTTTGCATAATAATTTTCATTTGTTCTTGCATAGTTGTCTAGATACTATAGGGCCAAACATCCTTCAAAGTATATAACTTCCCCATTATTCTGAATAGAGTAGTGCAAAAAATTGGAAAGGCGGGTGGGGCGGGTGGAAGGAAGGACTTTTCTTATGCCAGAAAATTTTTCTTAGCACTTAAAATATGCTTTAGAAATGTCATTTTCAGAACATGACTGGAAGTTAGATTGCAGTGCCAGATATCACTAAACATAAAAGCATATTATATAACTTTTATAGCTCTCTTGTGCAATGCCTTTCTATGCTGATTAACTGGAAAATTCTATCATTGTCATTTTGTGGCCCAGAGTGCAATGTGATGTTATTTAATAAGATGTATAACCTTCCTGACTGCCCAGTCTGGTCAGTGCTGTTAAATGGGGTGTACATACATCATCATGACTGCGGCAATGTTTTTTTGATGATCTAGTTATGATTTCTAAAACATTTCAATACAAGACATGTTGATGTTATTAAAAAAAAAGGAAAAAATTCAAAAGAGAAAGAAGAGAAATTTATTTAACATTAGTTTCATAACCTCTCTTTCCATAACTGTATAGTACATCTACTGAGTCAGAAAAGAGAAGGATAGCTTTTAAAACTGCCTGGGAATTAAAATCAGAGAAGCCAGTCACAAGCTATCGCATTCTTCAATTAAATTTTAGGGAAACGTAACAGACCCATAATCACTGTCAGAGCCTGGAAGGATTGGTGTCTCAAGACATTCTGGGATGCCTCTGTGTGTGGGAGGGGGCAGGTCACGCCTTGCTCACAGAACTACCTCACACCCCCACTAGAGCCTGCCTCCCAGTCCTGCAGAGCCAATCACTGAATACTTGGCACATCTGAGGCAGAGCTCCTCTCTGGTGTAAACCTGCTCCTGAGTGGCCGAATGACTAGAAATCCCTCCTGGGGGTGGGGGGGGGGGGGCCCAGGAAGGCACAGAGGTATTTAAGGCTGACCATGAGGTAAGAATATGTCTTGACTCTACCTCTTCTTGGAATTTCTCTCTGAAAACTGCTGGAACCCAGGAGTTAGTAGGTGTATGTGTGCTTTTCTGTATCTTTTCTGTCTTTCTTCTAATTCCCTATTCTTGGAACATTTTGAGTAACTTAACATCCAGTGTGTTTAAAGTAAACCATCAAACAGGTTTAAATTTTTGCTAAGTTGAATGGGCCAAGTTATTGCTCCAAGGAGTGTTTTATGCTGATTGGATATTGTACTAAATTTTTTGCCAAAGTTCCTTGATTTTCTGTAGTTTGCCAGTAAAGTAATTTTAACCTCTTGAGATTATATAGTCGGTATTTCTCTTGTGTGCCTTACCCAGAGTACAGGAATGTCTGTAAGCCCCTTTCAGTGAGTTGTCTGGGGGTCCTTGCAATCCCAGAATGGCTGGGGTTGGAAGGGATGTTTGGAGAATAACTAGTGCAGGTTGCTTCAGAATATTTTTAGAGAAGGAAACTCCCCAGCACATCTGGGCAGCCTGCTCCAGTGCTCTATTGCTCTCACAGTAAAAAGGTTTCCTTCATATTCAGAGGTAATTTCCTCTGACTGAGTTTGTGCCCATTGACTTTTGTCTTGGCACTGGGAAAAACCATTGAGAGGGGTCCGGTCCCACACACTCACCTTTAAGACATTTATATGCATTGATAAGGTCCCCTCTCAATCATATCTTCTCCAGGCTAAACAAGCCAAGCTCTTTCAGTGTTTCCTTACAAGATACATGCTCCAGTCCCCTAATCATCCTTGGAGCCCTCTGTTGGACTCTGTCCAGTAGTTTCTTGTCCTTCCTGAGCCGGGGATAGAACTGAACACAGTACTAAAGATGCAGTGTCACCAGGGATGAGTAAGGGGCAGCCTCAACCTGCTGGCAATGCTCTTCCTAATGCATCCCAGGATTCTGTTGGCCTTCTTGGCCACAAGGGAACACTGCTGGCTCATGAACTGCTTGATGTTCACTAGGATCTTCAAGTCCTTCTCCACAGAACTGCTTTCCAGAAGGTTGGCCCCCAGTTTACACTGGTCCAGGGGGTTATTCTTTCCCAGATGCAGGATCTTGCATATGCTGTCGTTGTACTTCATTAAGTTTCTTTCTGCCCAACTCTCCTACCTGTCTAAACATGCTGAGGATATACCCTGTCCCTTGATCCAGGTTATTGATAAGTTGAATAAGACTGAGTCCTGGAATCACTGTTTGCTATATGCCTCCAACTAGACTCTCTGTCACCGATCATGACAATCTGAACTCTTCCATTCAACCAGTTCTCAATCCACCTCACTGTTCACCTAACCCACACTTCCTGAGTTTGCCTATCAGGATATTATGGGTGACAGTGTCTAAAGCCTTGCTGAAGTACAGGTAGACAATATCCATCTCTCATCTACCCAGTTAGTCATGCCATCATAGAAGACTATCAGATTGGTCATGCATGACTTTTTCTTTTTCTTCTGCACACTCTGATAACATTCCTGTATTTCTCCCAAGTGTCTGTTCCCTTTTTCCACATTCCATAAACTTTCTTGTTCTGTTATGTTTTTGCCAGAATTTCTCTGCTCATCCATGCAGGGCTCCTGTCCTTTTGCTTGACTTCTTACTCATGGGAATGCACTAATACTGAGCTTGGAGGAAGTGATGTTTGAATATTAACCAACTCTCTTGGACATGCTTACCTTCTAGAGTCCTAATTCATGGGATACCACCACGTAGGTCCTTGAGAAGGTCAAAGTTTTCTCTCCTGAATTGGTGCTATGTATTCCCCTACTTCCTCCATCCATGATCCTGAACTCCCAGCAGGCAAGGCTGCTGCCAGCCTTCATATCTCAAACCAGTCTTTCTTTGTTAGTACCACATGCCTTTCCTCATTGGCTTCTTCACCAGCTGTGTCAAAACTTATAGTCAGTGTTCTGGATGAACCTCCTGGGCTGTGTGTGCTTGGCTGTGTTTGTCTTTCCAGCAGTTACTAAGGTAAAATACCCCATTAGAGCCAGCGCCTGGGAGCATGAGGCTACTTCCAGAAGTCTTTAGGCAGGCTCATCAACTTCCTCTTCCTGATCAGGCGACCTGTACTAAACACTTGCAACAGTGTCACCATGTTAGACTGGACCTTAATTCTTATCCATAAGCATTTGACTCATTCTTCATCCTCATTTTATGTCTTCTACTTACTGCTTCATTGCTCATTTGTAAAAACAAACATTTGCCATGAAGACATATCTGCCAATTTAGACTAACTAAGACAAATGAGATAATGAGGCCAGTGGCAGCTTAGAGTTGACAGATCCAGCTGAGTGCCCAGCTCCAAGTAGAAAGCTTTCTTTTCCTGCCAGAAGGTCTATATGCTAATTCTAACTAATTTGCTAACCTTGGCCCTACAGTGTTTGACAACAGGGGAGCAAACCATTTTGTTACAGATGTGACATTAATTTTGATGCAAGCTAAAGCTGGAACAGATCATCTATGCAATCTTCTATCTGAGGAAGCAGTCAACAAAAATATAAACTTGTGCCTAGTATACATAAATATAAAAGATATTTAAGTGTGAAGGACAGATTATTTAAATGTAAGTGATAATGAACGAATGACAAAATCTACAGTAAGTCATGAAAGAAATAAAGCCACTATATTCTGCATCTTCTTATACCCTTTTGGTTGAATGTTCTTACTTTAGCATTAGAAGAAACAAAAGAGTTGTCCACAGTTCAGATCCAACACAGAAGACCAGTTTGACCTGATGCTCATTTAAAGGACTTCAGATTATTTTTTAATACTTTTTCTAATCAATTTCTGTCACTATTATTTTTGATGGAGTTTTTGTCCTAACAATTTTTTTTCTCTTTTCCCTTTTCCAAGCTTCATAAAGAAAACAAGTGACAGGAATATTGCAAAAAAAAAAAAAAAAAAAAAACAAGAAAACAAGTGAGAGGAAAACAAGTGACAGGGATTACAGTTAGGAATACTGTTTGGGTTTTTAAAAAATATTTTTATTATTTTTAAAATTTTTCTTAATAAATGTTTTAATGTCAGAAACTGCATTTATAACTTCATTCCAGATACAATGATGAGAAATGCATTTTGTAAGCATCATGTACATCATAGTACATGAAATAACACCAACCTCCTCATGAATTTATTTGTTTTGGAGGTGTTGATTGATAGTTGGCTGAACACAAGCCAGCAGTGCCCAAGTGGTCAAGAAGGCCAGTGGCATCTTGCCCTGGATCAACAATAATGTGACCAGCAGGACCAGAGAAGGGATTGTCCCTCTGTACTTGACACTGATGAGGCCACACCTCAGGTCCTGTGTTAAATTTTGTGTCTCTAACTACAAGAAAGATATTGAGGGAACTAGAAGAAGTCCAGAGAAGGACAACATAGCTGCTTAAGGGTCTGGAGCACAAGCTGGATGAGGGAGCTGGGGTTGTTTAGCCTGGGGAAAAGGAAGCTCAGGGAAACATTACTTTCTAAAACTACCTGGAAGGAGATTGTAATGAGGGGGATGTCAGTCTCTTTTCCCAGGTAACAAGTGGCAGAATGAGAGGAAATAGCCCCCAGCTGTGCCAGGGGAGGTTTAGATTATGTATGAGGAAAATATCACAGAAAGGGTTGTAAAATCATTGGGCGAGACTTCCCAGGGGAGTGGTGGAGTCATTATCCCTGGAGGTGTTTAAAAAAAAGTGTATACTTGAGGACATGGTTTCATGATGAACATGGTGGTGATGCTAAGTTGATGGTTCAACTTCATGATCTTAAAGGTCTTTTCCAAATATAAGGATTTTACTTTTTCAGGCTATCAGAAGTGTGATTTAAGAGGCATATTATCAACATTTTTCATCCCCTACGAATTACAACATAGCTGATGTGCAACATTACTTATAATGTTACAAACAAAACTATCTATTGCTCCTAGTCCCAGTGGAGCTGCTAATGAGCAGTTGTGTATATTGATGAAAGATATTATCAGGCCTTAAACTAGGGCACCTCATAGAATAAAATATTACCTATATCATTGTTCAGACTTCTTTCAAAGAATTATCCACTCAGATAATTGAAATATCTAGAAATGTAATGTCATTTGGCTTCTACTTTTAATGTTGCCATTACAAAACTCTTCTAATGTAGACCATTGATTTAATCATTATCTATAACTAATGCACTTGAAACATATATGTGGGTTTATGCTGTTTTGCTAAATGACCCACAAAAAATATGGGTTTTCTTTAAAGAAAAAAACTCCAAATATTATATCAGGTAATTATATATATGTCCTGCTATTTAAAGATAACTTATTTATATTTTAGAATTTAGCAGTTTTGATTCCTAATCTACTTTAAAAAAATCAGTTTTTCCCTAATCTACTGTATTTTAAAGGTTATGTAAACTCAAAAACTAAAAAAATTATTGATGTTCATCCCAGTGTGCAACAAAAAGAAGAATGCATTCTAAATTTTAAAAAATCAAGTTCACTAATGCAATGTGGTTTCTGAAGTATTTCCTGCATCTTATCTTCTGAGAAATTAAAATGATTGTTTAATGTAATAGAATGAAAATCAGTATCCCTTATTCAGATTTCTAAATTAGATGAATACAATATTCTTCTGCAAAACTTTCAAACTCGTGCCCTCTTGCTTGACAAACACAGAAAATTCAGAAATTTACTGTGGAAGAATCGTTTCCTAGGTGTCTACAATTTATATGAACGTTTGATTCCAATGCCAGCCATTGAGGGCATGATTGTGAACTCTACTGATTTTGTTTTGTTGCTTGTGGGAGTGGGGCTGGTTGGGATGGACAATGGGCTGGCCTCAACTGCCTATGCAGAAGGCATCAATTTAAGGCCCTGGGAAACCAGACGTTAGAATGGACAACACCAGTGTCCTGGTTTGACAAGGAAGTGAGTTTTCTCAGGAAGTTGGAGTCAAACCAATCAGTGGTCAGATTTGAATATTGGCACCTGGTGTGACCACTGAAGATATGGGCACGCCTCTGAGAATACAGGGGGTTAAAAGCAGAGAACTCCCAGGGGAACTGTCTCTTTTGTTTTGGTCAGTGAAGAGTGCAGACCTCCCCTGCACAGCCACAGGCTGGGTGGGGGAGGGGAACCCATGCGGCCTAGGAGAGGTAGGCCAGGGGCTGAAGGGACTGGAACCAGGCTGGATAGAAGGGTGGAGAACAACTGAGATGTCTTTGTTCCCCCCCACAGAGGGAGAGAGAGAGAGACAGAGAGCCTAAAGGCACCTAGAAATTTGATATCATGTGCCGTCAGTACGCCAGCAGAGGAGAAAGTGAAGGGCAGAGGGGGGGAAGGTGCCCAGTTGTAGGAGTTCTAAGCAGCCAATATTTCAGCCATCCTGGGAGCCCAAGACTTTTAACCCCTTGGACAATGAAAGCTTTGTGGAACATTAATCCTCCTTGATCTAAAAGAGAAGAGAGATGGCCTGGGACCTGAGATGTTAGAAGAAGAAATCCTATGTGGGAGGAGATGATGGAGTGGCTTTTGGCTGGACTTTTCTTGTATAGCCATAGACTGAACCAATTTCTCCTGCAACACAGACTGCATTCTTAGGGGGATGCAATGGCTTGTGCCAAGAGAGTGGCAGGAGTGAGTGGCCTGCTTCAGTGAGTGATGCCATGCACAGGAGTGGAGTGAACAGAGAAAAGTTGAGGAGGGTGTGGTGATGCCCTCAGTCTTCAGGGATGAAGAAGATCTCTGTTCTCGAGACCCTCGACCCCAGGGGAGGAGAAAATGGAGGCAACTGTGGTCTCAAAATGAGAAACTGTTGTTCTTTGGTCCTTGGCAAAGCATCCTTAAAGGAACCCTATGAGCAGTCTTGGTCCATGCACGGTGGTGAAAGCACTGTGCATGGAAGGAGGATGTCACGATGGCACATTTTCTCCAGGTGGTGCCATGTGTGACATGAAAACACAAGAGGTCGCAATTGTGTTTCCTGGGGAGTCCATGGTGCAAGAGAGACTCCTCTCTCTCTTGATGGACTGAGAATTGGTTATCTGAGGGGTGGTAACTTGATCAAGAGTCCAAGGTTTTTGTCTCAATGTGCTTTGTTGGAAATTGGGTGGGGGGGAGGAGGAATGTTTTGGAAGGTTTTCATTCTTTGTATTCCTTTTATTATAGGTTAATAAAGTTGTTTCTTTATTTCTAAGCTCGAGCCTGCTCTGCTCTGTCTCTGGTCTCATCTCACAGCACTCATTTGAGAAAAGGATATTTTCATGGGTGCAATGGCATTGTGCCAGCGCCAGCCCATGACAACCAGCATAACTTAGGGTGAGAAGAGTTGGATCATGGGAGTTGTTATGTAGATAAGGTTGTTACAAATAAGGTTATGCTTTGAGCTCTCATTGATGATTGGTTGGTAGTGTTTTACATATATGGTTGTGTTTGTGGTTCTCCCTGTTCATTGGTCCCCTGCCCTCAGATTGTTCCCTATACACTGTTGCCCTCGACAACTTTTGAGATCACCCCATACCACGTGCGGCTTTTCTCCTCTGTTATTTTGACTCCATTTGTTAAAGTTCTTTTTTGGATATCTCAGTTGTTCCTGTCTCTATTTCATTTTGCCACACAACTGCCGGCTGGTCTGGTTCCGAGGTTGCGATGCCGACACAACAGTTGCTGTTGTGGAAATTGCTAAACCTTTGCAGTTTTAAACAATTGCATTAATAGCTTGTAATAATTACATGCATGCTGTTACCATCATTATAGCCCATATCAGAAACATTGCTGCCAAATACTGGTTATTGAATACAGAAACAAGCATAGTTCAATCAGAAGAACTCCAACTATCTTTTAAGGACAAGGAAGCCTCTCATTACAATGGGAAGGACTGAATGGAAAATGCTTATCAACGAGCATTTCATGTGGTGCAGTGACTTATCTCATGAACAGGATTAATCTAGTATAGATGTTGCCCAGTAACTTGAGAAGAAGTTATATGTATGAATATGTGTATAAAAATTTGCTAACCCCAGAAGCCACACTACACAAGGTGTATATATGATGTGTCGTTATGTATCAGATAAGAAAAACTTCAAGAAAACAATCATCCAAATACTTACAAGTTTTGAAATGAAATGGTACAATGATTCTTGTAGTGATCAGAAATAAACACATCACAAAACAAATATTACAACTGCTTTGAAAGAGATGACCATTGATGGCATGGTAAAGAATAGCAGATTATCCAAGAGTGACTACACAGCATAGTACAATGATATAGGCAGTTTAATTTGTAATTCAGCCTGATGATTTGGAAGATGATATACTCCAACTTTGAAAAGGTAGATGGGATTCTATCAGTGTAACTTTGTGTTTTATATTTCCTGTTCTTTAAATTCTATGTATACTTCTGTCAATCTTACATGTCTTGCAATACTTTTGGTCATTTCTTTTCTCAATAGAATTCAAAAAACATAGGTTACCACTGGGAAAAGCATAGATTACTACATCATTCCAGAAGAGACAATTTGTTGATAATTTTCTATTTAGTTGTGGTTAAAGTTCTAACAGTTAAGAAATTTTGATACATTTAAAATATACTGCATGAATTGTGTGTCTAGTTTCAATTGTAATAGGATGATCACTTATGCTGGGCATTATCGTAGTTCAAGTAAATTATACCAGTGTATTGAATGCCAATTCACTCATAATGGTGTAAAAAAAAGAGATGAGGCATATCTCACATTTCTGATGTTTTTTTTTAGTACCCTGCTGACCATCAATAGTTACAGAAAAGATAGTTAAGTCTTTAATGAAGAATTAGTCTGTTGCATCCCGGAGTTTGGGTTTAGATTAGGGTTTTTAATTTATGTTAAAATAAGTTCTGTAATCCCGCGTTTCCCCCGCATTGTTCCCCCCCCCCGCGGTTTCTGGCCCCACGCTGCCTGCTGCCGGATCTTACCCCTGTGCCACTCCTGTAACCACCCTGCCGTCCGTCCCCGGGAAACCCCGTGCTGGCCACCCCAAGCCATACGATCCCGCTCAGCCCGCGGCTCGGTGCCCACCTCTGCGGGGTTCTCTGGTTGGTCGCTGTTGCTGGCGTCACCGCCACGGCAGCCGCCCCTATTGGGCGGCAGGCTGTGGATCCTCTCGCCCCGCCCCTCCATAAAGCCCTATCCCGCCGGCAGTCAGCCGCCATTTTCTCCCATGCGAGTGCCGGGAGCGGTCGCGTCTTTCCATCGAACCGCGCCATATGTGACCAATAAACCGTTCCTGCCAAGCACGGAGTAAATGGACAAATTCCTTCCTCTTTGCCGGGTCCCTAGCGCATGGTAACAGAGGCTGGCCAGCCCACGCGCCCGAGACACGGAGCCGTGTCCGGGAACCCGCGGCAGCAAACCCCGGCAGCACGTGGAAGCTATGCCACAGCCGGGCTCCCAAGAGCCGCGTGCAGCCGGGGAGAGCGAAAACCCACGCCGCATTAGTCTGCTGGGTTTATTTTATGCTCTCCTTGTGGACAATGCAGTACTATTTTACATCTTCTTTTTTCTTACAGGAAACAAAATTGCAATAAAAACTCTTGAAATGCTGACATGTTCCTAATTTCTACTTTTTAAAGTCCCAAAACGTTTGGATTCCCCTAAATGCAAGCTGAAAACAGCCTCTGATATTTTCAAACAGCCAAATAATGCCTTGTGACAGATATCTGTCTTTCCTCGGTTCTTAAAAGAAGTACAGTAGATAGAAGATAGAAAGCATCTTTTACCTTCCCTGCAGCAGTGCTATTTTGTACAGGGAGGGAACTGAAGTCATAATAGTCATGAAATCCTAAGGTATTTCTGTCTCCATTAAAGCAGAGATTAACATACAGTTCATACTAATTTGTACTGCTGCTTTTTGTGGCAAAGACTAGTAGATAGTTTAGAAACTGAAAGTAGTATAAAAGTTTAGAAAATATCTTACTAAACTAAGATCAGCTAATCTGGGTGATTAGCTAGCAAACAGCTGGCTATGTTAAATTTCTGCATTTGGATGAAAAAACACTTAACTGTAAATTCATCTTTCACTCTGAATGAACTTGAAGAAACAAAATAAATATTGTGTGGAAGTGATAAAAAATGGAGCAGAACAAAGAAAAGCAAAAGCTAGTAATATATGTCCTGAAAAATGAAGATGGGAAAGATTGAGAAAATCATAGAGCGGTTTGGGTTTGAAGGGGCCTTACAGATCATTCTAATGCCTCTTCCAGGTGCACTTTGCACTAGATTAGGTTACTCAGAGCCCCATTAAACTTGGCCTTGAAGAGCTCCAGGGGTGGCGCATTCCATTCTTTGGGCAATCTGTGCCAGTGCCTCACCACCCTTACAGAAAAGAATTTTTTTTCCTAATATCTAATGTAAATCTACTCCTGTCCAGTTTGGAGCCACCCCCCCCCCCCCCCCCTTGTCCTGTCACTACCTGACCGTATAAAAAGGTCCTTCTCCATCTTTATTTTAGGCTCCCTTAAGGTGCTGGAAGGCTGCAATTAGGTCACCCTGAAGCCTTCTCTTGTCCAGGGTGAACAATTCAAATTCTGTCAGTCTTTCCTTATAGGAAAGCTGTTCCATCCCTCTGATTGTCTTTGTGGCCCTCCTTTGGACTCACTCCAATGGGTTAATGTCTAAAATTAGATGTTGCCTTTTGAATGAGTAGTATTTTATTAAAAATAAAAGCAGTGAAAAGTATGTTTGGAGAGATGTCTTGCTAAGAGAGAGAGAAGAGCAGCGGCTCTTTGTAGATTGAAGGACAACTTGTTATTTTATTACTGGGAAAAAATAAAACAATCCCATTTTAGAGCATGATTTACCACAAATTATTTTATAAACCTTTTATACAGGTCATTTCGTTAGTGCAGATGAACCAAGGTCTCTTTATCATTTGTGAAGAGAAACAGAATTCTCCAGGGGTCAGTTCAAAGGAGTAATTTTATATGCCTATTTTAAAATGAATTGTGTTACTGCCTCTAACTGCACCTTTTCTCATTATTGTCAATAATTGAAATCTGGGCAATAAGCTCAGATGTAGACATCAATTACAGATATCATGTAAAGTCTAGCTGTCTGAAGATGGATGTACCCCTGCCCAGTTCATATTACTCATTTGGAGTATTACATAATATATGCTTCTGGAATCAACAGACTTATTGAAAAAGAGAAACTAATTCTAATTGCAAGCCTCTATTTGCTTTGGATAATTTACTTCACTTGTTCCACATATGCATGTTCAGAACTGAGCAAAAATGGCAGAATCAAAAAAAATGAAGCTAAATTTCCATTTTTCAATGGGGATGTATATATATATATAATTACTTTGTTAGGAAAACATGGCATAAAATTTTATGAAATAGAAGAGTTTGGATGTATGAATGCTTGTGAACATTTGGGTCATATGTGAGGATGATAGTACTGCCAGTTTTGTAGGATGTCTACTCTTACTTTTGGTAGAGCTTGTAACTCTACCAAATTTTTGTTGTTCACTTGATTGTTTCAAGCTGAGTGAAAGACTAGGAAATATTAGTGGCTTCTGTAGAAGGGTATATCTGATGACTTGCCATAAAACATCTGTACAAGAATCCATAGGGGTTATCACCTTCTACATGTTGCTGGTAGGGTTTGATTTAAGCTCCTGCTGCGGTCATGATTGCCATATTTACTGTTTGATGGCTTCTGACCAGGGGATATCACCATGCCAGACATGTAGTTTTGTGTGCCCTCTGCCTTACTGGTTGACCATGGCTACAAAGACTCAATCCCCTGCTAGCACTCATTGATGTTAACCAACTACCTTGAAAAAAACATGGCCTTTTTCTTATTTTAGTATTGTATCTTCATACTTGTAATAACAGTAATGTTAAGTGATCCAGAAGCGGCAGCTTTCTGCACTTTGTTTTCTTTTTTTTCTAATTTTCATGAATGTAGTGGTGTCTTTACCCAGTACTCTGTTTCCTAAGTAATTAACTCCAGCATTTGGTGAGTACTGAGCTTGAACAAAGGTGTGAAAAGAAATGGGTGAAAAGAAATTGTCTGAGAATTATACCTATAGAATAGTTTTTCTAACACCTTAGAAAGACTTATATTAACAACCCTTGTTGTTCTGAAATTGTTTTTATCAAAGTTTTATATTTAATCTTGAAAAATCATCTTTCCACAATTTTTTTTTTCTTGACATTTCAAAGTGAAATAAGGTATGCTATCTCACATAACACCCTAAAGTTTTGTGCTGGAGTGGAGGTGTAGACAAACTGAAGCTGTACCGTTTACCTTTTGGCCAGGCTGCCTTTAATAACATCACGCTTGAAACTTTACATTTGCTTTAAGTGAAAAGTGTTACTGTCTGGAATATAAATACATTAATCACATATATGGATTATGTTTATTTCTTATGTAAAGGGAAATAACCATAATCCATATATGTGATTAGTGTATTTATATTCTAATCAACTGTGGCCATTGTAAATGAATGCGTAAAAATTAAAAGGAATTGTTGGCTTGTTTGACAAGAGCTAGGCAATTTCATAATCAGGTTATGATTTTAGTGTACACATTTCCTTTGCTATACATATTTCCTTTCCTTTTTCCATAAGCTATGTTTAGTTTTTTTTTTTAATATGTTTTTCTTACATAAAGGAAGTGTTCAGGACCACGTTCAAAATGAGTATTTGACATACATATTTTTAGTACAGCTGTGTTACTGCTGTCCTGCTCATGAAGATTGACCTTATTTTGTTCATGTTCACACATTTGCTCATATTTGAACTATTTCATGGAATTATGAAAAAGCAAAATTTCTCAACACTTATAATACTAAACAATTTAGAAAAGAACAACTTTTTTAAAGATCTTTAAAGAGGTCCTTAATGCTTCAAGTCCATGACTCATAAGATTCAGCTTTGCAGGTATTTCTTCTTAAAACTTAGAAAAATTGTTTGCATTGGTGGTTGTGAAACAAACATGGCTTTGCTCTAAGAAAGAATGTTTGTTTAGTTTTATTTGAAACTTTCTTTGTGAAATAGGTATAATAACACATCCTTTTTATGTTGTCGTTTATTTTTTTGCTTGTTTGGGGTTTTTATAATTACTAATTCAACAATAAGCTATTCAGAGCAAAGACTGACTTTCAGAAATGTTAACTACAACTTTTGTCCGTCAAATTGTCATCATTACTGCAGTGCTTTAATAAATACAGTACTCATACCAAGTTGCCTTTGTACTTCCTAGAGACTGTCAGTTTCACTGTTTGCAGTGTTACAATATTTAGTATCATACAGTTATCCTAAATTTTCTTTTGAAATTTGCATCTAACAAAGAAAACACCTATCTTTTGGCATTTCACACCCTCTAGAGTGAAGTGTTTCTTTCTTCCCCAGTCCCACACGCAATATATAAACATGCAATTCATAGAAATTACACAGATTAACAGTTTGGCTCTACGTTACAAATCACCAGATGCATTTCTTCATTGAAACATGAGATATCTCTGTCAAAATAAAAATTCAAGGTATTCAAAATAACAATTTGGTACTTGGGCTGATACTGTTCAATATCTTTGTTAGTAGCATGGACAGTGGGTTTGAGTGCACCCTCAACTACTTCACTGACAACAACCCGTGTGGTGCAGTCAACTTGCTGGAGGGAAGGGACACCATGACGCATTTGAGAGGTGGGCCCATGTGAATCTCCTGAAGATCAGCAAAGCAAAGTGTAAAGTTCTACACCTGGATCACAGCAATCCAAGGCACACCTACAGGTTGGGAGAAGAATTCGTTGAGAGCAGCCCACAGAGCCAACTGAAGCCTGGGCTGCATCATAAGGAGAGTAGCCAGCAGGTGGAGGGAGGTGATTGTCCCCCTCTACTGTGCTCTTGTGAGATGCTGTCTGGAATACTGCATACAGTTCTGCTGCTCCCAACACAAGAAGGACATGTAACTGTTGTAGCAAGTTCAGAGGATGACCACAAGAGGGTTGGATCACTTCCTCTATGAAGACAGGCTGAGGAAGCTGGAGCTGTTCAGCCTTGAGAAGTGGTGAATGGTGACTCATATCAACACTTCAGTATCTGAAGGGGACCTACAAGGAAGACAAAGCAGGACTCTTTATCAGGAACTATAGTGATAGGAAAAGGAAGAATGGATGCAAACTGAAAGAGAGGAAATTTAGGTTAGATATTAGGAAGGAATTCTTTCATGTAAAAGTGGTGAGTCACTGGAACAGATTGCCCAGGGAACCTTTGGATGTCCCAATTCAGCCAGGTTGAATGGGGTATTGAGCGCTCTGGTCTAGAGGGAGATATCCCTGCTCATGGCAGGAAGACTGAGATTAGATGATCTTTAAGGTCCCTTCCAAGCCTTAACATTCTATCATTCTATGACTCTATAGAAACACCAGAGCAAATAATTAGACTGTTACTCTGTTTCCAAATATTTTTGAAGCCTACTGAGCCATTATTCAGCATTTTGCCAGCAACCCAGAGTTCTTCATAGAACACTAGAGATCTGATTTAAAACAATGAGAATACCAGAGACAGGACATTTCTAACTACTACATATTGTATATTTTTTGTAAATACTATATTTGGTACAATTTCTGTTTGTATAGCAACCAATTAACTATTTCTATACAGAGGCACTAGTTAACTATTCTTGTGGATCAGTACTGAGTGTGGACCTAGAGCTGCATTATGAACTCTTCAGCCTCATGAGAAAATTCACATGGAAGTTAGAACTAGTCTCAGAAACAGGCTAGGAAAATGAGAGCAGGCCATATTGGTATGCAACCATATATCTCCCAACATAAAATTTATAATTTCTCATCAACTGTTAAACTTCCATGTACATTTTAGGGAAAAAACTCAACACTAGGAAACATTATTTCCATTATCCAACACATTAAGCAAGCAAACACAAAATTACCCAATAGAAAACAGCAGAAGGAACTCAGGCATTTTCTTCACTGCCCAAAATTCACTTATTGTTTAAGATGGCAATGAACAGGGTGAATTTTTCTTCTTTTAGGCTGACAGTCTTTCTTTGGAAAACTAGATATTTTTCCCCCTCTGTCTCCTTTTAAGTAAGTCTGGAAGTGTTAAACTTGTCCACCTTTCATATAATAGCCAAGAGCACACATTCAAGATGTCACAGATCTCATTTCTGTGGCTTCCTCAGCCTGAGGCAGTTCAAACCTGTATTTCCCAGGAGAGTGACTTAACCAGTGGAAATGGAGGGTGATTTCCCCTTAACTCTTCTGACAGAGCTTTGACACTACAGCTAAGAATTGAAGATTTATGGGAAGAGAGAGATAAGAAGTTTCTAGACTCTTAACATGGTGATCGGACCATTCATCAAAGGGAATGACTTTCTATTTGTACTTTATTTGTTTATTAAGAAATGGGAAAGACATAAGCAGAAGCCAGATTTAATGACCTTCTTGTTCCCAAATTAGAAGTTCAGTTATATGGTTACTATGTCTTGATCCCTCTTCTGCCTTCCATATGATTCCAAAAGATTTCATATCTGTCTGTGGGGCTCTAGAGATTTAGCAAATGTGGAGAACATATATTCCTTCTTTCCCAGTTGGAAAAAAACATTCCTTTTTTTTCTTCTCTTGGGAAAGGAAAAAAAAAATTTGAATCCGGGGGAAGTATTTAGAGACTTAGGAGGACACAAAACCTAGGGTTTTTCCACCTTGAACATAAACTCTAATCACTAATCTGTTATGCAAAAATGAGCACAAAAATTAACTACATACCTGTATATATTACCAGGTGTTATCTCACCAGAGACTTTAAAGAAAAATTTATGTGACTGGTGCTCTGAGCATAATTAGCTCATATAGTATGAGTTAGCTGTGGTCAAAAAACTGGTTCAAACACTTGTCAAGACATAGACTGTGGTGTTGCGTTGTTTTCCCCGGTCCCGGGCAGCTCTGGAGAGCCCAGCTAAAGGTGCTGTTGCTCGGCCAGACCGGGGCTGCCATGTGGCCTGGGCGCTGTTGCGTTCAGCGCACCAGTGGGGGCTGGCCGTACTCCGTGGCTGGCGCTGGGGCGAGGCAAAGAGGTGAAGGAGGCACACATTGTCCTTGCGGTTGGCTGGAGAAGGTTTATTGTCGTGTGGTGCTGCGATGGGGAGCAGCGGCCGTTCCCTAGCGCCGCATGGACAAAATGGAGACGGGACCGAGGGCACATGGGATTTTACAGGGGGCGGGCAGACACGGGTGGAAGCCCTCCCGCCCAATGGGGACAGGCAATGTGGTGGTGACGTGGGCCACAGTAACCAACGGGAACGCGACAGGGGTGGATACAGGGCTCCCGGACAAACAGGGATGCGGGGATGGGGTAACTGACAAGGAAGTTTCAGGAACGAAAAGGGGTGGTTGCAGGACTGACGTGGGTAAGCTCCAATGGCAAGCAGCCTGGAGCAAACCATTGCGGGGGGAACAGGGGTGTACACAGAACTGGCTAACTAACATTATAAAGCCCCTAATCTGAACGCAACCTGGGATGCAAACAATAGACTGCAAACTACTTTGTGTGAAGCAGTCATAAGCAGAAGAGTGCTTTGGAAATCCTAGTCATAACCAGGTGCACAACTCTGGGCATGTAGCACATTTTATGTCTCTACCTGTTTGCCAAATACCTGCAGAATTAGGAAGGGATTTTCTGGATCCCATTCTGTTTACCACATTTGTGGCCATGAGATGGAAGTTGCAGAACAGTGTCAACTATAAATTAAAAAAAAAAAAAGAAAAATAATTAATGCTGTTAATGTCTGCACATTAACTGTTTCTTCAAAATTATATTCATGTTTCTAACAATATACATTTAGAAAGTTGTTTCAGAGCCAAGCAGGCTGAAACCAAGGCTGTACTAATTAAGGTATACAACTGAAATAATTGTCAGATACATCAGAGAGAAGTGGATGGAAAAAGAAAAAGAGCGTTCTTTAAACCTTGTAAGGAAGCTGTGTTATATTTCTTTCTTACAATAAAATTATATAAAATTCAGCTGGTTCACTTACTAAGGCTCTCTCAGAGGCAAAAGCTGGAGTCAAAAATGTGCTGCTTAAAAAGAGTGCAACAGAAAGATGAATTAAATCTTTATGGTGAGGGAAATAGAAGGTAAAGTGATGTCCTTCAGTATCAAGAATCCGTCTATGGGAACATAATGTTCTAAAGAAGAACACAAGTAAGATTTTTACAGCGTTTCCAACAGGAAGCCCTCAGATATGATATCCAGATTAACAATGTCCATATTTTGTGTTCTTAATGGCAGAGTGATCACACTGTGCTTACTTCCCAGAAGTCTTTATCTCTTTGTTCCAAATATCAGATGTTCCTGAGGAGGGGATGTCACAAGTCAGACTGAGTACTTGAATTTTGAGGGTTGGGATGAACTGTGGGAGTTGCCTTCTGAGGCAGAATACAATGTGGTGAAACCTTGCTTAGAATGTGAGATCTTACTGCACCAAGAGATGCAGCAGATGTGAACTACAGAAAATCTAACTGAGCTTCATATAAAAGTCATACTGTATGAAAATCTGGTTTAATATTTTGGTTTAAAACTTCCTTAGTTTATCACTACAAATATAAATAATAGAGTATTTTCCATAAATGAGAATATTTGGTTTGCAATTTATTACAGTTGGTCTGCTTGGTCTGTATTATCAATAAATTATATTCTCTCATTCAAGTACTTAAACTTGTCTAGAAGAAAGTAGTGTCTGCTTTCTATAATCAATTAATTATTTAGATTTTATATATTGACGTATCAGAGTCCGAGCAATATCAGGAATATCCTATGGCAGTCTAACTGTTGAGCTACCTACATGGTGTAAAAAGATAAGGAGAAAATTGCCTAAATTAAATATCAACATTGTCTTTTTAAGTTATATTCCATGAGGGATTATATTACAAGCAGATTTTGCATGACTCCTTCCTTACACAAAAATATAAAATGAAAATTGATGCATAAGCTTTACCTAAAAATAAAAATTAATATTTTAAGACAGCTTATATTGTGCACATTTTTCTGATTGACCGTTCATATTCTAAAAGAATAAATTAATTTCAGTAAATATCTTCCCTAAAGCACTCTAAACTGCCAGCTCATGGTGATCCAAGTTATTTGCTCTGAATAATTTATCTCCACATAAAGCTAATATAAAATTTGGTCTAACAATTAGCGTGACAGGGTTGTTGTTGTCAGATACTCCTACTGTACACTGAGAATTATATACTCACTGAGGATGTGATGGACTGTTTAACAAGTCTATCTGCCACTGACAGAAGTCTGCTCTGGTACCATTCTGTGAATTATATAGGTCAATGACTTGTACAGCTTGCTTAATACCTCAAAAACTGTCTTTATGTACTTACTTAAATAAGAGATGGAAGTATGCATAAGCTGAGTTTGCATCGCCTTTGTGCTAGATGTCTGTAAATATTCCATTGAATAAGTTTATTGGCAGGATGTTCATGAAAACAAGTTTTAAGCCTGCATTAAGGAATATGAAATTTGGACCTTAAAATATAAGTATTTGTCCTTTGCATTCAGTTCTCAGAATTACACATCTAATTAGGAAATAGATGTCCCCAGACTAAAGTAGACAAAAAAATGAGGAAGATTCTTTACGAGAATAGTCTATATTTTACTATTTTCACTATTTCTTTGTGTTTTGTATTTTTTCAGCACTCTCAGTCAAGTCAGAAAAAGTAAGAAAAGGCAATACCAATAAAACCAGAATGAAAACAACATTAACAAACATGTTAAGGACTCTTCACTTTAATTTGAGTCTGGTATAATTTGTCCTTTAATTTTAAATACCAAAAGTCAAAACATATGAATTTTCTTCTAACTCCCGCATGTTAGGAAACTGAATCACCTAAAATATCTAGACTTTACTATGAAACAGAAAAGAAAGCATGATATTTTCTTGAAAACAAGATACAGTCTTCTGAAGCAAAAGAGTAGTTTGAGGTCACACTTGCATGTATCACATGGCAAAATAAAAGCACTACATGCTTTGAATATTGTTTCTGTGGAGAAATTTGTGTGGGTATGTGTGTGTGTAGTTGCATGGGTCAGTTGTAGATGTACATTACTAATGCCTTGGCATACTTTTTAACTAGACAAAGCACCACTACTTTTACAATCAGAAGACACAATTGTAGCAGGTTAGGAAGGAGCCTTATGTGCTGTTGAACTCTTAGACATTAACTCAACTCAAAAAAATTCTGAAAAAGGATTAACACCTAGCTCAGAAGAAATACAGAAAAGGATGTCTTTTGAAAGAAGATCATTCTTTAATGTTCCAGGACTTGATTCCACACACAATTTCTTCAATCTGAAATGACAAATTGGCAAGAAGTGATGCAATATATTACTTTATGTTATATCATTTATGTTTTATTTAAAGTATTGTTTTATTCTAAGTATAAGAAACTATGTTCACTTCTGTTCATGTGTGCTGTTTGTATTTTGTGAACACAGAAGCTGTGTGCATATAAGAATTTCACAGCCTACTAGAAGAATTCCAAGTGCAGCTACAAAAGAAAGAGTATAATTAATAGATGCCTACAACATTTCTTAACAACTGGCTTTGCATATTTCCCTGATTACAGCAGGGGGTTTCCAAGAGGTAATCTGTGCAGAATGGATTTGAAATATTTTGTTTGAAGACAACACATCTCCACTATGACTCAAACTGCTTTTATTACCATGTCTGGAACTTGTCATTAGAGCTTTGATTAGATTCCCATTTCTAGGACAATGAGAAGAGTGTGCAATAACAGTAATTCAAGATTTCTAGAATCATTAGCCTTTTTTTTCACTTCAGCTAGTAAAGTTGCGTGCCAAGAGATGAAGTACAGCATACACTGACTGCATTTATTAATGACCTTTTCCAGAAAAAAAGCAAGCCAAAACAAAACCAGAAGCCCTCTTGGTATATAGCTTCACTAATCAAAGAAACAGTATGTAACCCATTCTTTACATCTGTTGATAGAGATTTGTACTCTAATTTG
Organism: Vidua macroura; assembly: GCF_024509145.1. Taxonomy (NCBI): domain Eukaryota; kingdom Metazoa; phylum Chordata; class Aves; order Passeriformes; family Viduidae; genus Vidua; species Vidua macroura. The sequence continues at coordinate 53,393,920 of NC_071572.1, read as the reverse complement.
CAAGCTCAAGATGTTTCTGTAGTCAGGTGATAATAGATGACTTCTTCTCACGCAAGATTTTTCTTTCTTTTCAAAAACAATGGAAGAAGACTGTTTAGAAATTTCAAGAAAGATTATTTTTATTCTGATATCTATTATACTGAATTTAAACTAATTTTTATCCTTTGGACTCAGTAGAATTATCAGTGATTTATTTTTCTGAAAAAGAGATCTAAATGTGAGTCCAAACTTCAGCCAGTTTCAACTCATGAAAGCCTATTAATCAAAAGATTGCAGTTATTCCATAAAGATAATTACGGTTTTCAGTTAGGTCATGACATGTCATAAAACAACATTGAGGGAGATATTACCCTTTATATAAATTACCCTTTTGTTCCTTCCAAAAGGATCACTGATGACATTTAAGAGTTGCAAGTGAATTTGATATTGTTGTGCTGCATGTAAATATGTGAAAGTTGCTAACAGTGTACTTGCAAATGGAAAAGGATGAAAAGTATTAATAATACATGGCAAGCCCAGTGCAAGTGTAGAGAGTTATGTCATCTTTTAAATGGAATCTATTTAGATTTAAATATCTGCAATAGATCATAAATGTAGCTTGTAGTCAACTAAATTTAACAATTTCCTGGGACCAAATATTTAACTAGCCTTATATTTGTAGCTTATTTATTTCCTGTGCATAAAGCAATCATTCTGCATATGACTGTTGAGAATTAAATCTGCAATTAAAGTCTATTCTCAGGGTTACATGTGGCTATGGTCCTAGTCACATCAGTAACACTTTAGAGAACTTTCTGCAGGCTTCTGATGTAAGAACTACTCTAACAAAAGTGGGGGAACCTCATTTACCTATTGAATTTGCCTTTATGTCAAGATTTTTGATACCGTTAATGTCAATATAGTGACTTCTTATCTGCAAGTTTACTGCATGAAAGAATCAATAATATTCTGAAGGAATCAGTAATATTTATTACACCTCTTGATATTCCAAGATGAAAGAAGCTTTAAAAATGAAAGGTATTATTGCTATCATCCTCTAATTTAAGAACATTGAGTCCTTCATGCTTTAACTGACTTATATGTGAATTCTACATTTTTTGTCATTTAGCAATTATGCTATAAAAATTAAAGGCTTGGAACTAATTTTTTCATCAGCATAAGTGTTTTGATATGAATATTTTGCCAATACAGTTAAGCTTAATACAAGAAATTAGAAACTAGAAATTATTAAGCCATTTTGACTATCCATACTTTGTGCAATTTGAAATAGAGTTGCTTGACATGTAATTGCTTGTAAAAGCATTATATGAGTTTAAAGGAAGGTCATGAATAGTTTTGTGCTATTACTGTTCTACAAAATGTTACTGTTCAAAATCTTTTGGGAAATGGATGGATGTATCCTTTAAGGTGTAAAAAAAAAAAAAAAGGAAGAAAACAAAGAAACAAAAAAATTAAAAAAAAACAAAACCAAAACAAAATCAAAAACCCCCAAACAAACAAACAAAAAACCCATACACAAAACCAAAAGGAAAATAAGTGAAATCTAGACATGAACTAACCGAAAAGTACACTAAAAAACTCAGTTGCCCCTAGTTGTGTGTTTCTGAATAACCTTGATAAATGTGAGAGCTCAGTGCTGTTATGGTACTTAAATGCAAAGAGAATTTTGGAGTAGGATTTTCATCCTCACTTCCACCAGGCCTGGAATTAGCAAGGGAAGTTTATACTGTGGCCTTGACAATGTTTGAGACAGGCAACTGTGCTTTTTAAGTCCTTACAATTTGCTAAGACTGCAGAGTCATGGCAGTAACAGTTTTGTTGTTTATGTGGATAAAAACCCAGTCAAGAATGTTTAACAAGTTGTTGGTCATCCATGTCGTCTGAATCAAGATATATGCATTTCAAGACTGATTTTACTAACTTCAAATAAATCTAAGCAAATTTCTATTATATTTATAGCAAAACATGAGTCTTAAAATGATCAGGTGAACTGGATCTTTAGAGACCCTGTTTATGTCAGATGTAAAAGTATGCCAGCCTGCCACTTCATGTATAAGCACTGAAAATACCAGACATAAGTTAAGCCCTCCCACTCTGTAGGGCAGGTTTTAGGGTATTTCAGAAACTGAAAAATGTGTCTTACTGAGAGATTTGAGAATCACTGAATCATAGAAGTCTTGGGGATTGAAGGGACCTTAAAGATTATCTAGTTCCAAACTCTCAGCCACGGGCAGACACCTTTCACTAAACCAGTGTTATTCAAAGCTCCATCCAGCATAGACTTGAACACTTCCAGGGATGGGGCATCCACAGCTTCTCTGGTCAGCCTGTTCCAGTGTCTCACCACCTCCACAGTAAAGAATGTCTTCCTAATCTCTAATCTAAACCTGCCCTCCTTCATTTTCCCATTGTCCCCTGTCCTGTCCCTACATGCTTTTATAAATAATCTCTATAAATAGCATCTTTGTTATAGACTCTGAATCTCATTCATCTTATTAAGGAAAGTTCAGGAAGTAATCTAACACACCTTTTAAAATCACCTAAAGACAGGATTTAATTTATTAAAGATTTCTATAGAATATGAAATCAGATCAAGGGCCACTACTTGTAAACTGAATGCATATTGCAATGAATTATTATAGTATCTTTGGGTGCATTCTCTTCATCCTTGAAGACTTTCAGTTGAATCTAAGAAAACCCAGTGTGACACAGAGAATAAGAATCTCTGTAAACTGTATTTCATGCAAGATCAGTTGATGCTAGAAGTCCATTTTAATTATTAAAAACTATTAATATGTAATTAGCATTATATGTTACATGGCCATGGCTGGGGAATAATCCCTTGGACTATATTTGTTACTTGTTTCTGTAATGATATCCATTAAGCAGTCCTCATAGTTTCTGTACTTTCTAATCTGACAGGTTGTCGAGCCTTAAAAACTATGTTATGTTTTAATTTTTTTTTTTTAAATCCAGCTTACAAACATGGTGTTTTATTACTATTAATAAAACCCAAAACACCTTAATGGTGTTTTGTATGATATTGAACAAATAATTTTATCTGAAGAATTTTCTTGGTTTCTTTGTCTTAGTCACCGATAACATAAAAGGAGACAGATGTTTCACAGATGTGGAGGAACAAGGGCTCATTAATAATTAAGATGTTCAGTTTCATAATTGCATAAAATACATAGATATGTACCTGATAAGGAATTTTTTCCACCACATAGGGCTTTAGAGAAACAAGACATTAAAACCATTTTTTTTCCTCTGTTACATTTTGCATGTGCAAATTCTAACTGCAGACTTCTGTGTGTCTATGCATATTTTTCTTTTCTGTTTATTTTCTTTTAACAGAAGTCACTGAAATCTCTGGCTACTTTGATAATGTAATTTTGACAAGTAGCTGTTGTTTGTTCCTCCACTCCTCCAGGCCCACATTCTCTGCTGTCAGGTGTCACTACTGGTTGTGTCAATCACACATCTCCACAACAAGTGCTGTTAGAGAAGAGCAGAGAGTGATAGTTAAAATGTCTAACCAATTAAAAAACATATGTTATTACACTATAACACTAAAACCCACATAACTGTTGCAGTATTATAGATGTGTTTAAGACCAGCATGTGCATTCTAATCAAATTGCATACATAATGGCGATTTACAAAAATTACATATATTCTGAAGCTTTTTGCAAAGGCTGTGTCTATTCCTTTTTTGATAAGTTTTGAAATTAGAATATGTCCATCTTCTAAAGCTCAAAAGTTTTCAGTAATGTCTGGTGGATGGAAAGGAAGTGAGAAGAAAAGTAGTATTCTGAGAAAGACAAATAGAGGAGAGTGAAGGATATTGTGCTCACAAAGAAAATGCAATAATGTCTTATTTTGTATTATGATGCTGTAAAAAAGTTCCATTAGGATTAGAAATTTTAGATGAAGAAAGAAATGTGCCATATTACCCCCCATGAATTTAGAAAAAACCTGGTTGTCTAGCTCTTTTATAAACTGGATGTCCTGGTTTTGGCTGGGATAGAGTTAATTTTCTTCAGAATACCAGGCATGGGACTCTGTTTTGGATTTGTGCTGAAAACAGAGTTGATGACAGAGGGATGTTTTAAGTTTTGTTGAGCATACTTACACAGAGCCAATGCCTTTTGGCCTTGGCCTTTGTCTTACTCCACACAACCAGCAAGTAGGCTGGGAGTGCACAGGAAGCTGGCAGAGGACAAAGCCAGGAGAAATAGACAGACCCCAACTGACCAAAGGGATATTCATGGTGTCATGCTCAGCATATAAAGCTGGGGGAGGAAGAGGAAGGTACAAAGGGGAGTGATGGCACTTTTTATTCCCGAGTCATTACTACACATGAGGGAGCCCTCTTTTCCTGGAGATGGCTGAACACCTGTCTGCCCATGGGAAGTGGTGAATAAATGCCTTGTTTTGCTTTGCTTGCATTTGCTTCTTTTGTTTTCCCTATTAAACTGTCTTTATCTCAACCCACAAGTTTTCTAACTTTTACCCTTCTGGTTCTCTCCCCCATCCCACCATGGAGAAATGAGCGAGTAGCTGCATGGAGCTGAGTTTCTGGTTGGGGTTAAACCACAACCCTGACAAACCTTCACAACTACCCACAAAATCCAAATATTGGCACTAGAAACTCATATTACATTGATTTGCAGTAAAGCACAGCAAGGTAGCACTAAACTTCTGAGTGATCTCTGCAGTATATTTTCTTGTTTTGGGTGAATAGAACATACACAGCAGCTGTTGTAGTACATCACTAGAATTAGTTCCTTGGGATTAGCATAATGCTATTCTATGAATCCTCCTTTCTGTTTTACAGCTTCTGTGTGGCTGTTTGTTTATAAAAAATCCTATCAATCACCTGGATTCATTAGAAGTCTGCCTGAACAGCACAGTTCTGTGTAATTTTCTTTACCATTATTTTTAAAACTGTGTATGGGAAAACAGAGTCTATGCAATTTTTTATTCAGTATAACACTGTCCTTTGAGAGGTAGGCTAGATTTACATCAAGGCTGATTACACCAAGATATGATCTAACTGCTAAAAAAGTATGTAAAAATATCCACAGTTTCCATTGAAAAGGATCATTTTGATATAAGGAAGTTGTTTAGTCTGGGATAGCAGGGAAAAGATTTTGCTAATGCTATTCCAGAATAATGATATTCAGGCACAACCTAACAACCCATTTCAACATAAAGATTTGGAAACTCTAGAGAAACCTACTTATGTAAATACAGATTTAAAAACATCTTTGAAACTTTTTCCCAGTAAAGTCAGGTCTACTGTGGGGAAAACTTTCCTTTTCCTCACCTTCTTTTCTTCTGCTCCTCACCCAAGTGATATTAGGAATGTGATTAGATGAAGAAAGCTTTTATATGCAACATTACATAAGTCCTTTAGCTACTTGCACTGGAAGTTACATGGTTGTAGGAATTTAAATAATGTAAAAGAGTATTTAAATACTGAATACATAATTAACTGTTTTCACATTGAAACAGGAAGGTTGTTGTTCTTATGACTTTGTGGGGGAATTATTTCAAGGTTTTTTTTGGTTTTTTTTGTTGTTTTTTTTTTAATTTGTGTGAGGGAGTGAAGCTGTGAGTTCATTATATCCAATGGAAAAAAGAACTGTTAAAAGGGGCCAAAATTACATTTTAAGTTCTTCATTGGATCATAGATTGATTCCTTGGAATAATCTTTCTCAAAGCTTTTTAATTTTCACAGCTCATTATGAGTTAGCTGTTTGCCTTGGTATAATACTTACTTGTTTTCCACATATCTTCCAAACCTTGCTATCTTTCTCATTTTATCAACCTTTGGATATGTATTTAGTTACATTCTCCTTCATATTATTAAAAAAAAAGAAGGCACTAAAGATAAATAGCATGTATTCCTTCTGCACTGTGCAAATACTTAAATCCTTTGACATAACTAAAGCCTCTATAAAATTTCAACTCCATGGACAAAATTCAGAAGTTTCTCCCCTCATTCAAAAACAACTCCAAACCATATTTGAAGTAATTTCTAGTAGAAATGAAAACTAGAAGAGGGTAATTAACCATGTGAATTGACCTCAGAGGATCAATATGATGGTATGAATTGCATACTTCGCATACTTGTAAATTCTCCTTTTTTTCCTCTAAGATTTAGTGGAGAAAGAATTGTCTGTCACTAATAGAGTTTGAATAGAAAAGCTAAGTTTCTTTTTTTTTTTTTTTTTTTTCATGTATTTAATGAAACCTCACTTCTGGTAAGTTAGTATGTCAAAGTTCTTTTATGTTGAAGCCTTTTGGTTCATCTGTATTTGACCTGTAGGTGGAAAAAACTATTACACAAATGGATCTATTCAAAACAGGCGCAATACCTACTGGAAAGAGGTTGCTTAAAACTCTTCAATACTGATCCTAATAGATGAAATATACTATACACTGTTATTTGCCCCAATGTTTCAGTGGCTTTTAGGTCATTCTGTGCATATTCTGTGAGCCATATACTGAGACATCTTTTGGAGTAATTTGAGGAAGGACATGATAGATATAACACATAATGCTTAGTTTTCTTCATGCTTGAGTATGCTGCCCCAGTTTCATTGCCTTTCTTATCATTCATACTCATATTGAGATAGCATCTCTGAGGCATAGGGGCCCTTCCATGTGTTGTGCAAAAATAGGAAAGAGGAGTTTCCTGCCTTGAGAAGGAAGAGAAACTGTCTTGATTTTATTATTTGGAAAGTACTGAAATGGAGTCTGAGTAAGCAAGTGATGAAGGGTTAAACCCCTTTCTGCCCATTCTCTGAGTGATCACAGTTCAGGGTCATGCTGTCTTTGTGCCTCAGTTTCCAAAGCTCACAAGTAGTTCAAGTTGAAATCTTTACACCTGAAGCTTGTTTTCCAAACTGTATAATCAAACCAACCCATTGGAATTGAAGGAAAATACACACTGGATCTTAAGACCCATGGTCTTTCTTAACTATAATTACGTCATGGAGCAGTGCAAATAGTGTTGGGTGGAACTGTGATCACAACAGAAGAGTAACAGCAACAGTTCTACCAGAATCTCAGTAGAATATATGGTTTCTGTCAATCCCTCTAATATATACTTTAGGGCAAAATTTGTGATCAACAACTTTCAAACATTTCCCGTATTCACTGCATTAATCTTCTTACCTTGCATGCAAGAACAGCAGCTAAAAGGGCCTGTGATAATAAAAGTTATTTGAGATTTCATCAGTAACTCCTGCCATGATTTTTTTAGTTTCTATCAATCAAATGTATATAAATTTAAGCAAAATTTATTAAAATTTTAAATAGCTTGATATTGTTCCTTGCTACTGTGATTAATAAAACTGTCTACACAGGGTCGATTATCTAGTGAACACACTATTGCAAATATAACTGAAATTTCTTTATTGTTTTGAAAAGTTTTATTTGACTTTGGATAAGGAGAAAGTAAATGTGGAAAAAAAAATAGTATTATGTAATACCAGTTACACGCTGATTTTGTTTGAATTTGATGTCCAGGAAGGAAAGTTTATATGAATTACTGCAATTCCCCTTCCCCTTCGCCTTCCCCTTCCCTTCCCCATTTGTTCTTCAAACTCATTCCTTCTTTGGCATTTGTTGAACACAGTTATTACTGGTGAATCTGAGCTCTATTTCCCATTTTAATGATTGTGAAGAAATGTTAAAATGGCCAGTCAGCTACCAAAAAAATCAAAGTATCTGTTTTATTGACTGTTATTTGCTAGCAGAATAAATTATAAATAATGTGAGCTTTAAAATCCTGGACAGGTGCTAAATGCTACAGAAGATGAAAGAAAATTAGTGTGAAAATACACTCTATTCATATTTGGAGAAAATATCCCTTTGAAATGAGTGAAAAATTGTGAAGTGAGATGACTGTAGTTTCTAGTGGTTCACTGTTCTGGCAAACACGCACTTAAATTGGGACACAACTTTAATCATCTGGGGCACATTTGGCAAAAGGTATTTTTCAGGTCATCATTTCTTCTTTTCTTCTTTCTGCCTAGTGAATGGCTGTTAATGACATTGTGACCCACCACAGCTTGCGTGGTTTTGCTTGGACTTCATCCCCTTATCTACTGTCAAGAGTTAAAAATTCAGTGAAGAAGGCAGACACTTTGCTCTAGACTTCACCACTAGTTTGCCAGATTCCCTAGTGTGAGAGCAATATTCTTTCCCTGATACACCAGACAAAGAGCATGTCTTCTGCCACAAGCTGGCACTAGTGACTTCTGTGACTGGTTTCCCTCACATGAGTACTTATGTAAAAATGGTTACCTTCCTAGCACAGGCTTAAGAAACTGTATTGACTCTCAGGTAAGGAATTTTGTCCATCTTAAATTTTGATGTATACCATCACCTTGATGAGCAACTACCAGTCTTTGTTGGGGAGATTGAGTGGGGGTGTTCAGCCTGGATTACAGAGGACACCTTAAGGGTTTTCAGTATATAGAAGGGTCTTATAAGACAGATGGAGAAAGATTTTTTACCATGGTCTCTAGAGATAGAATGAGGGGCAACAGTTATAAACTGAAGAGGGTAAGTTTAGAATGGACATAAGGAAGAATTTTTTTCATGAGAAGAGTAGTGAGACCAGAGAAGTTGTGGGTGCTCCATCCCTGAAAGTGTTCAAAGTCAGGCTGGATGAGGCTTTGAATAACCTGGTCTAGTAAAAGATGTCCCTGCCCATGTCAGAAGGGTTGCACTAGATGATGTTCATAGATGTCTTCTAATCTAAACAATTATATGATTCACAAATCTATCTTGCCATAACCTTCAATCATGGACCATTCAACCAGCTTACAGTTTTCTTCAGTCATCTAATACTTATATAGCTTTATAGAGGAATTTCTTATATTTGTAAAAGTCCAGATGGCAGTTTTTCCTCTTTCTAATTGCCTTGTTATGCCAACACGTATTTATTCTACTAAGCATCAGTTCTGACTCAATGAGACCTGTGCATAATTCTTATTCGAATGGACTCTCCAGCAAGTGTTTTACCTGTATCTTGCATACATTTAAATGATGGTGATTGATGAAGTGCAAGCCCTCAGTCTCACTAATTTTTTATTCTCAGTCTTTTCTATTAATTTCATCCATTTCTATTCATTCACAGATTTACCTCTCCATGGGTTTGCCCAGGTGAAAGGGCCTTGTGGTTTTGCTGGAGGTGACTTCACTTTCTATGTCTTATTCTACTCTTTTAAAAAGTGCCTACATCAAAATACCTGTGATCATCTTGACATGAATAAGTAATGCTTGAACAGCTTCCTTCAAGAATGAAGTAACATTATTTAAACTTGAATGTAATTTACTGGAAGTACATGTATTTACACTAAGGAAGCAATTTTATTTCCCCAAAATAATTATCTATTACCATTTCAGGAAAATCAGAGTCTGAGAAATAAATCTACCTTTGGATCAAATCAGTCACTCTTGAAAATGACATCATTATAATCTGAGTTATCCACAGACCAGTTTAAACCATAAAGGCTTTTACGTTTCTGAGTTGCAGGTTTAACTTTATGCAGGTTATTATACTGTAAGTGCACAAGAGACAACATGATGTGATTTCAAAGACTACATCCGGCAGATGTTCAGAATTGAGATTACTTGTGAATTCAACAGAACATGTATTTTTGCTATGCAATGCTGTTGCTCATGAACTGCCTTTCATTTTATTGAAAATATGCATACACATATTTCAAACACAGTTTTGAAAATGAAAACATGCCAAAAATGGAACTATTACACCAATTGTAAACTAACAGATAATGACAAAGAAAAAAGTTTTTCAGGTGAATGGCAATAGCCAACAAAGCACTCTTACCTTATATTTGATATATAAATTAAATGTTTTAAACTTTCAATTAGTTCTAACCACATGTTGTTATGTCATAATACAGCAGACATACAGGTAGATGAACCACTGTGCATATTACCACGGTGTAGATAAAGCAGTAGGGGATGTGTTATTGGGTATTATATTTAATTCATTCTACAGAGCATACATATCAAATAAATAGTAATTAATTCAGATTGTCAGATAATTTAATTAGTACCATTCAAAATATTTGTGGCTTTTTAAATACCATGTCAACACGATGCAGTTTACACAAAGAAAATTACAACTGCCATTATAATTTTAAAAATAATTTCCTTATACTACTTGTAGGGGTCTAAATGAAAACAATAAATTTAGCTTAACTAAATGAAATAACGATGTCTGATACTATTTTCTAAAATTCTCCTCTAAAGGGTTTAGACCTCAACTACTGAACTGTCTCTTGCACCACATCACTAAAAATGGGATGATGACCTGATTAGATAGCTTTCTTTCAATTATTTTCCACATTTTATAACAACCTTGAAGACAATTTGAAATGTCTAACAGGGTTCCATAAATCTCATACCTCCTTTTCTCAAAATAGCTTGAGATTGCAATTACAGTCCCTTATGTACTGGTCACACATTTACTACCCAACAATTTTAAGTAATTTAGTGGGATATTAGTGAAATAATAAACATTGCCTGTAACCACCTTGGATAATGAGGAGCCCCTCAAATTTTTGTTGGCCAATGACAACTGCCTCCTGCATTATATTTCATGTTTTAGAGCTTTTAAAATCTGGATTTCAATTTCATTATTTAATTATTGTTATTTAAATAAGCTGATATATATTATTTTATTATAACAATTTTTTTCTCCTTCTGCCAAAGAAGCCAGACTGGTAAAGAGATGGGATATAGGCAAGTAAATTGAATAAATGATCTGAGATATATGGACATTTTTAAAGGACTTGATACTTTCTTTGCTTTACTTTCTATGATCAAAATAGTTCTGTGAAAAATCAAGAAAACTCACTTTTCAAAGACATTAATGAATTTCAAAGGCAGAGTGAGCCAGAAAAAGCAGTATCTTCCATTAGAGTTTTATTAACTGAAAAAACAGAGAAGATTTGGGTTATAAATTGCTTTATCAGCCAATCCAATATCGTCCATGTAGAAAAAACCCAAACATCAAAAAACCAACACTTTTTTTTTTAATGTGAAAGTTAAGCCAGCTCTGCTATGTTACTTATTCATAAGTTAACAAAGGCTGTGAAACTATTCTTGTGAATGTTACAGGACCCCTGCCTTTGTATTGCCAACTCCAGATCATAGAAATTTCTTTTGTCACTATCAGAAAAGTATGAAATAGGGGAGTAAAGTTTGTGAGCAAGCTGGAGAGCAGTCAACAACTAAACTTTAGCCATCAGAAGTGGTTAAAATATGGATGAACTTCTTTCAGACTGGGAAGAAGCAAAGCAGATGGCAAAGAAAGCAGTGTACAGAACATTTGAGAGGGAGGGTTTAGAAACAAGGCCTGAGATGAAGATGAATTTTTTTATTTTATTTTTAAAGTAAAGCTGAGGTGTTAGAGCATGATCAAAAAAAGGATGTAAAAGTGAAGAACATTTGTGGTTTACTGATTAGATAGAATAAATTACACAGTCAAAGTAATGATAGAAAGCTTATAGCACCATAAGATTTAATGTTTCTGAAAGCTCAATAAAAGAAGTCAAACATTTCTCAAGGACAAATAGGCAGTATTCCAGGTACATGTAAACCATCAAGACAAACTTCTCTTTTCCAGAAGCAGATACTGAAGTGACTCAATATCTTTCTTTTGACTCAGACGTTCTGGAGAAAATCCTATAGTGAATTAAGATTAGCTTTTTATTTCTCCCATTTTCCCTTAAAACTTATTAAATGAAAACTTATAACTCTCTTACAGTTGTAGACATTTCTCTGGAATATAAACATCTATTGTTGCCAGAATATTAAAAATTGTAACTTGGATAAAATGGAAAGTAAAATTGAGTTATATATATGACATTTCTTCCAAGGTCACATTAGTAGTAAAGATATTCAGAGGAATTCTAGAACTCACTCTGCAATAGCCTGAATCAGAAACATAATGATTCAGATATAACTTCAGAGAAGGCCACTGTGACATGAAAATAGGAATAGGATTGCATTCCTGGGTTTTTCACAAAGCGGACATTTAGCTTTCAGCAGAAAGCCCCATGTTTTAGGAGAACCAAGCCCTTTACAGCTCCTACTGACAGTCCCTTTGAAATGATCACAAATCTCATTGGCATCTTCATTTTTAAAAATATCTGGGAGTATTCATTCCATCTCTTTAGGCTCTGCATATTTTGCCAAATTTTTGACTTCAAAAGAAAATATCTGGATATGGACAAAATAAGACCTGAAGGATCTGGCATATAATGAAAGCGTAAAGCAATTAAAGTGAAGAATATATTGAATAAAATTTTACTTGAATTTATGCCTGAAAAATAAAATTGTGACATTTCCAGATATATTTTATTTGGGTCACAGTGTCTGCAAATCCATTTGACAGATTATAGCCCAAGGAGAACTGCAACCAGGTATGAAATGATGAACAAGCCTTTTCCTTCTGACAGGGGCCATGTACGCTGTTTTAGAAAACACCAAATCTCAACCATCTTTGTTATTAAGATAGGATTTTTTTCCTTACCCCTCAACTTGTTCTATCATTTTTTTGCCCTAGGTTGAGGTATATAAAGCTTACAGGTCTCTACCTCTTGTTTTTGAGACAATAGATTGAAGCAAGGTAAGGATGACTCATTGTCCTCTTTTAAATACCTAAGGGGAGATGACAGGTCTCTGTAGATACTGATCTTTCTCCACAGACAATGAAAAACCCTGGAGTGATTAGCTCAAGCATATATGCCTAGTGGGTGACTAGAAACCAAGACAGATTAATCCTACCCTTATTTGTTGGCAGTCCCTAGAAGTCTTGACATCCCTATATCTCAGTGAATAATTTACAATAGGGAATGCATTCAGTTAACTTAATCTGTCTCATTTCTAATCATAAGCAGTCTTTTATGTTCTACTATTAAAAAAAAAGAAAAGAGGATAATTTAGAAAGTATCACTTAGTCTATACATGCAATATGACTTTCTGGTGTATAAAACTGTATCAATTAATTTTTATTGGATATTAAAGTCAGTTTGTGTTACTACCTAACTAATTTCTCAAAAAATTCAGGTGTTTATTTTCCCTATTCATTTTCTGAATGTAAAGTATATCTGTGGAATATCCTTTGAAGACAAAAAAAAGGCAAGTTCAGCTGAAACATAGAATCTTTCACTGTTTATGGCAGTATGAAAGGTATTTTAAAATATTTTATTTCTCATTGTTTTACTCTGATTTGATTGGTCATATATTCATTTGTTTTTCCTGTGGCGTTCTGTCTTTCTTCCTGGTCCGGGGCAGCTCGGATGCCCTCTGGCGCCGCCTCCCGCTGGACTTCCGGGTTCACTGCTTCTCTCCTGCGTGCCGCTGGCATCAGCATGCGGGTCGGGGTCTGCCAGGTTCTGTCGCCCACGCTACGGGATCCGAAGTAAAGAATGAAGGAATGTCCAGATCACCCACGAGGAAGGCAGGAAGACTTTACTGTCACGGAGAGATGCAGTTGGGGGGGTAGCGACCCGCGCTTCCCACTCCACGTGGGGGAAATGGCACCGGAACCTGGGAGGGAGCAGGATGATATCAGGGATGTGATAGGGAGGGCAGACGCCACCCCCCAATCCGTGCGGGTGACGCGATGATGACGTAGGACAGCGACAAACCAGGGAACCGCAGGGGCGGACACCGAGCCTCGGGCTGAGTGGGATCGTGGGGATGGGGCAGCGGACACAGGGGTTTCCCGGGGCCGGACGGGGGAGTGGTTACAGGAGCGGCAGAGGGGATAGCCCAACAGCAGGCAGCATGGGGCCAGAAACCACGGGGGGGGGAACGACACAGGGGTACACAGGACTCGGCTAGCTAACACAAATAAAAACCCATAAAACCCAATCCCGGGATGCAACATTTTTCCAAGTGAAGACTGTTTTGCCTGCAATGGTTATTGGTAATTCTCCCTGCTCTTATCTTGACCCACAAGCTTTCATTCATAATTTTCTCCCCTGTTCAGCTAAGGAACTGAGTAGCTTTGGTGGGAACTTGTTATCCAGATAGGGTCAACTCACCACAATATATTACATGCATTCATACATTTATATCTGTTTTTCTCCCCTCCATGTTTCTTTCTAATCCCTTGTGCTGCCTGTTGAAATATTAGGGAAACTCCACTAAATAATTCCACAGGTTGGTTGAGCTCATTTCCATGAAACTGAGCTCTTTCACACTGGTTGGGAATTTGGCCACTTGCCATGTTACTTATTAGAACAATTTTGATTGATGTCTAGTTTTGATTTTGCCCCAGATATTTTCTTGTTCAAATTTTTTTTTTTTAGTAGACAAATCATTTTCACCAGAATAATAAAATATATTTAGAAAAACTATCAAATTAAAGAACATCCACAACTTAAAGTAAGGGGTCAAGTAAGTGGTACTGTTTAGTTTGGCAAAATATTTATCAACCTAAAACTAAATTAGAAAGTGGGAATATTTTGTGCACATGTAACCATTCATGTTATATTACATTGTTTTCATTAATTTTTGAAGGGATACTCACATTTTGAGGCCTATTTGACTCTGTTTATTTGCAAATGAAATATTAGTATTGAACTCTATTGTATTTTAAGTCGCTTATGTGGGTATTGTTGTCAGCATCAGCGTTATTCCTGAGGGCTGATGCTGTTATATCGCGTTCCGTATTTCCTCTGGTGTTTTGATAAATGTTAAGGGAGTACTGCAGAGAGAAAGTGCAATTATTGCTCAGGAAGAAAAGAAAATGTGACTATGTAGACGGTCAATGTGTTTATATTGTACTGTAAGTCAGCAGTGTTTCTGGGTCAAAGATCAACTCGGTGACATGCCTGTATGGAATTGCTTGAAAGCCTCTGCAATTCCACTTTTTCATTTTGGGCTTTTACCCTTTGAAACCCTTGATGGCCAGTCACTTTGATATTTTACTTTATTTGTACTTTTATTGACACATTTCATGGATGAAGGCAACTTTAATTAAAGTACTTAATGAGTTCTAATCAACTCTGATGAGTAAAAATAAGACAAAGGTAGGACTTGAAGGGACATCAGAAACCATTTACTATTCAATCCAGTTCTGTATTGAAATAGGATCAGGTGCACTGTTGTCTCTGACATGAGCCTCTCTAGGTTTTTCTGTAAAGCCTGCAATGAAAGGGATACTGCAGCGTCCCTAAGAACATTGTTCCAGTGTTTTACAATACCCATATGGCAGTAAAAATTATATTACAAAAATGTAATCAATGAAAAGGATATAGAACATGAAACCCCTTTCAAGGGGCAAAGTAACTTTGCCCAGTGGGTACTCTATAGTTTCAGCCATAAAGTGAAAAGGAAAAAAATTTCCATACCCCCTCCCCCCCCACCTTTATTGAAGTGAGATATATAAAGAAATATACAATAAAATGGAACTCTGCAAGAGATGCCTTTGCAAGGAAGACAAGACAAATATATGCAATTGTACTTTGTTTGGCCAGAAATAGTGAAGTCAAGGTCTTAGAACTAGTTTTTCATCTGAAATATAATCCTTATAACTGCAGAGTGCCCCTTAAATGCAGAGCCACTGATTCAGTGTTGAATCAGAGGAGAAAATATTACTACTAAATCACTGTACTATTTCTTGTACCATCTAGCTTTTTCTTGGAAGCTTTCTACTTGAGCTGACCTCAACCTTTCTGAGCAACAAACACCAGTCAAGGTATCATTAGAGCCAGTGTAAGCAGAGGCCTTGTGAACATAAATTCACATAAATTCTGATAATTAACTGCAATTAATTATTTGTTAATGATTATCAATATTGTAATTCATTATCCACATAAATAATTGGAAATAATTGTGTTAATTACTTATTTCTGTGAATTTGAGGTAAAATTCAAAATCAATGTAGAACAACCTTCCGTCTTGCATCTCTTTTTGACAGGTATGAGACACAGTATTGAAGATGACAGATGACGGACTAGTTGGCCTGGAGATTTGGAACATATCCAGAAACACTGTAGTGGTTTCTAAAATAAGAAGGGTTGAAATTCTGTTGCTTAAATTTAGGAGGTCATGCAAACTACCTAAATTATAGTGTCTTCACTAAAGGTTTGGAAAAATGCTCTAAATTCTAAATATTAAGTACTTAAAAGTGGGAGTTTGGTGTTGGGGCCAAATTCTATCAGGTTCAAGAGTTGTATCTGAACTAGAATTTAGGTCAGCTATTTCCTTGTAAAAGAAACAGGAAGAGGTCACCTCTTCTAATTTCTTTCATTGTCTTGATGTTTTCTCACCAGTTAAGTTCTACATTTCCAGTTTTCTGGAAAAAGCTTCGTGTTAACTGCCTAACATTTAAAGAACTCTGATTTTAACTATAATGTAATTTCTTGACTAGTAGAGCTCTCTGGCAATCAAATGTACTCAGCAGATATAACTTAGTGGATGTCTGACCTATGTAACTTTGACATGCATTAGAGACAAATTTTAAAAGCACATTTGCAACCCTTTGAATGATGTTCCGACACATAATTTTTAGAAGAGAGGAAGCCAAAAGTTGAGACTACCTTCAAATGTCACTCTAGCTGGATTAAAAGGAATGATAACGTCCTGTAGTTACTCTACAATAGAAACTGGATGACCTAGAATCCCTGTCTATAATTTCATACTGATGGACAGTCTTTTTTGTTCCCAGATTTTTACTGTTGCCTGATTTATATGAGAATAACCACTCTTAGAATTTTTTTTCTACTTTTTCTAATATTCATGCAGTTACTTAAATATAAAAATCACCTATTAAAACTGAATACCAATTAAACTTGCAGTTAGGCTCATTTTGTTATTAATGATAGTTTAACATTTAAAATATTGATTTGAACTTTTAAAATATTTTATAGGAGACAATGCTTTTTGTATATTAATATGTTAAACCTTTTCTAAACTTGGGAATATTGAAAGTAAGTGCTGATACTGAGGAAGACTATTTTTATGCTAAAGAATGTGATTCAGTGTGTGCTTTGAAAGAACATAACTATATAGGGCATTCTTTACTTTCCTTGACATTGCACAGTTCATATGTCTTTTCAACAGAGAGTGTAAGCAAACATATCATAAACCTGAATGCACTTTAACTTGAAATGTTGTGATATTTAAACACAGATTTCTGATGTATCATGTCTTCAGTTTACATATTAGACATCCCCTGTCACTATGAAACTGATCTACTGATGTAATAATAAAGTATGGACAAAATTTACAGTAGGGAGTTAAGGAGATTAAATTTCCCTTTTGAATCAATAGAAAGACAGTTTTCAGTTTCACAATATTTAGACAAGAATACCAATATCTCTTTGACTCCTGTTATGCACTGCAGAGGCTACAGAGGCTGAAACAGATATAAGAAATACTGAGTCAGACTTTCTAGCCTAAAGATTAGTGCCCACGCTGAAGCTTTTCAATACAGCACTAGCAGGATTGCTGGACACCCACAAAGCTGTTTGTTTTAAATCTCAAACAGTAGAGCAAGCCCCAGTTCTGCCTTTCCTTTCAATTCTTCCACTGTTATCTCTTCATGTGTAGAAGTCAGCTGGCTGAATGCTTTAGACACCAAACCTCAGCTGCCACAGATACTGCCATGATTTAACCACATGTATTCTCTCCAATAGTTTCCAATTTTGAGTGCTCTGTTTTATAATGTGCCTATTCAGGACCTCGTGAAATAACACAGAATCTGCTCTTCTAGGTCTGCTGACCTAGATACATTTAATTTAAGAGGAATAAAATAATCTAGAGTTATGAAAGAGTGCTCTGTTGCCTTAGGTTGCTCTGTCTGCCATAGACTTTCTAATGTCAGTATTGTCCTCTTAGGAATCCTGGCACATGTAATTTTATTTTTTGTTATTATTTATGCTAGATGAAAAGATGGAACTGATTTTCTAGAACAACATATAGTGTTCATAACATTGAAGCAAAGTTTACAGTACAGACATGTATTTTTTTAATCAGATTTACATTTTTCTCTTACTGATACAATTATTCTGTTTACTGATATAGAGCATTTTAGGAATGAACTGTACTTAACAAAGCATGACAATATGTATATGAAGTTTCTCCACTTTTTCACATATGGCAATTGTGTATGAAAAAATGTTTTTACAAGATCAATCTTTTGATGCATGACATCTCCACTTTTCATCTTACATGACAATAAGTATAGTTTTGTCAGTTTTAAAGCTAATGAATGCTGTTTCATATTTATTATGCATTGATACTAGAGTTTATATTGGAAAACACTCAACAGAATAAATTTTTCCTCTGGATATAATACTAGAAATGAAGATAATTTCAAAGACATGAGAAAATATGCTATTTTCTTCAATGTCCCAGCATTTATATCAATACCATTTTTTTTTTTTTGTTTGTTTGTTTGTTTGGACTCTCACAGTCAGCCCTCGAAAAAAAAAGATAAATTATTAGGGTCATAATACCCTCTCTTTGTTGATGAGATACTGTAATTCCAGTTTCCTGAATCCTGTCAATTTAGATCTATTTTGTTAAAACCTAAATCATAATTTGGTTTATATTGCTCAGTTTAATTTACTTATTCTAGCTATATTTAAAAAAAAAATATTTTCTAATTTCATTTGATAATTTTATCTGCACTTCATATTATGGATCACTTGGATTATTCTCTCTGAGGATGAACAAATATCACTTGCTATATAAATCTGAGTGCATAGACTTTGTGCCTTCTATGTTCCTTTGGGGGTTTGTTCCTTCTAAATTCCTTTGAAGACTGAACATGTTACAAAGCCTGGAGGAAAGAGGGTCAGCTCAATGAAGTTTCAGGCTTCTTTTCACTTTGTTTCATTCACTAAGATGGGACAAGGCTGTAGAGGCCTTACTTTTGCTTCAGAGTATTGTAAGAACATTTGGATTTATACATATATTATAAATTACATGTCTTGACCTTTTTTTTTTTTTTTGAGACTATATAAAAATTAGGTGCTTTTACCTTGAGCTGAAACTGTGATTTATGCTGCCAAGGTAATGAATTAGGAGTGTTTTCATGATCAAAACAGAACAAACACCTCATAAAGAGTCTAGAAAGAGCAATGTAGAAGCAAACCTCTTCCTATCTTACCAGAAAAAATAGATGCTTCTGTGAGAATTTTTAGAGAAGATTAATACTGAGCAGGAAGTTGAAGACCATGCCAGAATTTAGGGCTTTACACCTGACAGCTCAGAATGGATGAATGGATGGAAGGGATCCTTGAAACTCTTTTAACCACAGGGGCCATACAGGCTGTATGTCTTCCTATGTGTCTGATGTAATCTGGAAATATTGTATCTCTTTCTGGAAGAAGGAAATGAATAAATTTCTGACATCTGGAGGCCACTTGTCACAAAAAAAAGAAGCACCAAATTGCCTTAGGAGAGGACTTTCTGGGAAGACCAAAGGATGTGTATTCCCTATGTATCCTTTGCTTATGTGACCACCTTTTTTTCTTCCACATTTCCACTGAAAGTATCAGATCCTACTTACCAATTCCCCTGTAGAAAAAATGTAGTATGTTCAGGTACATCACGTACATGTGCTGACACAATTTTTCCCTCATTTCTATCTTTACTCTCCCATAAACACTTGTACTGTCATTTGTCTTCAATGGGCTTCCCACCTCTGTTCTTCTTTATTATCATGCTCATTTTGCCAGTAAAGCAAAAGGCAGGGATCTTCATCAGCAGGAATTGGAATATATCTTGTTCAGAGTAATCAGATTGTATAAAATGTCATCTCACAGTGACTTGAATCTGTACTGACAGCTGTGATCCATCTGGTTCAAAGCAACTTAATTCAGAATTAAAATATCTTTGGTAGTTGGGTTTTGATTTAGGATGTTCTTCACCTGAAAGACAGGATTATTTAATCACTCATTCTTCTTCTCTTTTATTAGGTATTTCACAGGGTAGTTAGTCACCACATCAGGAATCTGAGGAATGTTTTACTCCAATCTCACCTTTTTGATTCTTCTTTGTATATGCATTTGGAAAAATACTGTGTCAGTCCACATGATCCTGACTGTGTTTTTCCCTTTCCTTCGCAAAATTTATCGGTGTTATCAATGTAGATTTTCTACCTGATACCTTTCATTGTCAGGTACAGTAGGGTTGGATTTAAGAAAGTTTAGTACTTTTGTTTGTGCTCTTTCTCTGCAACCCTGAAATTTTGGAAAACTAACATTTTAAGAATGTGAGTCATCTGATGAAATATGGATGTCTAATCTAGGATGTTACCAACTCTTCTCTAAAAGTTAATCCTTCTCTTTCAATTGAACATAAAAAGAACTTAAGATGTCAAGTTCAAATGTACATATTTATTGTGTAAGCATTCACATTCAGTCAAATGAATTCACAGTTGTGGAGACTGTCTACACTTGAGAAAATGATTTAGATTTTGTACTGTCAAATATAATTTTATTCCCACAGGTATGTGAAATTGGTAGGCACTTCTCCTTTGTAATGCTACAGCATTATTAGTTATTTATTTACTTTAAAAAATAAATACTTAAAAAAAAATATATATAGCAGAAATTCCAGAAGTAAAGGTGGAAAACATATGTCTTACTTTGTCAAAATCAATTATTAATCACGAAGAAAGGAACCAGTCACTTTTCTGCGCTGACTCATCCCTTCCTGATTAAAATACTGTCCAGTTTCAATATGATGGTAAGAGAGCTTTAAAACAGCAGCAAGCTGAAAATGAAGAAAAAGAAATAGTTCTTCATCTAACATCTATTTAAACTGTCTGATTTATTACCACAAACTGCTGTGAAGACCAAAATTATAAATGGGCTCAAATACATAAAATTAAAATAAATAAAAATAAAGGGAAAGCAAAGCTTAGACACATTCTAAAATCTGAAGTTCGTTAAAGGCTATTAGACATAGTGAGGTGGATATTGTGTTACTGATGTTGGCAATTGAAGCTCTGAAATCCTGGAGCTGTAGTTTGTTAAAAGTTGGGAGAACTATCAATTATACTTGCTTTTAAAGAAAATATGCTCTGATCATTGTTCTACTCAATTTATAGGGAGAATGTTTCATTTGAGAATATTGTCAAACTCAGAGTTCTCCAAATGAGGGTGACAGGGACATTAGAACCATGGGAATTCAGGTATAATAAATGGGAAGAAAAAGTAAAAGAGATCAAGGTGAGGACAGAAGTTCAAAAATCATCAGGGACTAGATGCAAAGCACTCTGATAGTTCAAGCGCTATTGAAAGGCATTTAAAGAATGCAATCAACATGCACACTCAACACATGTTCACAAAGGGAAAGTCATAGAATACCCTGAATCATAGAACATCCTCAGCAGAAAAGGACCCACCAGAACCATCAAAGTGCAGCTCTTGAAGTCCTATTTTGTGGTGGTTTGTCGTTTTATAATTGTTTTTTGTTAATCAGTTTGCAATGGTTTATCCATGTACCCCATTCTGTCTCCCCTAATGGTTTAGCCCTAAGTTGTTTACCTCAATATTTTCCTGCCAAGTGTCTGTCAATGCCTGTGTCAGTCCCCCTAGTCCCTCCTTTTTACCTCCCTTGCTTCCTTATAAGTCCCTGTCAATCCCCAGTTCACTGCCCCCTACCTGTGCCTGTCAAGTTAGACAGACCCTGTTTGTTCTGGAAAGTTCCCTGTCTGTTGCCCCTTGCACAGTTTCCCATTGGATTCTTTAGCCTGCTCCCTCCCCTCTGTTGCCCTTATTGGATTACCCCAGTTGTGTTCTCCTCCCCTAATGTCTCCCCATTGGATGTGAGTGGTTTCTGCCCCTCTTACCCTCCCCTCTTTAAAATGTGCTGTAAGCCTTGGTCCTGCGCTTACTTGTCCCTGAACCCTCTTTGGTAGTAAATTGCCTTAGAACTCCTACAAGTACTCTGTTTTTTTATCTTAGCATTTTGTGTACTGCTTCGATGCTGTGATATCACACCACAGCCAGCCACAGAGAGCTGCTGATCTCTCTGTGTGCACTGCCACCCAAGGAGGACTCAGAAGAGACCTGGGGGCAGCCACTCCTATAGTGCCCTCCGGCTGCAGGGAGTGTGCTAGCTGGGAGACCTCCACACTGTGGTCGCAACTGGGCAGCTGTGCTATTTAATTAATTTCATATCCTTGTATGATAAGGTCACCCATCTAGTAGATGAAGGAAAAGTAATGGATGTAGGTTTTCTGGATTCTAATAAAATTTCTGATACTGTTTCTCACAGAAACCTTCTGAACAAGTTGTCCTACTCTGAGATGGAGACATACATCTTCTTTTGGGTGAAGAACTGTGAGAATGACAGGGCTCAGAGTCACAGCAAATAGGGCTGCATCTAGCTGGACACCAGCAGTGTTTCCAGCAGTGTTTCCCAGGTCTCAGTTCTAGTGCCAGTCTAGTTCAATACATTTGTCAATTATCTGCATGCAGGTAGAATGCACTGTTAGCAAGTTTGCTGCTGATAGGTGCTGTTGACACTTGTGATGGACAGGAGGCCTTGTAGAAGGATAGGGATAGATTTGAACACTGGGCAATCATCAGCAGGATGAAATCCATAAAGTCAAAATGCTGGATTCTGCACCTAGAATGGAATAATGCTAGGCACAAATATGAATAGGGAGAAGTGCAGATGGGAAGTATCCCAAGAAAGGGATCTGAGGGTGCGGCATTCTGGTGTCTCTCCCGAGTCCGGAGCAGCCTCTGCACCCAGCGGGGCACTGCGGCTCCTCCGGTCCCAGTTCCGCTGCTGCTCCCAGGGTCCACGGCTCCAGGAAGGTGGGTTGGCCACTTCTACCACCGCGCGCGAGGGACCTTGATAAAGGGGGTGAAGGAAGGAAAAAATTCCCCGCGGCAGGAGCTGAGCGCATTTTATTGATGTGCTCTCAATCCCTGTGTTGAGAAATATGGCCGCCCGGCCTCGGTTGCATATGGCGGGCGGGGGGGGGGGTTAGGGGGTGGAGCGGGGGGTGTCACGTGGTCTGGGGAAGCCAATAGGGACGCAGCAGGGGACGGCACCGAGACCTGGGGCGTCCCAGGGCGTGGCCTGGCCTGGGAGAACCAATAGGGGCATGGCAGGGGCGGTGCTGGGGTCTGGGGCACTCCCGGGGCTGCAGGGGTGTGGTGTGGAAGGCAGGAGCCAATGGGGAAGTGCTAGGGGCAGTGCCGGGGGCCTGGGGCGGCCCCGGCCACGGGGGAGGGATAACAGCAGGAAAGGACCCACAGGAAGAGATGGGGGGGGGTGGGAACTGGGTACTGCAGGGGAGGGAAAGCCGGGGGATACATGGGGGTACACAGAATTTGCTAACACACACTAGAACCCTGACCTATACCCAAAGTCTGGGATGCAACATGAGGGTGCTGGTTGACATCAGGTTAAATATGAACCAGTAATGTACTCTGGCAGTTAAGAGAGCAAATCACATCCTGAGGCATATCAAACACAGCATCACTAGGCAATCAGGAAACAGGATTATGCTGCTGTATTCAGCATGGTGTGGCCTCACTTGGAGAGTTGTGTGCATTTCTGAGCCCCACAATTTAAGCAGAATGTGAAGGAAGAGTGTGTTCATGAGAAGGCACTAAATCTGGTGAAAGGGCTGACAGGAATGTCCTATGAGGAGCGGCTAAAGACTTTGGGGTTTTCAGGTTTGGAGAAAAGGAGACCGAGGGGCAACCACATCAGTCTCTACAGCTCCCTGAGAAAATGAAATGAAGAGGGAAGTGCTGATCTCTTCTTTCAAGTATCCAGAGACTGGACATGTAGAAAGGCTGAAAGGTGCATCAGGGGAAGACAATGTAATTTTATGTTGTCATAGTTCTGTCATTCCAAACTGAACTTTGTGACCTAATCTTAAAGCTAAAATGATTATGTGGGTCTAAGTGGTCTACTCATTCAATATTCTTTTTCTGTCTTAGCTTTCTTCTCTCCAATTTTTGCTGACCATTGCCATGACAAAGACAAAAACTGGCAAAGTGGGAAGGCATCTATTTATTTATGTAATACTGTGAAGATTTCTTATGGAAGCCTAGTTTGCCACTTCATAGAAATGTGTAGGAGTGTAATTGACAAGAGGATTTTAATTTTTTTTTCTTTTTAACATTATGTGAAAAATATTCCCCTTTCTAAGTGTTCGAGGTCTTAATAGTGTGTTGTCAAATGCTACTGGAGAAGGAAGTTGAGCAAATATAATTTTCCACAAGGGTAATGAGATGTGATTAACAAGGTTGCAAAGCTGCCACCAGGAAGCAAAAGGAAAAACTGTAGAAAAGTTTATTTCATGCCTGTGTTCCTACCTGCTGTTGACTGAGTTAGAGTATAGTCTTGTAATTGATTTTGGTGACATAATTTAATTATAGAAGTTCATTCTTTCTGGATAGCACCATCCTTGTAGTAACATACTAATACGTCAGCTGTTGATGATCACTAATGATGAATCACACTAATATACCATTAGCTCTGTCACACAGGTGGCTTTGCAGATTAATTTCATCAGAGAGGTGACCTGTGTTGTTGATTTATTACTCAATAGATAATTTGGTAAAAATGGTTCTTACATAATTTGAAATTCAAATGTTATTTAATTTACCTAAGGCTTAATTAGTATACCTTCAAATAATATAACCAGCTGACCAAAGCAAGTGTTCTCCTGGAAAATGTGGACAAATGTAATGAACCAGGTTTACCCTATGTAGTTAAGATGAAAAACTATCTTAAACTACACAAGCTATAACTGTGAAAGCCATGGAATGCAAAGTTTCTTAAAAGTATCGTGCCACTTAAAAAAAAAAAGTGTTAGAACCATCCTGACCAATAGTGTTAGAATCACAAAAGAAGGTAAAACTCTGTAATACAAATACAAAAATTTTGTAGTGAAATAAAACACTTACCACTACAATTTCCTTTACATTTTTAAACTGTGATTGCTTGAGGAAATTTTAGAAAAGCAAAGAAAACTACTTGTTTTCTTAAAGTTTTTTCCTCATGCTTTCTATACATCTCATGGAAGAAAGAAATTTTAAAGTTTGGAGAAAGATTACTTAATTAATAGGATCACTTTCTATTAGCCTGTTTTTCCATGCACCTATTCTTTGATCTTCATCAAGAGGGACTCATTAACTTTCATCTCACCAGTAAAAATACATCTTTTCCAGGTGTCAGTTTTTCTGAACTTCATTATCATGGTACAAAGCATCCATGATACCTCCACATCTTAAGTGTTGTGTGCAGTTCTGGTCATCCCCTCTTCAAAGAGAAAACCAGAAAAAGGATGAGAGAAGAAGGTCAGCTCTGTGATAACTTCTGTATGGAGAGAGTCTTAAGAGGCTTAACTGCACTTATAAGGACATTTAGAATGAAAAGTGTTTGAAAAGCTGATAATAAAATTATCTAATACTTTTCCCCAAAGAAGAAGAGATGAAATGAAATTGTCAAGTACTACATTTAAAACAAAGATGAAAAATTATACTTTTCCTTACAACACAGTTCAGTCATATCCTTTTATGATAAGGTCACCCACCTAGAACTGCAACTAAACACCACAGAATGCTGTGGAAACCCAAAACTCCAAACCATTGAGGAGTTCACAAAAGACTTAAACAAACTGGAACTGAGTTCAAGTTTTGGCTCCAGAAGTCTCTAGTCTGCTAGGTTTTGGACAAGAAGAAGAATTTATTCTACCCACACATTCTTTAAGTCTCTGCTGCATTATGGTTACTTGACTGGGCTTTTGATCAGACCTAGTAGCAACATTCTCAAATAACACAAGATAATTTTAACTGTGCAGCCTTTGCCTTATACAGACCATTCTCAAATCAAGCAACAAGGGCCTGAGATCAGGTCTGTTTCCATTCATAAGTACCAGGACACAAACTGTCAGAAGTTGAGCTCAGCTTTTGTCTCTGCTTTGCCATTAATTCCATGTTATTTAATTGGCAATATTTCTGTCTCATTATTGTATGCCTGCTGTAGTAACTATTTACATTTATTTCATAAACATCCAAAAACTGAATTCAGTGCTATGTGCACTATTGAAAAATTTTTTTAGTGTGAACTTGATAGCTCTTCAGGATTACAGAAGGTTCATCGATCAGAGGTTGCTTTTCAAGCCCCATAATGGGAACTTGGTTACATGCAAACACCTGTACATTGACATCTACTTTAAGCTGTCTGCAATCAGAATTCACTCTTATACATGGGGCCAATTCAGCTGCTGAAATACAGACACCTTCTGCCATTGGAGACATCACAAGGTGTCCTCCACACTAGTCTGTCATACACAGAGCAGGACCTAAAGGAGGTCCTTGGCCTTCCAGAAAAACAGCTGAATATTAAGTGAGAATGATAGATTATTATATGTCAAAAAAAACCACAAACAAACAAACAAACAAAAAAAAAACAAACAAAAACAAAACAAAACAAACAAACAAACAAACAAAAAAAAAAAAAAAACAAAAAAAAAAACAAACAAAAAAAACCCAAAAAACCACAGTAAAAATCATGAGACGGATTACTCTAATTTCACCTGTTTCTGACTTTTTGGTGTGCAATATATGTGCGAGATACAGGTCCTATTTCCATGAGCTCTAACTAGTTCATGCTAACTTTCATTGTAAAGCAAACTGCAGACTGACATCTTTTCTAAAACCAGAAAATTTTAATCATGTATTTACCTCCCACTTTTTCAACTACATCTCTCTTTTCTCCTGACTGTGCATTCTGAGTGAAATATATAAATACAAAATGAACTGCTTGAAAATGAAATTAAATTCTTGTTGGATATTTGATAGCCTAAAAAAGTGGAAAATTCTGATATTAAATTAAGCCTTGCTGAGTCTTGAGAACAGCTTTCCAAACATTTTAAACTTGAATGCTTTGGTAGGATTATAGGTCAGGGAAAGTCTTCCTGACTGGAGATCAGTAACCAGCTCTAGTATATGACTTCAGCTAAACTAAATAAAATAAGAAGGGATGTTGCAGAGCAATTTGGAATAACCTCAAGGAATATTACCCGGGAGATAAACCCACATGTTTTAAAAACCCTTACCTTTTACTGAACATTTATCAAAGTTTCTCTTTTGTCAGGGAGCTGACTTTTTTTGAGTAAAAGAAAATTAAGTTCTTTGTCCCTTTCTTCCCTTCATCTTGTAGAAGATTTTATGGTTTTATCTCATAAAGATAAAAAGATTAGAAGACGCCTTCATGCTTGAAAGTAAATTTCATTGAAACTCAGCAGACAGGTCTTAGGTGTCTCCTTGCCATCCTGAAGCATAATCTCAAGATTTTCTGATGAAGTCTAATATCCTGTTTGACATAGGAAACCAACAATGACTGAAAATTTATTTTTAAAACCTTTACTACCATATATCTCAAAGTCAATAAAAGGTACAAAATAAGGTTAAGCATCTAAGTGCTTGCTTTATCAGGAAGATCAAAATCTATATAAAACTCTAAGGTAGATGGTTCTCCTGCAGAGACTTAAGAGGTTACAGAGAAGAAAAAGAGTCTGTGACTCTCAATGAATTTGATGAAGAAGAGATCTGTCTGTCATTCACCACTGATAAATAATATATCCTCCATGTAATCCTTAGAGAATGCATTTTTCTTCAGAGTGACCGCAAACAGTCCCATCCTCCCTCTGGTTTCCTCATGAGAAGCTCCAATGTATTCAGTTTTGGTTGTTTTTTTTTTTTGTGTTTTTTTTTTTTTTTTTTGTTTGTTTGTTTTTTTTGTTTGTTTGTTTTTTTTTGTTTTTGTTTTTGTTTTGTTTTGTTTTGTTTTGTTTTGTTTTACAAAGGGTTTCTGTGTCACTGGCAGTCAGAATGAAAGTAGATGTTTTTGCAACAGTAGTAAAGGTATAAAATATACTCCTCTGCCTTTATATGTTTTGGTCTGTCTCCCCAAACAACTATTTTAAACACTATGTAGAAATGGGAAGTTAAACATATGCTGGGTATTTCAAAGGTGGCACCTCTTCAAAAGTATCTGGAAACAAAATCATAGAATCATTTAAGCTGGGGGATTAGACTTCTAAAATAATTTAGTCCAACCATTAACCTAGCGCTGCCAAGTCCAAATCTAATAGGAAGCAGTTTGATCTGAGCACATTACCACTTCACTGTGGTGTGCCAGCCTTATAACCTAGGAATGAACAGACTTCTGTGTTTTAGAATCATTAAAGGGATATCTTCTCTGGTAGGAGGTTATCAGCAGAATCCTGACAAATTTTAGACTTCTACAGTGAAGAAACCTATTTCTGAACAAGGAGGTCTAGAGTTTCTTTGAAGACAAAAGCATTTGCATTGCAGAGTAAATTTCTTCCCAACATTCTCTTAATGACTGATTAAATTAAAAAAAAAATTGTCCCCTTTGCTCAGGTGAGTGTGTAGCTGCATACTAACATACCTAAGTCTTTGTGTGCTGGTATAGTTTGTGCACACTACTTTCCCATCCAATGGAAGGCACATCATTTCATGGTTGTTTTTTTGGTTTGTTTTGCTTTGTTTTTAGGGGTTGGGGTATTTTTGTTTTTTTTTTGTTTTATTTCTTTGGGGTTTTTTTGATGGAAATTCTTCAATCTATAACCAGTTCTTCTGAAGACAGTATTCACATATTGATGGTCTTCTGATTATGGAATATAGCTCTGATTAGACTTCTGTCCTAATTATATAACAGGAATAGAAGTCCTTGAGGACCGTCCAACAACAGAAGATGCCACAGAGTTAAAGTGACTAAATAAATCAACATTTTAATTAAACCATAATGAAAAGGATTGTGTCATTTTTGGATGTAAAACTTTGAGTAACTCTTTAAGTCACTTGAAACAAATAACCGTTTAACATATTAGATGTTTTTTTCTCTGAAGGGGGCTAATTGTTTAGTGTAGCCCAACATTAAATATTTTAATTTGGAGATTTTTGCTTATGCTGGAGCTAGGCTCTGTGGGAATCTCCTGTAGCTGTGACAATGTTGACTTTTTTTCCCAATATTGATTAAAAAGTTGATTAAAGATATTTTCAGCAAAGAGAAATTAAAAGAGCCTAGACATTACATTTTTCATGTATTCAAACTAATCATGGAATGCATTTCAATTAAAAATACAACAAATTTTCCAAACTTAAAGCTTCACTAGGCAGGATGAGGGTACGTGGGTTCTTAAGAGATTTTTTTATTTGTTTCTTTGTTTTATTCTATTTGATTTAATTGAGTATGGGACACCATGCTTCTGAATGTATTTCTAATGTGATTGCATTTTTTTCTTAAATGCTTACAAAATTGATCAATGGAAATACCAAATACTTATATGTTAATTTCCCTGATTACTTGTTTCAATGGCAAAACATTACTCAGATAAAGCTGGAAGTACAAGGTATTACTGAAATTACTATGGTTTATTTATTTTTAAGATTCCTGATACTTAACTTTTATAGCTGCAATGACTGCCTCAGTAATGCACACAGGAATAATTGTTAACTGTCAAGAACACAATGTATTTCTAATCATGTTCCATCAATGACATGTGTTTTACATTGTTAAATCATTTTGCCTGAAAAACAGAGGCTCAGAATGGAATATAAAAAGCCCATACTTTCAGGTTTTTTGCATTATTCATAAATGCAGTACCTTGTCAGCACTTAGAGTGTAATCAAAACATAAATGTTGTATGAATATTTTGTGTTAAAACTGCATGTAGGATGTTCCTACATTACACAATACATTGCATTGTCTTTTTTATAGCCAGTATAAAATTCTAACTAGCTGTGTTGTACGTTCTGTAAAAGCAAGGCTGTCTACTGTTTCCTTTTTGTTCACTGTTTCAAAAGAACGAGTTGAAGTTGAAAAAAATCATAAAAGAACCCTCAAGAAAATCAACAAGCTGTTTTTATCCTTTACCATTGAATCTCATTCACACTCATTATGCTGTTGCATGGTATAACTTGATATAATTTTCAAACTAACTCTTCTGAGCACTGGTTTGAGTATTTCAGAGATAAATAACATTATGAATAAATAAAAAACCCTACCATGACAGTTGTTTTCTTGTGCATTGAAGAAAAGGATAATGAAAAGCGACTTCTGTGTTCTAGCAGCTTGGAGTCTCTCACTATGTACTGTAAGCTGAAAAAGAAGTAAGTCTAGAATCCTGAGAAATTGTGAAGTAGCAAAGATAACCCAAAATTTAATCTACTCTAATTAAAAAAAAAAAGAAAATAGAAAAGTGGATGCAATGAGTTGCAATTGAAGATGTGGGAAGTGAAGGGAAAAGTATTTTCATTGTCCCCTCTAATGAGCAGACTACAGAAAACTTTTCCTCCTATTATACTGTCTTTCTTGTTACTTTCTTAAATTTCAGCAGTAATATAAAAATAACAACTTGTTTTCAGGATTTTCTTTAATTTTGATTAGGGACAATTTAATGCAAAAAAATATAACTAGTAAACTTAGAAAAAAACTTCAATTTTAGCTGAAGGTATAGCAGAATACTGCTTCTTGAAAGAAACTTGGCCCTATACATAAATTCAACAGAATGCAAAAATTTTGGTGAATGTTTTGGTTCATTGGATTATGATAATCCATCTATCTTAAAGGGCCCCTTTATATATTAAAAGGTCCCTGGCAACTTCTCATTTTCAGGCTGAACAAGCACAGTTGTGTCAGTCTTTCTTCAAAAGAGGTGATTCAATCCTCTTTTTTTTTTTTTTCATTTTTTTCGTTCTCTTCTGGACCTTCTCTAACAGGTCCATGTATTTCCTTTGTCAGGAACCCCAAAACTGAATGCAGTACTCCAAGTGGGATCTTAAGAGTAGAGGGACAGGATCACCTCCCTCAACCTGCTGGCCATGCTTCTATCTTTGCAACTCAGAATATAATTGTCTTTCTGGGCTTCAAGGTGAGCTTATATGTAATTTTTCATTCACCAGTATCCCCAAATTCTTTTTAGCTTTCAATAAATTCACCCCACAGCCAACATTGATACTGTGGACTTCCCCAAACCAAATTCTTCTTGAACTTAATGGTGTTCATATGGTTTCACTCCTCAAGCCTGTCACAGAACCCTCTGGATGGAATTCCATCCCTCTAGTGAAACTACCGCATCACTAAGCTTGGTGTTACCTGCAAACTTGTAGGTGCTCTCAGTGCCACTGTCCATGTCATTGATGAAGATACGACCTAATGTTTATCCTAGTATGGACTTTGAAGGACACCACTCATTACTGGTTTCCACTTGGATGCTGAACAGTTGTCTGGAACTCACTGGGCTTAGTCATCCAGCTGGTTCCTTACCCATTTAACAGTCCATTTGTCAAACCTATGTCTCTCCAAAGCAGCAGCAAGAATATTGTGGGGGGACTGTATCAAAGATTTTGCAGAAGTCTGGGTAAATGACATTCATAGCTCTTCCTTTGTTCACTGATACATTAGAAGAACGGATTAGTCAGGCACAATTTGTACTTGGTGAAACCATGTTGGCTGTCTCTAATCACTTTTGTGTCTTCCATGTGTTGTGACATGTATTCCAGAGGGATCAGCTCCATTATCTTATGGGTCATGGAGATGAGATTAGTGCTGAAAGGCTGAAAGCCTCACCTCATATTGCTGAGATGAGTGACAGATGTGGAAGTGCTCCAACCACCATAATAACAAGTCTGTTTGATATCATGATCAACAATGCATTTTAAAGAAAATAAGCCAGCTGTACTTCATCAGGTGCCTGACTTCAGAGAAAGACTAGACAGACTGTCTCCCAAGAAGTCACAGGTGCCTAATTTCCACCATTTCTAGGCTTAGCCAGTGAAGAATGCTAGTCATTCAAGACAGTAGCTCCAGCTGATAAAAAGTTGTCATTGATTTTCCAAGATCTGGTATTAGGAGACTTCAATCATTGCACTAAGGCAAAATGCTCAATGTCTGTGCTTAACTGTGGATTTCAATCAAACACAGTCAATATACATACTTACCTGAGTTACTTTCAGTATTAAACAGTGAGCTTCACAGTGACCACTGGAGTATTCATAAAAGTCTGGGAAATATGGAAGAGCCACATATTTTTAAGATAGCACACAGAAGTCAGGAAAGATATGTCAGGACATCACAATTTTTATTAGAAATATCTGTCTGTATAATTGAATGAAGTGCTATTTATTTTAAAATCTTTAGCCATCCTGTAGCATGTGATGATATGTATTTGTCTTTTTTAAAATTATTCAATTTTTAGTTTTTTATTTTCAGGTTTTTTATTTTCTCTATCTGCCATTGCTTGACTCTAACTAGATTTGTTCATGGGCTGAATCTCCACAGAGCTGGCTCCAGTATTCTGGGAGTTCTTGTATCTCTGTAATTTTCCTACATGTCTTCCGCTTCTTATAAATGTAGCAGTAAAACTTTCCTGGTCCTTGAAATAGAAGTCAGAATGTGCTTTTGCCATGTCTGTATGTACTGAAGCTGGCCAAAATTTGTAATTTTCAGACAAATATCAACAATACTGGGGTTTCTGGTTTCCTTTTTTTTTTTTTTTTTTTTTTTTTCTGTCGTTGGGGTATTTTTATTGTTTTGTTTTGTTGGGTCTTTTTTAGGAGTTATGAAAACTATTTGAAAAATCCCATCTGGGCTATGTGTATTCAGTCACAAAAATTGTGTTGAACCTTCTGTACTACTAATGACTAATTGCTAAAGCCAGTATAAGAAATTTAAGCTAACACTGCAGGGTCAATGTTTTTTCTTAAGTGAAACAGATGAAGCCTAGAATTTCCATCTAATAGACAACTAGAAAATCTGTAGTAAAATAAAGCCTGGAATGAAAAAAGTGGATCTAGAATGGTTAAGCTATTTAAAATGAGAAAAAACTGGATCTCAAACACATTGTAAAGACTTTAAAGTATAAATAAAATTCCAATATATTTAATTATATGCAATTAAAATAGATTTCAATCCCCAAGGAACATTTGCTTTAAAACACTACTTTACAGAGAAATAAAAAATGGTAATGGCTTCTAAATACTCCAGTGGTATCATTTAAAAACAATGCAGTGAATTTATTAAATTTGACATGGAATATAAATATAATTAAAGGAAAATGCTTATTTTGATTTGTAGCCTTCTTTCAGAATGAATGCATCACTGGTGTAAGGCAATTTTCTTTTTAGCATATCTGCAGGAAAAGTATAAATGTATGTGATAGCAGTGGCATCAGTTTCACTTAGATAGTTTCAAAACTCATCAACACATTTAGTGTTAACTAGTCAAATTGGCTAATTGTTCCTACTCTATTTGGAAATTCATTAAGGAACAGGAAACAAAGATGAACAATATGTAAAATGGGTACAAACAGATTCAGAATAATCCTGGCCCTAGTGGTACCCATTTTAAGAAACATATTGTGAGTCATGCAAAATTTGTCTCCTGTGTAGAACACAGGAATAATTTTGAAATCACAATGAATTATAGGATCATCGAACAGCCTAGGTTCAAAGGGATCTCAAAAATCATCTAGTTCAACCTTCGGTGTGAAATAGATCCTTGATATTACCTAGAACATCATTCACTTGCCCCTTGAAAAACTCCAGTGAAAGCACTCTCTCATGTCTCCAAGAAAGTTCTTCCTCTGATTGAATCTTCTTAATGTAAAAAAAAAAAACAAAAAATCATCAGGAGCTGTGGCTTTGGTTTTTCTCACCCCAGTCTTGGGCAGCTGGGGTGCCCAACTAGTGGTGCTGCCTTTTGGTCGAGAGACCCAGGGCTGCCACGTGTACGCAGCTCTAAGGCCGAGCCTCCACGAGGGTCTGCTGGTTTAGCAGCTGAGCGCTGAGAGAAGACAAAGGGACGAGGGAGTCACACCTTGTCCTGCATGGCTGGAGAATGTTTATTTCCTGTGTGGCTGCTGCGGTGGCTGGAGCGGCATCCCCTAGCGCACACGTGGTCAAGATGGTGCCGAGACAAAGGAAGCATGGGGTTATATAGGGGGCGGGCAGATAGGGGTGGAAGCCCCCCTCACCCAATGGGGACAGGCAACGGGGAGTGACGCGGACCACGGCAGCCAATGGGGAACATGACTGGGGTGGGTTCAGGGTTCTAGGATAAATAGGATTGCAGGGATGGGGTGACTGTCACAGAACCTTCAGGAATGAACAGGGGGTGGCTACAAGACTGATATGGGAAAGCTCCTATGGCAGACAACCTGGAGCAGACCATTTTGAGGGGAAAATGGGGGTACCTGGAGCCGACTAACTAACATTTATTAAAACCCATAACTAAACCAACCCGGCATACAACAAGGAGCAACTTCTACTCATTGCCCCTTGTCTTTGTGTGACTTACTGAGGAAAGAGTGCTTCCATCCTCTTTGTAGCTGCCCTCTAAGTACTGGAATATAGTGATGAGGTCCTCTTGAGCCTTTTCTTTTCCAGGGAGTAGAGACTTAACTCCCTCCATCTTTCATCATAAGGCAGGTTTTGCAGTCATTTGATTATTTTGTGGCCTTCCTCTGAAGTCTCTCCAGTGTATCTGTGCCTTTTTGAATTTTGGGGCCAGAACTGGCCATATCTGATATGTTAAGAGTGGAAAGAAAGAATATAAAAATCAAAATATCCTGGAAATGTAAATATTTTGTTTTAAAAAAAATTTAAGACTTACTTCTTGATTTACTAATATAAACAGTCAATGCTATTTCTGTCTACTGAACTATTCAACCTTACTTGCTATGCAAGAAGTTGTCAGTGTTATAGTGCACCCTGAAGCAGTGTCTTTACATCTAGAGAGTGGCACAAAATAAAATTAAATGTTACATGGTTCAGCAGGATGTGCTGTAATTCTCTTGTGGTGTTTTTTTAAAAGCAGTGCAAATAAATGCTCATGTGAGGAAATTGCTAACTAGTCATTGTTTGAACTGTGTACCTGCTCCTTAGAACTATTTGCATTTAATACAATCAAATAAAATTTATTCAGTTGTTTGCCACCTTGTATTTAATATTTAATGATAAGGGTGAACAAATGCTTATATTTATCCTTCCCATCTATACATAGATATGTAGATCTGTAAATTTACAGACACCCACATAGATATCTGAGACTATTCAGTATCAAATACTGATTTTCCTAAACTTCTAATGTTTGCACACTTGGGGTCTTTCAGGAAAAAAATAGGCCTAATTAACTTTCAGAATAAATAAATTAAACTACCCTAAATAATTTCCTTAATATTTTTTGTAGTGGATTACTGAGGCGACTTCATAAAGTTAGATAAATTACATTTACTTCTGTATGAGTTTAGTCTTGTTTAAGTAATCCAATTTAAATTCACAGTTCTAGTTTGAATATTTTTTCCTGAGTCTCTCCATGTGGACACATCTGAAAGCATATTTAGAGTAAAGTGAGGAACCCATTACATACGGATTCGGATAACTGTGCTGGTTTTAATCCAAGGAACATAGAAAATGCTCAGCTGTATTTTCTCTTTCAAAATATGAATAAAATTGGTCTAAATGTATTGTCCATTACAATTTTGGTTTCAATAGAATAATTTACTGAGAAATTTCAGAGATAATACTATGATGTCAATGTAAAATAAGTATTAAATTCAGTTTCATTAAAATTTTACACAAGAAAAGTATTATATATTCTAAATTTGTTTCATATTTGAAGTACAACAGTCAAAAAAAATTAAATTTGCTTTGTTAAAATGATACTCAACATTTCTATAGATCTGATACATTTAGCCACAGCAATGATAATGTGAAAATTTCAAGTTTTGCATATCACTAAATCCTACTACAACTTCTTCAAAGATTAAAAAGAAAAACCACATAAAAACACTTCTTTATCAAGAAAAAAATCTAGTTTTCCCAAGTTACTTTAGTAAATCCGCTTAGCCAGTGATGTTTTGCATTCATGTATGCTACTGAAACTTATTATTATTTACAAATGTTGCCTAGACAGTTTACTGTTCTAAAAATAGGTAAAGGAATTTAAGATGGTTCTAGTATGGGTTCTGTGACTGTCTGGGCAGATAATTTTTGTAGATTTCCAGTTTCTGCCACCTGATTCAATTGTATTTCAGTTGTATTTTCTCAATAGTTATTTGTCTGTCAAAATCCCCATGATACTAAATGTCCCAATCTTTCTTTATTCTGCTTCCTGGGTGTGTATCTATTCTGTGCAAGAAGATTTTCCTTTCTGGCCATTTTGCCCCTATACTGAGCACTTGAACTTTTCTTAATTTTCAGCATTATTTGGCCGTCATTTATTATTATATCTGACATCTAGCTGCTGGTTGAGAAGGTGAAGCTCTCTTACAGCCCGTGCATCTGATTTACTAAATGTCATGAATGCATTGGAAGCTTAAAAAATTTCATATGACAATAGATGAACATACTTGAGTAGCTAAATATATCCCCTGGAAAATCAGATTATAGCAGCAATTTAAGCAGAAATTTTAGAATGATACAGAAAGCATATGTGCTCATTTGTGCTTATAATAGCTCAGAAACTGCGTATGCCCATTTCTGTTTATTGACTGCAATATGAGATTTGGGGGCCTACCTGAGATTTAGACCTCTAACTTCAGGTGCTTAAGATTTCGTGTATGAATTCTATTTCCATTTTCAAAATGAATGCTGAACTAATTTAGCTACTTTGAAATAGCATTCAAAATAGACATTGAAATACACTAGGATATTCAGAAAGCCAAAATATTATTCTCAAGGTGACATAGTTACTAACCCAAATTTGTCACCTTGTTCATTTTGTTAATAAGGCTTTAATTTGTTAACTTTTGTGTTCTTCAGTATTCTGACAAAAACCTGCAGAGAAAAAAAACCCAAACCACTACCAAAAAACCCCCCCCCAAAAAAAACCAACCCACCAAAAAAACCTAAAATAAGAAGGAAAGGTTACAGGGAATGATGGTATGCTATGGAATAATCACAACATTTTTTCTGACCCTTCACAGACTTTGTTGAGTTAACATACAAGTTATTTGTGATTGTATCATATGGTACCTTTTGAGTACAAGTTATGTTGAGATGTGTGGCACAAAGCAATCAAATTCTTGAAGCTAGTTCTGCTACCTCTACAGGAGTGTTAGTGCAAAAGTAGAACTTCTCTGATGAAACAGAGAATATCTGACAGTATCCATCCAAGGGTGAGATATCTCTCACCCAAGGGTGAGAGAGCTGGCTGATATCACTGTGATGCTACTCTCCATAATCTTTGAAAAGTCACGGAGAAATCTCAAAAAATTAGAAGGAAGAAGAACATTAGAACATTAGAAGACTAATGTTATCTCCATCTACGAGAAGGGCTTAGAGATGGATCCAGGAAATTATAAGGCCCATCACTCTTCATTCTTTGGGAAGGCTATGGTAGAAAACCTCCTAGGGGCTATGACAAAGCATATGAAGCACATGATTGGTTAGAGCCTGCATGGATTCACCAAGGGAAATTTGTACTTGACAAACTAGATTGTCTTCTATGACAAAGTAATCTGATTGGTTGATGTTATGTGAGCAGTGGACATTATCTCCATGGATTTCTTCAAGGCTTTTAACAGGTTTTCCCACAGCCTTTTCCTGGAGAAATGGATGCGTTTTGGTCTAGACAGGTGTCTGTGTGGTGAATGGGAAATTGTCTGACAGGCTGTACCCAGAGGGTGGTGGTAAATAGTTCCTTTTTAAACTGTCAGCCTGTCACAGGTGAGGCCCCCAAGGGATCAATATTTGGCCTAATGCTTTTTAGTGTCTTTGTAAATGATCTGGATGATGGGATCAAGTGTCTATAGGGAATGCCTATGAAATCATTCTCTTCATCATGCAGAAGACAAATCTTTAAACTTCACTGTGTCATACCATGGAAGGAGAGAGAGAGACAAAGGTGGATGGAAGTAAATTTTTTTTATATTGGGCCTACTCTGATAACAGAAAAGTAGGAACTTAGGTATATGGAGCTTTCTTCTGGACATAATAACAATAATCTGTTATTGACACCAGACTTTAAATGTTTAGCATTTTTATTTTCCTTTTTTTTTTTTTCCAGTATAAAAGCTATGAATGTCTACTTCAGCAAATGTGTTTCAACCTTTACGTATCTTCTTCTTCTTGCAGTCTTTTATGACCTTGGTTAGCCTACACCCCATTTGTTTAACTGATTTTAGCTTTTCTGGCAGCAGTGGCATGTCTGGATTCAAGATCATGCAATATTACAACCACTTCTGCTTTCTTCAGATAAGCTTTGGTTTCATTAAGATTCTAGTAGATAAACTAATGTAGTTCTGGCTTCCTTTTATTGATTAAATCTTGTGGCCTTTCTTGAAAGAGACTTTTTACAAGGACTTGTTGTAGTCACATGTGGGACAATGGTTTTACATGGAAAGATTTAAACTAGATAAAAGGAAGAAACTCTTTCTGAGGAGGGCAGTGAAACATTAGAACAGGTTGCCTAGAGAAGTTGTGGATTCCCCATTCTTGGAAGTGTTCAAGGCTAGGTTGGATGGAGTTTTGGGCATCCTGGTCTAGTGAAGGGTGTCCCTGCCCATGGCAGGAGGATTGGAACCAGATAATCTTTAAAGGTCCATTTTAACACAAACCATTCTATGATTCTGTAATTCTATATTCTAAATATCTCCTGTCTTAAATATTTCAGAAAGCAATGCCACTCAGACTGTCGCATAAAGGTTTTAATTTGTGTGGGTGTTTGTATCTGGAAGTACGTATGTGAAAGCATAGTTTTATGGACTCAGTGATGAAGTTCTAGCAATATCCTAGCAATGTCCTACTCTTTTGGATCAAGATTTTAGTTTACATTTAATGTTTTTTAGGAACTTATAAGAACTTAGTAACTGTGTATAGATGAGCAGAACAAGTTGTTCAGTGATATTTTAAACTACAAGACCAAATTCCTCTTCCCATTGTTAAAGGTAAAGAGTGGGGAATTGTGCTGTTTGTAACGGAATGGCTGGCCTGCATGGAACTCGGCCCAGGGACAAGAGCTGAGCCAGCTGAGAGTTGGTAAGAATTAGAGAGCACTATAACACATCATTGTGAGTGTGTGCTGCAGAGGATCTGACAATGAGGAACAGGTAGATGAGGCCTTCCTCAGATGAGAAGGGATATCTGCTAGAGGGAAAAACCAACAGGATACTTATGACAACTGCTTGAACCAGCTGGTCAATGAGCTAATGGGCGGAGATATTCTGGACCTCATATTTACTAACAAGAGATGAAAAGGGTGGAAGCCGTCTTGTCTGAAGCTACCATGAGCTTGTGTTTATAATCTTGAGACAGGGGAGCAGGATCTCAGTCCTGAATGTCATAAGACCAGACGTTTCATATATCTGTTTGGAAGAATCCCAAGGAATGCAGTACTAAAAAAATGGGAGTTAGAAAACAACTGGTTGCTTTTCATGGTCAAGAAGAATCTATCCTGATGAGAAGCATCTCAAAGACAGCAGGATGTCTGGATGGATGAACAAATACTAAACTTAAACATAAAAAAGAAGCATAAAAAAACCCCTTGGGTACAGGTGACCAGGCAGAAAAATAGCCTCTTAGCAGCAGGAATGCTGTTGAAACAGAGAGCTTCTTCTCTTTTTATAGTCACATTTTTAACCATGTACTGTTATATTTTCTAGTCTTTCCAAAAATACACAGTAGTATCTTCTTCAAAATTAAATTAATATAGAAAATATGAGACAAAAATGAAAATAAGAGAATGTGAATACTTTCCAGATTTCATGCTGGAAAACACAGAATAAGGTCAACAAAACTGTCAAGGTCAGGTAAGTTGCTGAGTTGTTAAGAATGACACATTGCTGACCATATTGCATTTTATTGCATATGTGACACCCAGTGGGAAACTCCTGCTCCACCACATGCAAAATGGAACTGATAAAATTGTATTGTTCCCTCTTGTGTTCAAAATCCCATCTATTCATGTTCAGCCAAATTCCACCCACCATGTAACAGTTTTAACAAACTTCCCTTTTCTTTTTTTTTTTTTTTTTTTTTTTTCCTGATTCTGAGGTACTCACAATTTTAATGTATTTTGCCACTTTTAGAAATATGTTACTGAGGTCCTTGGGCAAAATTCTGCATTTCCAGTTCAACTATGATTCTAAAGTCAGGCTTTCAAAGCAAATTCATTGAACCTGTGGGCAGAAATATGAATATCTGCACAAAACCAAAAAGGCCAAATGCCATGACAAAGGGTTGCCGTTTGGTCCTGATTTTCAAAATTGGCCAGAGACACACATCTTATGGCATGGCACACTTTGTGTGAGTTACAACTCTGAGAACCAAGGTGTGCTCTCAGTGGTCTAAGTGTAAATAGTGCTTCTGGGGAGGTAGGCAGCTGGTCTAGATACCATTTTGTACAGATTGGCATATGCAGAAGAAATACCCTCTCATACAAATGTCAAAAAAGCTATGGAATTTGATGACATACCTCATGTCTTGGGTACCCTTTTGAGCTCTGATGGTCCTTAATACTTGTCTGGTTATTACTTAAATATTTTTTATTCAGGATAGCTGTTCATCACTTTATTTACTACTGCTGTACTTTAATAAGGAGTCTGTGGGGAATGTGTAAATATAATATTTGCTTTATTTTTTTCCAAAGCAACATGGATGTAAATTGTAAATCTACTGGTTTATTGTCTTTTTTCTGTTCTGATGAACATTATTTTAAATTTGACACTTTTTTCTTCATATTAAATACATCTGTTTTGTTTCTAGATCTATAGGAATAAACATTTCATACCTTGCAACAAAAAAGAAACCATCTCCGTTTTTACAACAAATGCCCATGACATTAAGCAAATGTATTGATTTCTTCAGAGCTTTCTGTAATTTTTTATTTTATCCTCTTCCAGACTGAACTATGTTTCTAATCAATTTATGCATAAAAATAAGCTCGTTCAAAAAAAGAAAAAAAACTTGAATAATACAGATCATATTATTAGCAATTATATTACAGATAACTGAGTGGTTAAATTGGTCTGGCAGTTATTAGTAAATACTCTCTAAAACTATTCATAATAAATATTTGACAAAAAATTATCTCAATCAATGCTACTGACACTAGAAGTGATTTATATGAAAATTACTAAAATACATAACTGAGATCAGAGTCTGGGATTTCAGTTTTAACTTCTTTCTCTACCCTTACCTTGTGAGTTTTGTGGATTTAGTAAATCTGTTATAGATACACATATAAATACAGGGATAATAAAAGATCAGCTTTGAAATTTTATTTTCGTATAACTTGTAATTTCATTGCTGGTTGGTTTTTTTTAATAGAACCATGCCATGATTATTAAAGGTATGTAACACTCTCTTTCAAGTTCAAAATCTAAATATGGATTGTATTTTAGAAATGGAATTGCAGACTGATGAGACATTTCATTTATAAAAGACCTGACAGAAATATACCTGTGGTAGTCTGACTGTAAACCTTTGTTTTATTATGATATTCAGTACTTTGAACAAGAAAATGGTCAGTTTTTTGTTTTTCTCATGTAGGGGTGTAGCTCTCTGTCTTCTTCTTTAAATTTGTTTTTATTGGATCATATTTATTAGGTTAGGTTTATTCGGTTATTTCTTGAGAAAAATTCAGTAATATTAGCCTGCATGTTATAAGTGGTGTTAGATTAGCAATGTTAAAAAAAAAAGGAGGATCCTGTTTAGTGATAAATATATTGACACACTCCTTTAAGCTATAGATGTAAATTTTATAGATGTCATAAGAGCTAGCCTAGATATACACTAAGAGAATATTGGGGGTGGAGACAGAAAACAGAGACAAAAAGAGAGAAAGAAGAAGAGGAGGGGATGGGAGCCATTAGAGACTGGATATTGATATTTCTGAGCCTTCATAAACTGGAGGCATGTTCAAGGCTCTGCCTCTGCACTGGTCATTACTGATGTCTTGGGAATCTGGACATACTTTTAGGACTGGCTGAGGTTGCATAGTACTGAACCTCTCTTGACTTCTGTCTCTTAAAGGAACCTGAATCTTAACTGAAAATTCAACTTGTGGGACTAAACTCCTAAACTGTAGGTACTGCAGTACTGGGCTTGAATGATTTTTGAATCTGCTGATACCTGTCTTAAGTCCAAAAATAGTATTTATCTGAAGATAAAAGCAGGTAACCAGACTTCTTTTAGCTCCTCACTCCCAAATATCTAGACCCATTACAGTTCCCACCCTGCACGACCTTGAGCATTACTCAGAGCTGCCAGCTTCCACTCTAACATGACCTAGTGTCCTAAAGCTGTCAGTTCTCTGAGAAGACTTGGATCCTCCTCTTATTAAGGACGAGACGTTTATGAATAAGCAATTGAAGTGAGTCTCCATTCACGTGAAGGTGTGCCATTTCCTCTTGCAGCAACCTTAATATAGGTGAGTCCTGAACAAATGTGATGATGTAATTACTTGTTAATCCTTAGGTGTCTAATGTCATGGGAGATGTGCCATGCTGGCTGTGCTGCCTGAAGGCCTGCTACCACTTGTGTACCACACAGGTAGCCCAAAGACACTGCACCACATCCCACAGCCCTGAGCAGACGCCTCTTATAACATAGGATGTCCAAAAGGGCAGCAATGCTGGTTTTTGGCCAACTGCACTGTCTAATTTGAGGTGAGGATAGCTGTACATACTCCATTGACTAGAATTTGTTGTGTAAGAATCCTAGATTCTGAGCTAGTATTTCCTATGTAAATATGAGTGTCGCTATTTAGTGTTAAGTATATACAATCTACAGTTGAAATCTACCTCTTTGATTTTTCAATCTACATGCTGAAAGCTTGCAGGACACCTGGAACATCCTGGACATCCAGCTGCCTGAATACCTCTGAAAATTTAATTTCCTGTGTAAATACACATAAATAAAATTGGAATAAAACCTCATTGAAAAATAACCCTGAATGAAAAAAAAAGGTAAACTGCTCTTATTTTTACATTTTTTCTTTTTAATTCTACTTATTGTGATTTTAGCAAAATGCTAGAGAAACAATCCTTAATTAAAAAAAAAAAAATCACAAAGAACCTCAACAAACCAACCAACCAACACTAAACTCCAAACTGGATAGTTCATTATCTACAACTGTAGTTTAGTGTTTGTTGCTAAGAAGCATTTTTCTTTCTGAACTGTATCATGTTTCACTTGTTTGCTTTGCTTATCAGAAGTAAAACATTAGGAATTGCATATTGCATAAAAATATGTTCAAACACAACAAAGGTGATAATGAATACTCAGTCTGGGGGAACTGTTGAAGAGTTTTCTTCACATAAAAATCTTTTCTTGAGTCAAATTCTGGTGCCAT
Organism: Vidua macroura; assembly: GCF_024509145.1. Taxonomy (NCBI): domain Eukaryota; kingdom Metazoa; phylum Chordata; class Aves; order Passeriformes; family Viduidae; genus Vidua; species Vidua macroura. The sequence continues at coordinate 53,350,535 of NC_071572.1, read as the reverse complement.
CAGTTTTATTAATTTTTGGTTTATAGTATTTGTATTGACTATTAGAGGACCCTGTAGACCATAGTAGTTAACAATGTCTTAAAATAATTGGATAACTTTTGTAATAAAAGAATTTTAAAAATATAAATTCAAATTAGTTCAAGCTAAATTATTAATATATCTTTATTAGATACTTATGTCTTATTTCCCTTTTGGTTTTTAGAAATACTGCTGTTTGGCAGTACTCCTGTCTTTTTTTGTGTTCTTTTTGCTTTTTCTCTTCTCCTTCCCCTTATTAATTTTCCATTTAAATTTTAATTTACACTTTGGTTTTTTTATTTTTCTTTCCCTACCCACATTCTCTTTCCTTCTCTTCCTAATTTCTTCCTTCACACTGTCCTTCCCTCTTTCTCTCCTGTGTCTTTGTTAGATACACACCCTTTTTTGTTTGTTTGTCAATAGTTACTACACGCAAACATGAACAGTGTTATTTATTAGCTATGTCTTAGGTGCTAGATATCTGAAACATTATCTCTGAAACATGATTTCAGAGATCCTTAAATTTTTCTATTGTTATTTTTAGCGGGCCATTTACTAATCCAGTTTTGTGAACTGGATGCAGTATTTGCACATATAAATTTTTAGGAATGCCACTTAATTGAGTGTAAGGTGTCACCATGTCATAGGATTATTTTAACACAGTCGCATTGAAAACTTCTGAAATTAATTGATTGGATTTTATTTTTTTGCAATCTAAAATCAGATTTTCTTTGTAACAGAATTTCCATTGTTTCCAAAAGGCACCTAAGTTTGGTAAGCTCATCTCTTTGTGTGTGAACTGGATATAATACTTAATGTCTTTCCAAATATGAACTAATATGAAGATTTAATGTTCTGTAGCACACACTCACTGATACCTTGGGCAAGTCAGAATCTAGTTCAGCTTAAAATGCCTCCTGATTTCCACAGAGTCATCCCACCATGGCCTCAGCAAGGATCAGAATAGTAGTTATCTTTAAGCATTCTGTTTATTTGTCAGCAATGATGCAGAAACATCTTTTTGGTTGTCAGCAGTGACAACCAGGAGAAACTTACCTGAGCTTACCATATACATCTACTTCAATTCCCTGGCAAAGGAGTGTTTGAGACATGCCTTCCTGACTTCTTCAGTAGTGAGGCCTGAAATGGAGATCAGGTGCTTTGTATTAGTGAGGATAAATGGTGACAAACTAAGATTTGCTTGAGAAATTTATTAGGAGCACATGAAATCTTACAAAGTTTATATCTATGCATATATTTATAACTTTATACATAACTTCTTATACATAACAAATTTTTATATGAAGCATTGTACTTATATATATATCTCCTGTAATTACATATGTATATGTACTTACCTCTTGGTATAACTTTACTGCCTCTTGCTTGTGTTTGCCCCAGACACAGAAAGCAAATAGGACTTGACATGCATATGAGGAATAGTGAATTTCAAGATACTCTAAGGATGTAGATTTTTAGAGTACTTAAGTTATTTTTTTTAAACTGCAAGCCCTCCTTGCTTATAACTATAATGACATTGGTGCTCTGCTATGATATCTCATTGGTTGTGTGAGGCTTAGAGTGTTGGTATAAACCCTGATTTCAGAATTTGTCTACTCTGTGTCTGCTGGCTCTAAGGAAACTGAATGATGCTGAGTTGTATTTCTGATTTTAGTTTTACTCTGGAATTGAATTTACTCTTCATCCTGAGTTTTATTACTGTATTACAAACCACATTTATTTCCAGTAAAGATGTGCAAGGCAAGGTACGCATGTGTGGTGGATAGCTGGGGATGGGTAAAGAAATGGAGGAAATTATTTTTGTAATGGTTTCTGAATGTCAGGATGCTTCTGCTAATATAGCTGTATTTTGGTTTCTGCTGAAGTTCACTAGAAAAGAAATTACTTGAAAGAGTTTTGTCCAATGCTTTCCACATTACTAGTGTCTTTTATAAATTGTAGGGTTAACTGAATTTCTAGCAACTGAAAAGAGAGTACTTACTACAAAACTGCTCATCTATGAGTACTTGCAAAGCCTAAATCCTTGATAATATTTTCCAGCTCAAAACATTTTGCCATGTGTTTAGACACCTCGTGTTTTGGTGCTGATGTATGAGAGTAGGCATGGCACAACACTGCTTGTTTGCTGCATTATCTGTTAAGTGATATGCTAGACTGAGTCTGTCTCTCTGACTAACATTATCCCGCTGCTCAATTAGAAATCAAGTGCAGTTCTTGTGACCTTTGAAAGTAGCAACTGGTCTGTTTTTCCTCTCATAGGCAGGTTTCCCCAAATTTTAGAAGGTTTCTGCCTTCTAAACCCCAAAGCTCATAATTTTGGTTTTTTTCCTCATCAATATCTAAGTCTTTATCAACTCTGTAAAAGGAGAATATAAATTTTCTTATATTTGTGAGGTTTACAACTTGAAATCAAATATAGTAATTGAAGTCAGTGAGGCTTTTTGCCAGTTGGTTTTCTCCCTCAAAATATTACATCCGGTGAAAGAGAGAAATCAGCACGTTGGCAATTCAGGCTCCTAACAGCACAGCTGTTAAGAAAGAAGATAAGAAAAAGTAATTATTAAATTAAATTAATTATTTAATCCTTACATAATCCATTAAATAATTAATTATTAAATCCTTACATTCTGTTTTTTTTTTTAATATAAAGTGTGCTCAGTACTGAATTTTTGTGTTAGTCTATTGCCCTTGCTTAAGTTCTTTGTTTTATTGTTCAGAAATCATCTCTTTCAAACTATGTCTTAAAAAATTGTGAAACAGTTTCTTTCAGTAAAAATGTAGGACACCTCATTGCAATTATACTTAAACTCAGTTTTATTCTGTTTTCACACGTGATCTCAAAGTGTTTCTGTTCAAGAAAGATTTTTTTCTTACTGGAACAGATTTCAGTTCTCATTGGAAAGTTATTTTTAGAAAAGTTATTTTGAATCAATGAGAACCAGTAAATATTAGAAAATGAGAAATTCATCTGAACAGTCAAGTTCAGTCAAGCCAAGGAAGCCTTTTTATCAAACAGATATATAGGAACTAGATTAGCTCATAATCTAAGACTTTGCTTTTTTTATGAAGCTCTAATCAAGCAAACTTTTGAAACACATTCCTGTAAGACACATGTGAAAAGTCCAAACAGGTAAATACTTTGGCCAGTTATTTTCACCATGTTGTTTTTAATAGATGCACCATTGGCCCAACATGCCTACTTCAGACATTTTGACATTATAAAATATATAAGAGGTCATTTCCTACAGCCCTGGACAGCATTTTATCTTCCCAAATCAACCATTGAACAAGTAAGTGTGTATTTCAAGGCAATTCCCTGCCTTTCAGAGGTCAGTGTGGTTCAGCAGCATTAGACTTCTGTTTCTGAAGTGCTTTGAAATACCTCAGGAAATAAGTAGAAAAAAAAATCACTGTTAGGTGTTATGGTTTGTGTTGGGATTTTTTTTTTTGTTTGGTTTTGCTTGTTTTTTTCTTCTTCTTGTTTTTTTTTCAGTTCTTCTGAACTGAAATCATTAGAAAAGAAAAAAGAGTCTTTACTGTCTTTGTGAAAGATCCATCTGTTGTCTTACTAGCACAATATGAACCACACTGCAGTCACATATATAGAGAACACAGACATATATACACACCAAAATATACATAAATTGGATTAGAAAGACTGAAAAAAACCATAAAATTTTGCTGAAGAAGAATTGGTGTTGGATTTATGTTTTCTAGTGAAACTGCTATTACAGAGGTTTGGAGAAAACTTTATATGAAATATTTCCAAGTGTCACATTGGATTTGACACAGGTTCATCCAATTTTAATCGATTCATAATGAAAACTGTAGTCTCTTGAAAAGAATACAGCTGCACATTTTCAGCAATCAAACTTTTGTTACTGTCTATGAACTTCAGTTAATTAAGTACGAATAATAGCAGAGATTTCAATTTTAAGATCTTATGTGCTTTGGGAACTAGAAATAGAGAGTAAGATGATAAATCCTGGGTTCCTATAAGTCTTATTCTTATATGATCTGAGTTTATATGAACTTGAAATAGTTGGAACTTAACTAGAGTGCATTCAATGTTCTAAGTTTTAAACATTTAATACAATCTTAGCTTTTATCATGTTAAACACTTAAAAATTTTACTTCAGACTTTCATTTGTTTTGTCCAAACAGGTGAAAATAAACAAACCTATGGAATATAACGTGGAAACAATATCTAGTGATATATCTGTGTGAGACAACTTTTTCTGTTAGCCATTGCCAAGTAAAACGACTCCGAATATAGACAATAAACAACATATTACTTATTTCCTCTGTTTTCTCTTGCTAAATCATAAACTGTGCTATCTCAGAATGTATAAAATATGACACTAAGATTTTTCTTTCATCAGTTCTAAAGAACAATTAATCGAACATATAAATTTCTAAAATAATTTAAATTCTATATCTGCTTCTCTTTCATTCATTGCTCCTCTCAGGAAGTTGAGGAAATTAGGCTGGAATGTCCCCTTTTTAAATAATGACTTTAACAGGTCTGATTTGCACTATCTATCTCCTTTCTTTGCTTCCTTTTATAATAAAATATTCCTGTCCTATGCGTATTAATTTTATATGTGGGCATAATTGAGATAGTGTATGAAACTTGTCACGTGTATGAACTCTCCTGTATTTTTGAGTCATGATGCAGCTGAAGGCATAATCAAGAAATATCACTTCTGTTACTTAGTCTCTGGCAGATTTAATAAATATCCTCTTTACCTGAACCAAGATGACCTTTTTTCCATCGTGTAAGGAATTAACTATCCTGGATCATCCCTGGACTCTTGTTCATTAAAAAGCACAAGTATAATGGGATGCCTGATTAAGTTATTGCTCTAAAACCAGAGTGGACTTCGCATTAAACATCATACTACTGCTCTAGGTAAAAAATGCTTCTCACCTGATGTCTATTGACCAGAATGTAGATTAATAAATACAGAGATAAATTCACTGAACAATGCAAAAATTTAAATTCCAAGTCATGATTTGAGGACTTTTGGGTTTCAGAGAAATATGTTTAGAAAACATATAGAACTCATCAACCAAAGCATTAGTTTTTGCTTACAGTTTCTGGGAAATTATTCATTGTGCTGAATTTAAAGCTAATATCTTAATATCTAAGAAAATTAATTGCATCACGGCTTTTTCAGTCTGATTGCTGGCCACAAATGAAGGCTGCAGCAGGTTTCTATAAAATTAGAACTTTCTGAGATTTATTATAGTTTTCAGCATTCATAAAAATCTTTCTATTAAGCCCTCCAACAGCATGCTGTATCTTGGCAAGAAACCAGCAAGTTATGATAGCTGCCTCATATTAATTAATAATTTAGCCTTTACAATTGTCCTGGCTTTTATCCTGGAAGTGCTTTTTTTTTTTTTTTTTTTGTTTTTTTTTTTTTTTTTTTTTTTTTGTTTTTTTTTTTTTTTTTTGTTTTTTTTTTTGTTTGTTTGTTTTTTTTTTTTTTTTTTTTTGTGAGCCTTGGCAGTTTGTTAGCAGATGCACTGCAGGCAACTAGAAGATGTCATCTTCATGCGGCTTTGCTGCCTGTTCACCTATTTAATAAAGTATTTTTATTGCTTGCATTTGGCTTGTGTTGGAACAGGTACAAAAATATTTGCATCTTAAGTAAGATAAAAATGCTTTACCTCGGCTTTCTTGCCATAGGAAATATATATATTGGAGTAACTGCTTATTTAATGGGAATACTAAACATGAAGGAAGAGACTGAATCTTTATTTGGTCTCTGTAACACATGTTAAGACAGAGTCAAAAAAGGTTGTATGTGACAGCCTGGTCATTTATCTATCCTTTTGAATAAAAAAAAAAAAAAGAAAATTATTTTGTTAAAATAGCTTCAATTTTTTCAGGTTTTAGTTAGCAGTGGTGTTCTGGATATTTTTCTGCTCTCTCTTATTTCTTTTCTATCTAATGTCTAAAAGATGAGAGAACAAGCCACAACACAGTGGAGATATATTTTTCATATATGAAGAGCTCAGAAAAATATTTGCAGATTCTTAAATATTCCAAACATTCCAAGTGTTCAGACTAATTTTAAGCTTGTTTTGAAAATTTCAATTTTAAATTAATTTAGTATACTTACTGTTTAAATTTGATTGCATGTTATTTTCCCTGCAGAGGATATTTCCCAGCCATTTTTGGGAAGACATTTGGGGCACAAGTTTATTGATATGAGTTAGTGTAAATTGTACAGAGAAAAAGTAGTTTGCATCCTTGATACAAAACTTAATGATTTCCAGCTGTGTAATATACATTACAATGCACAGTATTTTGAACTGTTACTCTAAAAAACCATCTTTTTAAGTGTAATCCATCCATATTATATACGTATACTATTTATACATAAATGTAAAATTAACAATTATTTAACACTTGATAAACTACCTGTAAAGTCAGTTTTAGCATAACATATAGGCGCAAATACTTGTCAAAATACAATTTTAAAATAAAAAAACAGCAAAAAACTGTCTTTAAACTCCTACGATCTTATCTAATGTATGCAAATATAAATGCAATTAAGATGTACTGAAGGATAACTATGGAAACTGACAGTGAATGTTTGCTTTAAAATACTTGGCCAAATAACAAACAGAGAAATTCTAAGCCTTATATTTTCCTGATCTGCAGGGGTCATTTTATGGAGGAAAACTGAAACATTTGTTGAAAAACTAGCTCAAGTAGTAAAAAAATCCACACAGATTTTCTTCTATATTCATTCTATAAGAATGCTTTACAATTTCATCATTGTAGAGTCTTACAAAAATTACTCTAGCTTTAATTTTTACAGAGCATATGAAAATTGCAATTTAATGTATGTCAGTGACCTCACAGTGAAAATTGAGTAAGCAGAGAACAGTAATTTGGAAATTCTAAAGAAATTGTTAGTGGCAATTAGGCTTCAGGATGAGCATAAAGCTCACAAAGACAAAAAATGCTTTTTTTATTTGTATATTCAAGTCAGGAGAAGTGATGATAAGTACTATTTCTTAGTGTTTCTTCTCTTTGGAGCAACAGTGGCAGGTAGATGAAACTATTTATGATACGTGAAAACGTAAGCATAAGAGCTTTTATCTGGAGAAACCATTGGTTGGTATATATTCCCTTCTGACTAAATAAGGAACCTTCCACACCTCCTTGTAGAGGAGTTCTTGGTCCATTGTTTCTCACCTCTGTTACTATGGGACCAAATGAGGGAATCTGACATGAAAACTTGCTTCATCTTCAGGAATTTCTACAGTTTTGCCTGGACAGCATACAGTAAATACTAGATTTGATGTAGTTTTAAACCAATAATATTTATTGTTTTCAGGTGTAATGGTTAACAGGATTCAGTACACACTGGATTAATATTTTTGTCCTCTTAGTTTTTAAAGTATCACAAATCTCTGAATTTGTTAAATATTCTATGTCAGAAAAAAAATAAAGCCCTTTCATGTTTCACTTATTAAGGAAACAGACTGAATGGAAATCTATTGAGTTAGCTACCAATATTTTAAATATTTTCATTACAATATATTTTCTTGACTAATAAGTTTGTCAGTGTCACATCATGGTTCTCCTTAGCCCTGTTCTTTCTTCCACGATGAATAACAACTGCTCCTGACAGACAGAGCATGCAAAAATAAAAAGCCACATGTTTAGATGAATATTTTTTCAGGATATAAAAAAATAATGAAAACAAAAATACAAAACCCATCTGCATTATTCTTTGTTTTGAAGACTAACAGTTCATTCAAGCAAACACAAAGGTGGATCCGTCTTCCAGCTGTTGTGATTTAAAAATTAGATATCTAGCATAATCTAATTATAAAATTGTATGCACAAAACTAAGAGAAAATAAAGTAAAATGCATTACAATTAAGAAATAAAGAACCAGTGACAATTATTCTGAATTAGATGCAGTCATTGGATTTTTCCCATGTTGTCTGAAAAGGCATTGTTATAGTGAAAAACATGCAAAGTGGAAACAGAAGCAACAGGGTAACAAACCCAAACGAATCCAGCTGTAAGCCAGTAGGTTTGATGTAAAAACCATACATGACAGTAATGGCAGGTTTTCTTGAGGCCAAACATAAAACTTGAGTTCACTAACTAATTTTTAAGAATGATCTTTGAATAATGAGTCCAGCAGAGAAATGAAGTAATAATTGGGAAGAAATAATTCTGTAATGCTTCAGTTCCCTTATTCAAAATCAAGGAAAAGAAAAAGAAAAAAAAATATGAACAGAGGGAAATCTTCTGATTGTTACTGCAGAATAATCTTTGCATGGATTAATTGAATTCCTGTGTTGAAGATGCTGCTAATAAAATGTTGCTTGGTGGCTCAATAGAGAATTTTTTCTCTCCGTGTTTATTTGGTCTGTGTACATAAGCAAAAACTACAGTGGCAGAACAAAACCAGTTCTTACATCTTTCTTTATCTCATAAAAGCTCTTCCTAGAATCAGGGGGAAAGATACTAGACTAGTAGCTTTTGGAAGTTACTAGTAGTAGTATATGGAATAACTTATTCTATAAAATTAATCTTGTGGTTCTGCTTTTTCCCTCATCATAGCCAGATAACTAGAATAATTGGAAACAAGTGAAGCATATAATCCATTTTTTCCCAACATATTAGTCATTGCACTGCTCAAATATAATTTAGTGTCTTCTTTTAAGAATACAGAAATATATAAGTGAAAATACACTTTATCATGGATAAATTGTGGCATTTGCTTATTTGCTACCACTTAAACTTCACATAGCTAAATTTCCATTTTGGACGTTTTTGGTCATCCATTCAAAATCTTCAAAATCAGAGGTACTAATTGGATTTATTATTTGTTTCAGCAATATGGAAAGAACTCTCAACCTCCTGTTTGCAGTAATTTGCACTGAGAGTTATATACCTGTAACTTTATCTACAATTATCAGGGCGCGTGGTAGGCTTTTGGATAATAAGATGCCTTTGATGCTGTCTCAAGCAGCACACTGGAAGATGTTGGCTGATATTTGCTTAAAGGCCTCAATTAAAAAAAAAAAAAAAGAAAAATTGGACCATCATAACTTCATAACTCCACTTTATGAAGAAGATAACAAAATATAGAGATATCTTACATGAAGAAATTCTGTCACACCATTTAAAATTGTCATATTAGCAGGTAGTGTTTCTGTTGTGTGGAAAAAGGTCTTATAAAATTGAAATTAGTTGGTCCAAACCAATGAAGAAAGCCCAAAATAAATCTATACAAGGAAAACCTCAAATGAACTGATATATATTCTTTGTGGGAGAATAATACTTATAAAATTATGTATTTATAAACACATGAAAGCTAATAACAAAAATGAAATTTGGAGATCGACTTTAGCAAGGAGGGGAACATAAGTAACCATCTCCTTTGGAAAGGATGAGGACTTTTCAAGCTTTCAATTTCTAAATGTAAAAAAAAAAAAAAAAAATTACAGTAAGATTAGCAGAAGCAGAACCTATAATGACAAAAAAGAGTATTCACTTCTATCATATTGACTAGAGGTGAGCTGGATGATTAACACTGGAATAGCATTCCAAAAAGAAAAAAAAAAAAAAAAAAAGACATTCAATTTGCTGTAGTGAAGGAAATCAGGGAATTGTTTAATAAGTCATCAATTGTGTAGAGACTATTATATAATAGTAAGGCCACAGGGGAAGGCTTACTAATTAGCTACCAGTTTTCCTGCAATACTTTCAATACTTTAAGTGAAAGCTAAGTGAAAACTTCTTTTTTTTTTTTTTTTTTTTTTTTTTTTTGTCAGGAACACGCAGGAGCTGGTAATGTTTTATTTTGATGAAGGCAAGATGCTCAATATCCTCTGTCAGGAAGCCTGTTTTATTCTTGATTGCGGGAATGAGCTATATTACTGAGGAAATGCTCTATCCTGATACATTTGTAGATAGATGACTTTAGATAATAGCAGGCTATTTGAGTGAAAGGTTAACAGAATTGTACGTTCTCTGTAACAGGTAGTGACATTCTCATTCACTTAGTAAACAGCTCAGAAAGTTGTCTGTCTACTGAGAAAAAGACTCATCTGGCCTCTTAGGAGTAAGAGAAATTTCAAGGAGTTACGTGGATTAATTATCAGGAAAACACTTACTCTTCTGGCTGATGAAAATTTAAGATGAAAAAGGAAGAAACCTGAAAAATATCAGGAATTTAATTTACATTCATTATGCTTAAGACTTTTAAAATTTAGATGAGATGTTTGAATGTTTCTGCTTAGGTCCATTGGCTGGTTTTCATTAAACACTAAATAAGTACAAGCATATACTTTCTGCCTTGTTTTATTTTTATTATTTATTTAAGGAAAGCTAAAAGACAAATTTTTTTCCACTGTTGCACTCTTGATGTCTTAAATGGGAAAATGAGGACATTTTTTAGATTGAAAGTATGTACATTTTGCTTGACGCGCTTACGGTAGAAGCAGTGGTTGCTTCTCACCTAATGATACTGTCTAAGAAGGACAGAACAAAGCACATGTCCCTTCTGCAATGGGGAAGGCAATATAAGAGAGGAAAAAATTTATTCATTTAAATTGAGATACCCACAAAGTCTCCTCTCTTCTGTGAAATCCACAACTCTTTTCTTCAAAAATAAATGGCTTCCTCTGCAGTTTAAAGGAGTACATTATATTAATTTCTGTGGTGTAGACAGCTCAATGAGTCAATGTGGGTGAGATTCAGGACAAAGATAAAAAACGTTACCAGTACATTTAGGTGCTTGTCAGCATTTCAGATGCTTGAGAGTAGTAGAGACATCCCAGTGGAAAAAACAGTGTGATACACAACTGGAAACTGGGTGCAATGTGTGAGGACAAACATCTCAGATGGTATTAGAAACACTGATGCCACACTGATGTGTGGGCAAATGAGCTACAGCCACAGGTACCTGAATTCCTTTCACAGTGAGTGCTTGCTGAAGGCTTGGTACAGTTGCCTGAGGTATTCTAGAGTTGTCTGACCTTCAGGGCTGCTTTAGAATACCATAGACCTCTTAATGGGTAGGTTTTTTAACAAAAGAAAAGTAGCTCATTATGGGTTCTGGTAAAATATATTTAACTAGCTTCAGAATCATACAATTAAGTCAAGAGTTTTTCATTGATCCTAGGGTCTTCTAGAGCAGTGATTGAAGGTCACTCACTGTAAAAGAAGTTCATAATGTGGTTATGTGATGTAAACATTATGTAGACATCATGCCTGCTTTTTATGATATATATACAAATGTGTATGTATAAGTATGAGAGTTATAAACAATTACATGAAAGAGCAAAAAATTACCTCTTCAAGTAATTAATATATCCCTAGGAAAATAAAATCAAATACACAGTAGCTCTTCAAGATTCATAAAATTTAGTCTTTTCTAGAGGAAACTGTTCCTTAGACATTGACCTTAGAAATAAAAATTACATCAATACTGTAATCAGAAAATTAAAGCCTGAAGCATGATGAGGAAATTTAATTGATACTTCTTATTTCTTTTTATTCTCTGTTAATAATGCCTTCTATTTTCTAGTGACTGTGCTAAGTTATTAGTACTTTATTAATAGAGTTCATTGAATAATTCTAACAACTCTTTAAAGCATTTTATGATTAAGTTAGTAAAGAATTACAGCTAGCTAAAATGCCATTGGTTAACTTTTGGTAATTTATTAATGTTTGAGGAAGATATATCTAGGATATTTTATAAACAGTTTACAGCTAAGTCCCTGTTTTCTGGAAGTATTGACAAATGTAAGAGATTAACAAGGAATATGGAAAATTATTTTATTTATGTGACTATTTATATGATCTTAGACAATATTTTAACTTTTATAGAAGGCTGAATAGACTTCAACTTTTTTCCTTTTTGGGATCAGGCTGGGTGCATATTGGATGACAAAGATTTTCCCCATCCATTGTGTTTCCAAGTTTAAGTAGTAATCTAAAGTGCACTGAGCTGCATTTGTTCTCTGCGGACATACCTACCTGCATCTGATTAAAATATACTGAGTGTATTCATCAAGCAATGTAAAGACTCCATCAGCTTAAACTGATATGGTGATGGTATTAATGGCCATTTTAGGACAGTGATTAATCTTTCATTTTTACAGCACTTTGCCCTCTCCCCAGTCCCAATACATGCATCCCTGTCCCTTCCTAAGGACAATTAAAAAGATGCTGGATTACTTGTTTCAGCTCTATAGTTCCCTCTACATTTTTAATAAACAGAAATATATACAATTAAATGAAAAACTACACACTGTCCAGATCCAGTAGTTTGTTTGATATAAGAAACCCTACTAAAGATGATTAACCCAAAATTTTAAAGATAGAAAGAAACATACAAAAATCATAAGGAAAATACTATTATAAGTGAATGAACAAAGAATTAACTATACATAAATTGTAATTAATTCATTTACAGCTGTTTGCTTCAAATGTTCTTTTAATATATTCAAAATAGTTTGGAAATATGGTCTTCTGAGGGAATGATAAGACTTAATGAATAGAATTACTCTCAAAGGGAGCTGGTATTCAGGTCTGACATTTTCCTAGAGAGCTGAGATTAACTTCTGACACAAAAGAAATGGACAGATGCATGGATTAAAGTATAGGGCAACACTGACAGAAAATTGTAGATAGACATACATGAGGCCATCTAAAACTTCAAATGAGACCCATGTTTATTTATGGTCTAGTTTATATGTACTGAGAACATTAGGAAGGTTCACGTTGGTCTAGAAAGAGAAAAAAATTAAAACTGATTGCTGCCTGCAAAGTGAGTTAGAGGAGAATGTTATCATACCTGTATTATTCAATGTTGCTAACAGTGAGGAGGAGAAGGTGTATAGCAAGGAGGTATCTGCCTTCTCTGTGTGCATTTAGAGACAGTGATGAATGAACAGTGTATTCTGTGTTTCTGTTCGGATGGAAGAATCATCTTAGATCATTGTTTATTCTGGGGACACCTGGAGAATAGGTCAAAGCAGTCATCCACTAGTTCTCCTACTAGAAGAACAGAGTGTCATTTCTACTTCCATAAATAGCTTTGATCTGTGGCTCAAACCTCTGTGAAATGAATCAAAGCTTTGTATTTTAAATGTCACTAAAAAATGCCAGCCCCCCAACCCAATCTTCTTTCTTTCCAGTCCAGCACACGGTATAAATTCAAACAAGATCTATTCAAAGATATCCAGCCTCAAAACAGGTTCTCATCTTTCCAGTCATCCAGCTAATACACTGAGTCTGGACATTTTCCTTAAATTTGCTGCTCAAGATAGCAGCACAGTCCCAGATGTGTATGGGGCATTGTAAAATCCGCTTGTAAGGAATTTCTATGTAAATAAAGGTTTTTCGTCTCGGGCTTTGATATTCTATTTTCACACGATCAGTCTCTGAAACAAAAATAAAAAGCACATTCCGGGCTTCTATAAATTTTATTCATCTGCCTATTATCTGTACAGCCTGTCCAATCAATTAGGATTTACCAGATACAGACACTTCTGGGAAAAATTATATTCCTGCTTTAATGAGGAAAATCTTTTGAGAGGATTTATTTCTTTATCACTTGTGGGAGAAGAGGAATGGTGAGAGAAATTAGCTGCTGCAAATAACATACAAGAAATAAGACACTATGCAGAGGTAGTACCTAGTTCTGGTTGGTGGTCCTGATTCTAGGTTGATACATGTTGCATCCCGGACTTTGGGTTTAGGTCGGGGTTCTGATGTTCTTAGCAAATCCTGTGTACCCCCATGTATCCCCTGGTTTTCCCCCCCTTGCAGTACCCGGTTCCCGAGCTGCCTAACCATGTGGCCTGGCTCCCGTCCCTCCTCTGGGTCCTTTCCTGCTGTTTTCCCTCCCCCGTGGCCGGGGCCACCCCGGGCCCCCGGCGCCGCCCCTGCCACTTCCCCATTGGCTCCTGCCTTCCACACCACTGCCCCGCAGCCCCGGGACTGCCTGGGGCCCCAGCGCCGCCCCTGCCGTGCCCCTATTTGTTCCCCCGTGGCCGGGACCGCCCCGGGTCCTGGTGCCATCCCCTACTGCGTCCCTATTGGCTTCCCCAGACCATGTGACACCCCCCACTCCTCCCTCCATAAAACTCCCATGAGGCCGGGGTGGGGAGGCCATATTGTCCAACTCAGGAATTGAGAGCAGATCAATAATATGCTCTCAGCTCCTGCCGTGGGGAATTTGGTCCTTCCTTCTCCCCCTTTATCAGGGTCCCTCGTGCGCGGCAGTAGAAGTGGCCGACCTACCTTCCCGGAGCCACGGAGCCCGGGAGCAGAGGCGGGACCGGGACCGGAGGAGCCACGGTGCCCCGCCGGGTGCGGCGGCTGCTCCGGACCTGTGAGAAACACCAGAATGCCGCAGATACACTCCAGCTTATTTCCTTATAGATCAGTAGGATGCACAGCCTTCCAGTTGAGAGCTGCAGCAGAATGGCCTTAGCAATCAGTGCAAGATGCTGACAAAAGATGTTGAATTTAGGCCTCCGTGAACTGGTAGTCCTCTACAAGTGGGACCTGTGATAGTTCAGGCTCTGTTTTTCCATCATTTTATCTTTTCTTCCTGTTGATTTGTCATAGATGGGTGTGTTCTTCCATGTCCTTTGTTAGTTTTTCCTTCATAATCCTTCTAAAATATTTACAGCAGCATTTCATGAAAATATAAAAAGAAATAACAGCAGTGAAAATTAGATTGGATATACCCTACTGAATGAACTGTGAGTATTGATACTGTTGCAAACATTAACAGTGATTGCTTAAAAATATTTTGAAAAACCAAGCAAACAATACTATAGTCAGAAAGAGAAGTCCACCTTTCTATTCCTTGGAGAGAAAATCTATACAATGTTAGGTGAGTGCAACCAAATACTTATTAAACCGAAAAGAAAACAAAAATACTGTAGTAAGCCTGAGTCAGCAGAGACTATATAAATGAGTCTAACAGGGAGTTCTCTAACATGTTTCATCAGAAGGAACTTATGGAACTCCTAAAATTTTTCATCCTGGAACTCCAATATAAAATAAAAATCCTCTGAAAATTTCTGCAAAAAAAGCACAAGTACTTTTCAAACACTTCCCATGAGCCACTAAAGGAGGAAAGAAGCAACTCAGCAGGAGTTGTTACAAATAGTCGTGATATTCTAACCCTTCTAACCCTTCAGGATTTATAAAAATACATCTTTCTCTCAGATAGATATATTTCCCAACATCTAACTAGAAACCAACAGCTTGGTCCCAGGAAGAGTCATCCTGTGCACCAATAACCCATCCCAGAATGGTATTATAACTTGTCTTAAATGCCATTAAGATTAACGTCAGTTCTCACAATCCAAGACCAAACATACTGCCCTGCTTATGTGAAGTACTTTCTATTCTGTACAATATTCCTTCATAGAAAGGAAACACATGGCTGAAAAAACTAGCTTTGCTTTGTAATGAAATCACAAATCATAAATTGCTGTAAACTTACTTGTCACAGTAAACTTTTTTTTCAAAAAAAAAAACAAATTGTGTAGATCAGTAGGTCTTAAGATAAATCTAAAAAAAATATTCAAATTAGGAAACTATAGACTAAAAGAAGTAATTCTTCCAGAATATGAGAATCTTGGACTCTGGAAAGATGCTGGTTTTATATCATATTGTTTTTTTCCAGTGACTTCCTGTACGCTTCTTATGATTCACACCAGTTTCATTGTTTCTTACCATTAATTTCTTGCTAATTTTCTGCACTATAGGTATTAAAATATTTTCACAAATAAAAAGTTTTTGGCCAGGTGAAATCACTTACCTCTCATTTTTCACTTTTATCTACATATTTGTTTTATATTTGTAGTTCAAAGCTTATGGAATACCTCATCAAGTTTGTATAAGCATTTCGAGTTTTGTTTCTGCCTTGAGTATACTAATTTACATTACTTTCATTCTTACTGACTGACTGATCAGATTTTTCTGTCATATGTCTTACCAGTTAGAATATTTGGTTCTGATGCCTTATTTATATTAACTCCTTTATCAATGTTTTTGTGTATAGCTTAGGAGAGCTATAAAAACCTTAGCTCTTTTCCTGTCCCTATTTATTTGTATGATTGAAGAACTTTCACTACTTGTTTTAATTTTCTTTCCAAGTTTCAACTCAACTAGGCTTTTGTCCATTCTTATTTTCACCCTTTTTGACCTCTGAGACAGAGCTCTCCTTGCTGATCAATACCTCCTTTTATTCCTTTTAAGTTCTTTATTCACTCTTCATATCCTATGTGAGGTATTTCTTCCTCCAGAGAAGTTTGTACCTACCTCTTTCCTGCCAAGACTTTTCTTTTGCTGTTGCTTGCAATACAAACTTCAGATAGTGTTTGCACCTTTGACTTAATTCCATGCTGCCACTAGGTTCAAATCCTTGAATTATCCAGTTCAGTAAACCCTAATAACTAATTTCTTAGTTTCCTGAAGTTTGCTCTTCTACAACCCCAGATTTCAGCCATATATTCATTTTTGTTTGTGTTGCAATTTAAAGTGAACTGAATCAGCTCATTATTACTCAGTATGAGCTAATTTTTTACAACCAGCACCTGTACTTCTCCTGCCTTCTGCTTACTTAAAGTAACTCTAAAGTAGCACTAGCACATTTGTTACTTCATAAATGATGTTTTACATACATTTGTCAACTGATGTATTCAAAAATATTTATAACCTCCTGATGCCTAGGGGGGCATTTTTTTTTTAATATGGATTTCAGAAAATCAATGTCTTCCACATCTATGTATTCCTTTTCCTTTTCCCTCTCCCTTTCCCTTTCCTTTCCCTTTCCTTTCCTTTCCCTTCTTTTTCCCTTTCTTTCTTTCTTTCTTTCTTTCTTTCTTTCTTTCTTTCTTTCTTTCTTTCTTTCTTTCTTTCTTTCTTTCTTTCTTTCTTTCTTTCTTTCTTTCTTTCTTTCTTTCTTTCTTTCTTTCTTTCTTTCTTTCTTTCTTTCTTTCTTTCTTTCTTTCTTTCTTTCTTTCTTTCTTTCTTTCTTTCTTTCTTTCTTTCTTTCTTTCTTTCTTTCTTTCTTTCTTTCTTTCTTTCTTTCTTTCTTTCTTTTTCTTTCTCTCTCTCTCTCTCTCTCTGTTTCTTTCCATCTTTCCATCTTTCTCATTCTTACAGAGATCACAATTACAATCAAATCCTGGATGTTGGGAACTAGAGGAAGGTCCCATTAATATAATTCCTAAACATACCTCTCCAGAGTGACTTCTGCATTGAGGGATTCTGTTTCATAACTGTGGAGGAAAAAAAAATTATTAGTCAATAACTATGTTAGGTTTTTTTTGTTTGTAACAGTTTCTTCCCACTCTTTCTATCCTGAAATTGAAATCTTTATTATTTTAATTTATTGTCCAACCTGCTTGAATTATTAGTTAGGCATTTTAGTTGTTTGGGTTTGGTTTTTACATAGTCCTCAATCAGAACTGCAATCCATCTTCTGAAATATCATGCCTATTTCTTACATCCTTGTTTTGTTTTTGCTTTTATAATCCTTGTGTTTTTATTTTCATCCAGTTATAGATATCTTTTTTGTGTTTCCATGTATATCAGAATTTGTAGGACTTCACTGACTACTTCCTAGGTTAAAATTCCATGTTTGCTTAAGTTAGTATGAATCCTAAAATGTTGTTAGGCTATGTAAGCAAAATCTATTATTTGACAAGAGTAACCTCGCCATGTCTGAGTATTAAAATTCCTCAAATGTTCCTGTTAGTGCCAGTCCCTGTGGTACATGTCAGTCCTCACAGATTTTTCTGCATTTCCCCCCTTTCTTTAAGAAATAGTGTAATTTCCTGAAATTCCATTTCCCATGAAATTCCATTTCAAGATTTCTTTTTATATCCTATGCATAATCAGTCTCAGTTCACATCAGTGAGAACTTGATGGTACCATTTATTCTTCCAGTATGAAGGATAATATGTATCTTCTTCCTTGCTACAAAAAGCAGCAATCTGGGTCTTGCATTCTTTTTCAAAGGCAAATCCGGATTGTGTGATTCTTTGCAAATTAGGCAGTCCAAAGGAATCACAAAGGGAAGAATGAATGTTACTGTTAACATTTTAGTGATTTAATATTTCAGAGAAGTAATTTCAGAAACACCATTTTGATATTATGTTTAAATTGACTGATGAGGCCATGTCTGTCATTTTTGGATTTCAGGTTACAAATATATTTCATAAAAGCATAATGCCGTCTAAAATTACTAAACCAAAAATAGTCTCAGATTTTGAAGTACTGCAGCCCATGTAGACATGTCTATATTATCCTGAAGAAATTAACAAAATGATAAAATGTTATGTTGTATAAATTTTTTACAAAGCCATATCTGTGCTTCTAGCTCAGAACTGAGAGAGCTCTATAAATCTAATGGAACACAGAGTTCGGAATTGAACATTGTCATTAGTTGGCCGTTTTACATAAAGTTGAGTAATGCACAAAACCTTCACAGTACTCCTAAAATCAATAATTTAGAGCTAAATTGGAATTTAAAATGTTCATGTTCTCTTGATATAAACACTCCTGTGGAATCAAATTTAGTTAAAATGTATAAGTCATCAAGATATGCAAATGTAATCTGTGTATGTAAATGTAAAAGTAATGATCAGGATGATACAGATCTGCAGCATGGCTGCTTTTGCTTGAAACCTGTTTTAAAGTCCTATTAACTGTAACTACAAGAAATTTCACTATATCAAGTTTATTAAAAAGTCCACGATATTATCCAAACATGCTCTCCACATTTGAATATTTAGCTAGTTCATGCTAGCTAATATTCTAATCATGAACGGGAAAGCACACAGCAAATGGAAAGAAAAACTCCATCAACTTTCTGCCTGCAAAAGTTTTAGCTGTTTGTTTAAAACAATTTTCTCAGAGGAGAGTCATATCTCAGGAAAGTAATTCCACAGTTTTCATACCTTTTTGATCAGATGTGGTAGATACTTGATTTGCTGATATTATGCTCAGATTTTGATTCTCTGAAAGAGTTACTAAGAATTCTGAGAATCTTATAAAACATTTTAATCAATTAGACAACAAAATTAATTGCACAGGATATTTTATGAGGAAAATTCTAAAAATGCCTTGGATTATGTTACATCCAACATAAATCAAACATTTGGCAATCTATACAGATATTAATTAAGCCTTTAAAATCAGTACCTTTTTTCTATTGATTAAAAAAAAGAACGAAAACAAACCAAAAATGCCAAACCAAACAAGGTTTTGCTTCATTTTATGGTTAGATTCACAACAGCCTCTGTCCTACTGCCATACCCATTTAGAATTCTTTTTCTCATGGAAGCTTTAGTAATCTTTTTAAAATATAGATTGCCTCCAATACCTTGTCCAGAAAGATCACATAAGTTAGCATATCCACATTTACCATGTGTAGATATAGATAAATGAGACTTTGAATCTGCCTTCTGTCCCAAATTGATATTTAAATGTTTATACAGAGGAAAAAATCCAATAAGAGAAAGTGAGGCATAACTGAGGTAGAAGTAGAACCCCACCTGAATGCGTCTAATGAGCAATCTTGAAAAACTTACAATGTGGTCTATATTCAAACACAGATAAATACAACACATTATTCTGCTTTGCAGCTGAGGTAGTGTTACACTGAGAAATTAAAGGCTGAATCCATCAAAGATTTTAGATGCTGTACTGTCTACTGATTTTTAGAACAGTCTGCTTAACCCATATCCACTTCATGAATCTTGATCAGGTAGATAAGATATAATGAAGCTGTTGAGACCTGCAATAGGGAAAAAAGTTCTGAATGTATTCAGAAGCAGAACTAAGATATATGGGAAATATTTATGGTTAACTTACTAGAGTTTCTAGGGATTTATGTTTTGAATTTATTTTTTCAATTTATTTATCTTATTTCCACAGCCGAATGACTATATTTCTTTGTGGATTTGAACACGACAAACTTTTCTAAGGTCAGACAGGACATTTGTGGTAAAGCTGTCAAAAAGCTAAGAATCTCTTGGGTCCAAGATCAATGAATTGCCCACAATATTGCCTTCTCTCACTAGAAATCAGACTCAGAAATTGTGTCTTGCAAGTTGACTTAATTGCCACTATTGCTTACATAAACATTAGAGTAGGGGGGAGCATTCTTATAAATTGTGTGCAACATCTGCAATTAATTTTGATGTTAATTTGCAGGTCATCACGTTGTGCAAGATTTGCTGATACAAAATAACTTCCCTATCTTTCTGCTAAAAAAAGATTAAAAAAAAAATAGACCAGTCAAAATCCAGCCTTCACTATATATGCTTGAACGATGTTTCACTATATATGCTTGAACGATGTTAGAAACTTTACAAAGTCATTAGTGTCTACCTGACACTACATGCTAAATATTCCTGTATATCAACAAACACATTTCTTCCTGATTATGTCTTGGAATATTATCTGTTTCACTGGATTGAGTGAAATAAATTGATATACTTCTGATTTTATATCATTAAGACTGGGGATAATCTTATAAGTGAAAATTAAATAATGAACTCTAGAAAAATCTAATAATAAATTTTTCAATTTAAAACTTGCTACCGCTTTATTAAAAATATAGGCTCTTTTACTGATAAAGCTCTGAAGAACTGAAGCATTTCAGTTGGATTCAGTATTTCCTTTTCATTCCACTTCTTTTCTTTAAATCCCTCCTACTCCCAATATGTTCAGAAATTGTTTTACCAAGGCCTGCTTGATGTCAGCCTTGCAATATGAATGTCCATGTTGTTCTGACTATTTTTATTGAAAAAATTCCCCATACTTCTTAAAAAACTCATGGCTAGTAAACAGAAACTCAGGATTTTCTCACACACAGAAAAGAATTAATAGTGAAGCATTCTGAGTAGGAAGGTTTTTTTAAGATACAGTGTTCAGGAAATATATTGTTTTTTCTTTATGTGATCTGCCAATGATGTAAGCTATGTAAATGCATATGAATGGAATCATGAATCTGTCACTCTAACATGATAAAATAGGGGGTTTCGATCGTCAAATTATCAAAATTGATATGCCTATAGTACCTTTACTGACTCAATAAATAAGAAATTCAGGAATTGGGTATTTCTATTAGTTTAAAACCA
Source organism: Vidua macroura (assembly GCF_024509145.1). Taxonomy (NCBI): domain Eukaryota; kingdom Metazoa; phylum Chordata; class Aves; order Passeriformes; family Viduidae; genus Vidua; species Vidua macroura. The sequence continues at coordinate 53,329,325 of NC_071572.1, read as the reverse complement.
GTCTTTTACAGTTTCAGATGTTTGGCCTTACATACCAGTCCAGATCTTAAAGACTGTGAAGCTTGTTCAGAGGCTTCCTTTCCCTACCAGATTTCTTTTGCCCAGAATTAAGCTTTTTACTTGGAAATGGAAGAAAAGTTCTTCATTTGTCAGTTAGTTATATGCATAGATCAGTATGGACTGGGGAAATCTTTTCATTGTCTCCAAAAAACTCTAAATGAATCATACTACAGAGATTTTTGAAGACACAGTCCTAACTGTGTTTATTAATAGAAATTGTGTGTTTTAATGAATTTTGTGAATGCTATGATACCCCATTATCTGGAAATTTGTCACTGAGAGTCTAATCCAAAGGGATTTTAGATAACTGCCAAACCATATCAAAATATAGGCCAGCAGTTTCGACATGCACAATCTGCTATTTTTTCCCATATACTCATCTACTTTGTGTCCTGACAGGTCATTCCTTTGTGGATTAGTTAGCAACCTTTTAAGGAGAACATTTTGACACAAATTAAGTATATGCTTTTACTTGAAACAAATAGAACTATTTATTTGCTCATTCAATGGGAGGTTCTGCACTAAGCCCAGATAGATCGGCAGTTTCTAGACATTTCTTGTTTTATGACATCAGATGCAGCTGACATCTTTTTACTGATCACTTAATGCAAACAGCATTCTGCCACAACTACTAAACCTAGATAAAGGCTTCTAACTCTAGGATGCTACAGGGATAAAATGAGGCTTTTAAAGCTGTAAGTAATTAGCTGAAATGTTTATAAAAAAAAGAAAAGTGTGTTGAAGTTTTTTTAACTGAAGTATTTACATTTTCTAACTGACAAAGCCCTTTAATACATTTTTTTTTTGTGTGTGTGTGGGTGTACCAGCTGTTCTATATGTAAAGTAATACTAAGAGTTTTCCCTGACTGTTAACCATTACAAAAATTCTTTCTCAAAAGGAACTGTGCGTTATGGTTTAAAGTCTGTCTGTCAGAAAGTTTGGTTTTTTAACACATAGTGTAGTTTTTTCACACTATCTAACTTCAAGTACCTCATTTGCATGCCTAAATTAGCAAACAATCTCCTCCCGAGACTTCAGATTTCTTAAGCTTACCTCTGACCACTTAAGCCAGACATTTGATAGGAATGATCCATTAACTGCAAATGCCTGTGAGAGGAACTAAGCGGGTAGATGGGAGTTTCTCAGCTTTATGTAAATCTTAATATATACTACAAATATATATATGTATATGTATGCAATAATTAAAAGATTTTTTTGTTAATGTGTTAATGTTTGTAAGTAATCAAAACATCGTAATGAAGAAAGCTGTAATTGTGTGATACAACATGGCAAAAAAAAGTGGGCTTGAGAACAATCCTGTGTAGGCTCTATGGACTTAAAGAACACAGAGAAAAAAATCTAGTAAGATCAGGAATTTGTGTAAGAATTTGTGTAAGAGACCTTAAAGATTGAATATGTATTGCCTGTATGTACTACCAGGGTTTTCAATCCTTTATAAAGAGTGCAATCTCTTTTTATTGTCCATTTTCAATACAAAAAAAATATTACTGTCAAGAAACAAACAAATACTAATTGAACAAATTAGTTACAGTATTTGTCTATTCCTTTGTGTAGGAAAACTTTTCAATTAACTGTTTCCAGGTGTATGCTTTAGCATTGTTGCTTTGAGAATTTAACTGATAATAGCAAAAAAATTGTGTAGAACGAGTGGCTGTATAATTTGTTATAGCAGTCAGGCACTCCTAGGTGCTCAGTAGCACATCTCAATTGCAGTGTTATGCCAAATGCTGTGTTCTTTTGACCTCCAGAGTAATGTGTCTAGGTGTGCTATAAATATTAATAGCCCCTTTAGTTTCCTATGTAATTATTTGAATCTTGAATGGATACACAGTAAAGGGCTGATGAAAATATTGGGGAACAATAAAGACATAGTACAAATTATTTTAATTATAAAACAAATTTAGTTTATTCCAAGTGGATAAATTATAATGTCAGAGCTATTAGCAATGGAGTCTCAGACATTCACCATCCTGTATTGTCTGCAAAAGTCCTGGATTCATCTAGCATGTTTAGAAGGCTGATGTAAAGGGATGATTAAAAGTAATGTGCTTTTATTTAAGCTAAAAGCCTCACTGACACAGCTAACAGTGAGATCTTTCCCCAGATTTCCCAAAAATGAGGGATAGCTGGGTATACCAAAGGGTTTGGCTTCTTCTGTGCTAAAGGAAAAAAGGAAAGAATGGCGTCTTGCAAGTCCCTGAGCTCCTACCTGAAGACTGGTTTCCACACTGTGGTTGTATGGCTTATTCTTCCACTTGGCTCTTGACCTCTTTTCTCTAGTGAAGTTGAAATCAGGAATCTTGTTCCTCTGGGAACAAAAAAAAAAAAAACCAAAAAAAAAAAAAAAAAAACAAAAAAAAAAAAAAAAGGAGGATTGTGGCAACCAAAGATTGACCTGGAAACTGCTATCCTAGGAGGATGAAGATTTTAATTGAGTGTCATTTGCTGCATGTAGTCAGCAATAAAATATGAACTACCTATGCTGAGTTTTTATGCTGTTCTGAAATCACACTTTTCATGTAATTACTCCTAATTCATCTGCATGCAAGTAGCACAAGAATCTTTTCCTTGCTGTTTGCCAAATACAAGATACTTGTCCTAAAATTTGGTGGACAAGTATTGGTTTAGATTTGATGTACTACAACTCTCAACACAATATTCTGTGGAGAATAAAACTGTTTAGTAACAAAAGGTGTTTTGGTAACATTTCTAGATATTTTAAAATCTGTTTTCCTTCCAACTCCACCATTTAACCATAAAAAAAGATTGAGATAAAAAGTGTTTATTTTCCCATTTAATCAAACACATATAACACCTGCAGTCAGCTGAATATATCTTAAATAATTTTGAAAATACTTGAATGTAATTTGAGAATGCCAGGCTAAAAGAGAAAAGATTAAAATTTACCAGAGAACTTTATTCACAAAATCACAGAATGTTTTCATTGAAAGGGACTTTAAAGATCACTTAGTTCCATTCCCCCTGCCTTGGGCAGGGACATCTTCCTCTAGACCAGGTTGCTCTAAGGCCAATCCAAACTGGACTTAAACACCTCCACAGACAGGGCATCCAATGTTTCTCTGAGAAACCTGCTTTGGTGCCTCACCACCCTCTGAGTAAAGAATTTCTTCCTCATATCTAATCTAAACCAACCCTCCTTCAACTTAGAGCCATTCTCACTTGCACTATCACTGCATGTCCTTGTCAAAAATCCCTCTCCAGTTCTTTTGTTGACCCCTTTAAGTCAACAAAGGGAAGGTTGGTATAAGGTCTCACTGGAGTCTTCTGCAGAGTGAATAATTTCACTTCTCTTAGCCTATCTTCATAGGAGAGGTGCTCCAGGCCTCTGATCATCTTCATGGCCTCCTCTGGATTCACTCTGACAAGTCCATGTTTTTCTTATACTGGGAGTCCTAGAGCTGGATATGGTATTCCAGATGGAGTTTCACAAGAGAAGAATAGAGAAGCAGAATGCCCTCCCCCACCCTGCTGGCCACGCTGCTCTTGGTGCAGCCCAAGACAAAATTGTCTTTTGGTCTGTAAGTGCACATTGCCAGCTCATGCTGAGCTTCTCATCAACCAATATCCCTAAGCCCTGTAGAGCTTCCCTCGGTGCATTTTACCCCCAGCCTGTACTTGTGCTTGGGATTGTGCTGATCCAAGTTCAGGATCATCATATCCTAGAACCCTAAAACACCAGAACACTGTGAGTTAAAAGGAGCCCACAAGGATGATTGAAGTCAAACTCATGACCCTGTATGGAACAGGCCCAAGAATCACACCTTGTGCCTGAGAGCATTACCCAAACTCTTCCTGAACTCTGTCAGGCTTGGTGCCGTGACCCCTTTCCTGGGGAGCCTGTTCCAGTGCCCAACCACTAATATTCAATCTAAACCTCCCTAATCTATCCTGAACAGCTTCATGCTGTTCCTTCAGATCCTAATATTTTAGTCATCAGAGAAAGGATATGATCCTGAACTTGGCCTTTTTTATTGAACTTCATGAGGTTCACACAGGCTCCCCTTTCAACCCTGTGAAGTTCCCTCTGCTGTACCACATAGCTTCTTGTGTTACTTATTTGCCAAATAAAAACCACCAATACACAACAAAAACAAAACAAAAAAAATCCCAAACCCTAAAACCACATATAACAGGAAAATATGTTATTAAACTTTGCAATAATTAATTTCTTTCCCTGGAGTACCCCCTGTATTATTGGGACCCATACATTAAATCATTGACAATTAATTTAGAATGGTAAAGGCTGAAAGAAGGTTGACCCCTTTCTAGTATATAGATCTACTGAAGCAATTTCCAGGCTTATAGTGATTATACTATAAGGCTAATATAGATTATACTGTACTGATTTAGGATTAAATTTTTTAATTTATGCCTGATCATAAGGAAAAAAGAGTTGATCTAATATCTTCTCCCTAATCTTTTTTTTTAGTAATTTTTATCCCTACACTCTAGTTCTAGATATACAGTATGAAAACTGGTGTATTCAATTGTTACAATTGAATTGTACAATTACTTAATTGTTACAATTACTTAATGAATATTAGGATATTAGGAATTATTAGGATATTATGGATATTTGATGTTAGGAAAAAGTTTTTCATTGAAAGAGTGATAAACTTCTGGAATGGTCTGCCCAGGGAGGTGGTGGAGTCACCATCCCTGGATGTGTTTAAAAAAAACCTGGATGTAGCACTCGGTGCCATGGTTTAGTTGAGGTTTTAGGGCATGGGTTGGACTCGATGATCTTTAAGGTCTCTTCCAACCTAGACATTCTGTGAATTCTGAGAATTCTGTGAATCAGAGGAATCTGGATAGTCTCTCTGAGTTGTTTTTTGTCTAAGTTTTCCTTTTATAATCAAATCAAAAAGATAGCCAGAAATCCTTTCAGAGTTGAAACACCATGACTCAGCTGTCATTACTCCTTCTGCAGTGCATCATTTCCAAAAAATCTCAGAGAAGAGGAGGCCATGCCCCCGCCAGAGATTGGTATGAACAGAAAAAGTGGAATAGGTAATGTTAAAGTCAATGCAAACAGAACCTGATAACCTGAAAAGCCAGTTGCTATGCTGACAGCTACATTGCTCTTGATAAATAAAGGGGTCTTTAAAACCAACAACACCTCAAAGCCAAGTGGTATGAACTGGCTCATATTTACAGTGCCAAAGGGCTACCCCCTGCCTCTCATGAGAGCAGATTAATAATTGAGCAGAGTGCTCAAGCTGGGAAAGCATCCAGCGTCTGAGCTCACCTCCTGCCTTTCTACTGCTGCAGAGTAGATAGAGCATCTGAAGCCAGAGCCAAAACTGTAAGGAAAGACCAAAGTTCCATATCCTGGCTGGATATCTGTGCCAAGGATCTGAAAAAAAAAAAAAACCCACAAAAAAAAAAAAAAAAAAACACACACAAAAAAAAAAAACCAAAAAACCAACAACAACAACAAAAAACAAACAAACAAACAAACAAAACCAAAAAAAAACAAAAAAAACAAACAAAAAAACAAAACAAAAAACAAACAAAACCAGAACTACTTGAAACAAGATGCAATCCAGACCACTCAGGAATTATATGCTTTCCAAAAAAGGGGTACATTTTATCTGCGCTGGTCACACAGAAGCTTTAGGAAAGTAATCAGTGTATAAATCTTGCTACAGTACAACCCACTGACTGGAATACAGGCTCTTCCTTGCTCAGTGTTTTGTAGGCTGCCATACATTCAGGCATCAAAATATGTGAAAATATATGTAAAATCCACAGAAACTCATTTATACTGGAAGATTTCTACACTTACAAAGGATGAGGGAAATTTACAGGAACGGAAGCTGGACACTACAGTTGCAATAGAAAAGCTAAATGTTTCTGAAGACCTAGTATTGGCTTTTAAAAATGGGTGAATAAATACATGCACTGATTATCTCCAAAACCTTCCCAGTTTTCTGGATCTGATATATAATATAATATATCTAATTTCATTGTTGAGAAGTCCATTAAAATTTTTGGTATTGCAATTTCCTATTGGAAGTTTGAGCTGTAAATTTCTAATTGAGGAGACTTATACTCTGAACAACCATTTCCATCAGATTTAATCTGTTGAATAATGAGGTTATTTACCTCTAATGCACTTGGTGGTGAGGCTGTGCCAACTATCTCCTTGTTTGGAGTGTCAGTTTGACTTAGTAGTTAATCTTCATCTCTCTGAACAAGAGGGTTTTGTTTCATATTGTATTAGCTGATAGCCATGATGATATTGCAGACGACTGGTATTGAGGTTCACAGGTTGGATGTCATGAAGGTTCTATCTTTAGAGTGACATCTTACACCACATTTTAATTCGCAAATCTCTGATTTTTTTTTCAGACATATGTTAAAAATCCTGTAGCACTTTGGGATTTGGTCAGCTTTCCTTATCTAAATTAATACCATAACAGACTTAATTAACACCAATATAAATATTCACAGCTGTTTGTATGATAGATCTGAATGTAAAATGCTGTGTTTGCATAAGCTGCTACATTACCACAAAAAATTTATTACTTTCTTAGGGGAATGCAACTTATATAAAAACAAGCAAATGTAAAATGAAATTAAATGACAGATATTTTTTCTTTAATTGCATTATTCTTATTATCTGTGTTAGTGAGAAGCTTTTGCCAAATAGAGAAAAAAAAATGATGCAATATTTGTCTTTACTGTACACCCATGAAGGAATATTGTTGCTGTCATTATTTAAAATATGGCTTGCAGGTTACACCTAGGGAAGAAAATGCAACTTTCTTCTAGTAACAGAATGCTTACTAGTTATTTGGAAGATACCCTTCTTAAAGAAAAGTCTTCTACATATTTCCTGTATTTACTTGAAGTCTTCTTCCTTAAAAAAATTAAAAATTGAAATTTACCTCTTTAAGGGAAAACAACAACTAGAAATAAACAAAACAACAAGAGCCAAGCAAGTCCTGGATTATCTCTAGGAATTAAAAAAAAATACAATGTTAAATTAGATTTTTCCAATACCTCAAGCTTAAAACTTGTAAAATTTATGGTAATAGCAATATTAACTTCAAGTCTTTTTCAATCAGAAAATGAGGAAAGGTAATATTTTGCGACAAATTGAGTACAGGGACTTTAGGCAGTAAGGAAGGAGTATGTACAAGTCTTGTAATATGGAATATGGACAACAACTCTTGTAATTTAAAAGTAATAGGGAATAAAGGTGCTTTTCATCTGCATTTTCTGTAAAGCTTACCAAAGGGAAAGCAGAGTTAGAAGAATTTAACAAAACAAATCATAATAAAAAAGCAATATTGAGATGGAAAACCTGAACCCTCAGAAGACAAACCTACATGCTAAATCATACTTTTATCCTTTTTGACCAAGCTAATACAGCTGTTATAATAATTCTATTTAATTATTTTTGTCTCAGACACTTCATACAGTGAATGGATAGTAGTTTTCAAGTGGACAGAAATCCAGGATTTTTTTCTCTTCAATATTAAGTGTTATAGTCATGTATTTACAGCAAAATATGCAAACGTTCTTTCAAAGAGAGATTTGTTATATTTAGGTATAATTGTCATGGACTTTTCTATAATACTTATGGCTCTGGAATTTGAATGATTCAAGAATTAATTTATCTCCATACACTCCATAGTGAGGGAGAGATTGTCTTAATTGAGGAACTTAGATGGAGACTGAAAAGATACAGTGATATTTGATGTCAAACTCGATTCATGTAAGTCTTGATATAAAGGGAAATCAGCTTCCTAAAGGATTTTGTGTTCATAGCACTGATACAGTGACTTTAATTGCAACTGGGAATGCTTACTATTGGTGCAAATGAGGGTGTCAAAGTGTACACTGATTAAAAAAAAAACAAAAAAAACAAAAAAACAAACCCTGAAAAACTAAAACCAAAATCCAGCTCCAAAATAACATTTGATTTAAAGTCACAGCAAGCTGAAAAAAAACGTGTAAAGTATGCAGGTTTTGCCACACAAATCAAATACCTTAACCACAGAACCCTTTGTTCTCCTCTTGAAAAATTTTTGCTTATAGAGCTTAACATACTTTCAGATAATTTGGTGTAAGGTTTAGGGATTCTTTCATCACTTCATTATACTGGCTGTAATGCAAGTATATTGTGGTTCTACAACAGCATATTCTCTCTCCACAGTAAATGGAATAAGATTCCTGCCAAAAGCATGATTAAACTCTGCATGTGGATGTGGACCTAAAATCATGCTTTATATAAACAACCTTCTATTATTTTCTTAATTTGTATTTGCCATTTTACTACTTGATTTTTGACCATTAATGATCTCTGAACATGAATTTTTGATGTGTAACACCCTTTTTTATTAAGAGGCTAATTAAAATCATTACTATAAATTGTGTACTTTGGTAGCACAACCAAAAATGTCTCACACTCTGCCACTTGAGCTGATGGAATACCAAGAACGTGCTCTCTAAACCAACACTCGCAAGGGACGTCACCAGCAGCAGATTTCTAAGGTATTTGCTGTTATTTGCATTCCCTTCAAACATAGGAGAGAATAATATTTTAGCAAGACAGTTTCTGTTTTCCTATTTTCTTCAGATATACCTATCTAAACGGTTATGCCTGTTTCTCAAAACTTTAGTTTTATCATCTAAATTTTCATTCCAACTGCATCCTTCTGATATGGAGAGCTCTACCATCTCATCCCTATATAAATTTGCTTTGATGTCTCTTGCCTTAACTACTACTAGCATTTTTTAGTAGTTACCATTTATTCTAATACTACCCTAGAAGTTCCTATTTTGTTTTCTTTATTCAAACAGTTCTTATTCTTGATGGTTTTTTTGTTCTTCATACAATCTCTCCTCCCTCCCTTCCTTCCTCCCTTCTTCCCTTCCTCCCTCCCGGTTCTTGTTTAAGCCTTTTAATAACAGACCCTACTAAGAATCGTTGTGTGGTCCCTTCCCTTTTCACTTATCTTTTTCCTCTACCCCTTTTCTCTTTTTCTTTGCATTTATTTATCAGACTGCTTCTAATCCTTTCTTTTCAGTTACTTCACCTTTCTTTCCCAGGAACTGGTCTCTTTCTCTCCCTGCTTCAGACAATGTTGTTCTCATCTTTCACTCTTCGTCTTGAGGTCTGTATGTGTTATTCTAATGATCTGCCCCTGAATCAGTCAGAAAGCTTCCTTTTCTGTGCTGATTGGGTCTTTCCCCATGAGAAATTGCTGGCCTGAGTGACACAGGAATGACAGAATTCAAGTACATATGTTCCTTTCCAAGAATACACAGATAGATTTGTTCCTAATTTATAAAGGGTACAGCTTTTGAAGCATTTCATGAAAGGATGCGAGTGCTATTAATTTCACTTGTTATTAGTTGCAATGCAGATTTTGGAATAAAAGGATAAGCCCCAAGAAAAGCTTGAAAGTTCTCTAGCACTTTTAACCACTGTTTTAATTAATACTGAGCTAAGGCTATCTCACTGACCACAAAAGAGAAATGCACATATCAAAACCAACCTGGAAATAAGGTTTCATAGTAATTCTCTGATAACACAGGGGATATATATTAGATTAATCTAAGAGGCAAAACATATTTGGTCAAGAGGGAGACCCATCTGAACTACATTGTATTATTTTACTCAGTATGAACAACCATGCTATCACAATTATTGCATTATGAAATGGGCAACCAAAAATTGTACTATGTGCAATGTTGAGAGAAAAGGAAAAAGAGTATTATTAGGTTTTGTCCTACAGATTCTCTTTTCTACCCCACAGCTTGTCCTGTGTATATTTGATTATAAAAATAAGTTGATATGGCTAACATCAGCTTGAAGGAACTTCTAGGAACTAGATATACAGACACTGTGCCTTAATTTGTTTCTTTTTCCTCATTGTTGCATCTGCTTGATATATTTCTCATAGAGAAACCTCCGGCGGTGCGTCACTTTTCCCGCCCCAACCGGCTCCTGAGAACGCAGCTTGGCACCTCGGCTCCTCATCAGGGTCGGTGCCACCGCTACTTCCGGGCACTTCTGCGGCTGCACTCCGGGGGGGGCTGGCGGCGCTTTGTTGTCGGCACGAGGGAAGGAAACGAAGAGGCAGGGAATTGTCCAAACCCGTCTGTGTCGCGGCTGGACGCTTTATTGGTCGCGGAAGCCGCGATGGAGAAGCTGCGGCCACTCCCAGCCTCGCTTGGTCGAATCTGGCCCTGAGGCTGGGGTCCCGCGGAGGGATATAGGGGTGGGACAGGGGAGGACGGGAGCTCTCTGCCCAATGAACACAGACACCGTGGCGATGACGTTGCCACAGCGGCCAATGGGGACATGATGGAGGCGGACACGGGGGTTCAGGGCCAGTGGGACCGCGAGAATGAGGTGACGAGCACGGAACTGCTGGGGACCAGATGGGGGAGTGGTCACAGGAGTGGCAGGGGAGAAGACCCAATGGACAGTAGCTTGAGGCTAACTTCTGGCGGGGGGGATAACATGGGGGATGCACGAGGATACATGGAACCGGTAAGCTAACAAAGACCAGAACCCCAAATCTGAACCCAAAACCCAGGATGCAACAGAAACCCATATTAAGAATACAATAATCAGACTTTTTTCCCTGTAGGCAACATGCAGAGCATCATAATCATAGTTATAAGGATCATCTCAGTTCATTTTAGCCACCTAAATGTTAGGGGCCAGTTTAGCCAGGTGTCTAATGTATATGGTAATAACTTCGTTGCTGAGGAGGAAAAATATTTCCCTTCAGAAAAATTTTCATTCCAACTATGTCAGATGTCAACTGGCTCCTACCTTAGGAGAGAATTATGGCTCTCTCTACTGGCATAATTGGCATGAAAATTCATCTTTGGAATACAATTTATAGTGGAAATGAGATTTCTCCACTGGAAAGAGCTGAGACAATCTTATTACCTATACAAATGATCACACCTACTTTCTAACCTTGTAAATTACTGGTAACAATAAGGTGGCAATTTACCTTATGTCCTTTCTCCTCTAGTCAGAGACGCAAGCATAATTCGTAACATTTAGTTTAGTGTAGATACCTAACTATTGCAGTTTAAAAAAAAGGATATAATATTGTTATTAGAAATGAAATGTTTCAGTTCATACTAATCTGTCTAAACTTTATAAACCTGAGTATGATCTCCTGGCTCTCATTACATCAGGTGTTTTGAGTTTCACTGGTGAATTCAGGGAACTTAGCTTTCACAGATAATGTCTTTATGTCCTACACAAATTATGTTGTCTCTGACCAAAGTTTTGCAGAAAGAATGTGTGAATTATTTAACATTCCTGTCTTTTCTAAATAAGGTAACAAATTATTTTTCCCCTCTTATATTTGAAATAGTTATTGCCAGTAACCAATACCTGAGGTGAAGTTTTAAAAGTGGTTCAGCAACACATTTAGTACCAGTTGTGATGTTGACATGTCTAGAATCCCTTAGAGTTAACAGAAACTGTTAATTAGATCACTTTCAGTAGCTAATTGTAGTAGCTGTTACTTATTGAATAAACAAACTTCAGTCAACTATAAGACTTTCCAGGCTCATTAAGGATCCTAAAAAAAAAAAAAAAAAAAAGAGAGATTATAAATCTTTATAAATCTTTTAGCTATAAGGCACATAAATCTTTAAACTGTTAGACATCAATGTAATTAACTTCTGTTTTTAAGATATATACATTTAAATACATGTAAAGCAAAAAAAAGAAAGTCCATTTTCAGGGCAAAAGCATATCTATTGAAATCTGCCACAAACTGCTACCAGAAACAAAGTTCTCATTTTTGCTAATCTTGCACGTTATATTGCAGTTAGTGTTGTACCAATGTTGATAAACCAATACTTTTAATCTGTAATTGTAATCCATAATTTTAAAAGAGATGCATGGGATTTGAAGTGGACTTGAATTAAATGTTGAGGTAGTTTGAGAAAGACACAATTTATCTTTCATTTTAAAGGTTGAATCTTTTGGAAAATTCAGAAACTGAGTCTGGAAATTTAAATCTAACAGTAACTTTAAACCTAACAGTAAAAACGAAAAAATAAACAAAAGCAAGGGAGATATAAGTAGTTATGTATATAATTTTGGAACTGAAGTAATTTTGAATATGACATATGTTTAGACAGTCTACTTTATTTCAAAAATATTTCTGTGCTAGCAATCTGCCGCTGAATCCACCCAATGAGCTTATATTTCATAGTGAAGCCTTTTATTGCCTGGTGCCTATTAGTAAGGCAAACACTTTAGGTTTTTGAACAGGTGGTCTACTGAAGTAGGCAAGAGTACCCACCCTGTGGGAAGATACCCAAGACACACATTTTACTAATATTAAAATAATGTAACTAACTCAGTATAAGCCTTAGCAATATCTTAGTCTAGTGACCATTAGGAAATGGAAATAATTTCACCACTTAAAATATGTGAATGGCGGTAACATGCAATATTAATATTTTCTGTTTCTTAATCTTCCTTTCTGTTTCTTAATCTTCAAGGTATTTCATTCTGGTGATAAAAAAGATTTCATTTTAGAAGTGGATGGTCCTCTCAAAAGCAGGGCTTATGTGTCTTACTCATATCTTAATTACATCTTATGTTTGAATATCAGGTATATTCTTCTGATAATCTGGTACTCATATTGCAAAGGTCATTAAACACACACAAGCAATTAATAGTTGTATATTCTTGTAATGATTTTCAAGCAATAATGTTCATGTATAGAAATAGGGATATATAAATTAGTTTATTTGAAATCCATGTTGTTGTTTATGATAAGCATGCAATGAAAAAAAAATGGCATTTCAAAATCTGAAGAAGGATATTCAAGATTAATTCAATCTACTTATATGTCCAAAGTGTGCCTTTAACTGATGATTTTAATTTATTATTTCAGTGTAGCCCCCTCCCTCTGTCAGTAAATTCTGAGCTGGAAAAAAAACCAAATTGGAACTGGAGTAAATTTCAGATAGTTGTAGCTGTGAACATGTGTGAATAGAAAATGTTTCTTCATATGACTCTAGAGAAATTGCTACATACTCTCAAAGTGAAAACCAAAGTCATAATTGAAACTAAGGGCAAAATCTATAATAACAAATAAAATGCAGCAGGGGATAGGCACAGCCTATAGTATGCAATTATAGCTTATTTTTTCCCCCTACATTTGGTATGCTCCCTAGATTGGCTACAGTTATTGCAAAACAGATTTCCCCTGTGTATTCCTATTTATGATCTGAGAGATAGCACAGCTGAGGGAATATTTAAGGGGACTTTAGGGATAAAACACTTTCTGAAGAGAATAGAAAGTTTTAGTCATGTGAACACAGGCTGTGTTGCATCACTTACCTCGAGGACCAATGAACAAGGCCTTATTCTTGTATTCAGTAGCATAAGAAGGAAATAAACTTTTTGGAGAGTGTTCAAAGGAGGGCCATAAAGATGTCCAGAAGGCTGGAACACCTCTCCTGTGAAGACAGATTGAAAAAAGTTCTGAAGAAAACATAAAGTACTAGTGGGTATAGTAGATGATAAACAAAAAGAAAATAGATGTTACCACTATAACAATATTAAAATCTCACAGTTTCTTTCCCCCTCAAAACTTTAGCACTACACTAGACACTGAGAAAAACTAGTATCAAATAACAGTATTACAATTCCTTTTTCTTGCTGTGAAGATCACTGAACAGATTTAAAGCATATACAGATTACTAAAACTGCACATTCTTTGAGGACCAACTGAAAGAATCATGCTTGTTTCTCAACAAGAAAGTTGAGAGGACCTAGTAGTAGCCCTAAAATACTTGGAAGTAGGTTACTGGGAAGATGAAGCCAGAGTCTTTACTGAGGTGCACAACAGCACAAAGAGGGAAAAAGATATTTAAATTCAGACAAACATGGTTCTGAATAGAGATAAAGAAAATAAACCACTATGAGGATAATTAAGCATACAAACAGGTTATTCAGAGAGGCTGTGAAGTCTTTGTTCTTCAAAGTCTTCAAGGTCTTGATGGTAGAAGAGTTTTGCAAAACCTAGTCTGAAGTCAGCATTGACCTTTTTCTGAGCAAGAGGTAAGACTGGCTGACCAGCTGAGATTCCTTTCAGACTGAGTGATTCCTTGATTATTTGTTTGGATAAAATCAAACCAAAAGAAACAACAACAAAAAAAAAAAGGTTAAAAAATTTGAACCAAACCAAAAAAACCACACATAAAAAACCGCCACACACCTCATCCCCCCAAAAAATCCCAAAGACTGAAATAATAACATCCTCTTTAAAGGATTTTTGACACTACCAAAATAACAATCTTTCCATAATAAAGAAGCACTAAAACAGTACTACAGGAAGAAGCAGTAAGTAGTACTTTTTTGCTGTCTAGTCCTTTTCTAACAGGCAACCATGAAATGTTGTCATAAACAGACAACATTCCATATGGATATAATTTTGCTATCCTGGAAATTTGTCTGTTTGTCTTAAATGTCTCTCCCAGATATGGATTCAACTGAAGATTTGAAATTGACAGTACTGAAGAGTGTGTGAATTTGGATATAAAGATGGTGTAGGAATTTCTTTTAATTGAACATGCAAAAAAGTAACTGGAGTTTTTTCAAAGTAGAAGAAACAAGAAAACTAAAAAGTAAGTATCTTTGATCTCAAGTGGGTGAACAACTTTCTTGGAGTAGGCATCTCCAACAATACATACTGACTAAACCGTCAAAGGGATAATCTGTTTAGGGGAAACCTGGCATCTGAGACAGCACAGAAGGGTTAAAATAAGAGCTATCTATTAAAAAACATTAGGACATACTTGGAGTTATCCTAAGGAATGTTGATTTTTTTTTTTTTTTTTTTTGAGTTTCGGGAAGTAACATGAAATTCAAGGTTCTTTGCAACCTTTTTTTTTTGTACACGTGGTATAAATTGTGACAGAACCATAGTCTGGATGAGGCTAGCAGGGGCCTCTGGAAACTGACTAATCAATCTGAGTTTCTCAGTGCAAGGGCCTTTCCCAGTTGAGTTTTGAATATCTCCAGGGATATATACTCCACAGTCTTCCTGGGAAACTTATTCCAGAGTTAGACCAAATCACAGAGAAAATATTTCCCTTATGATGAAATTAATTTTCTTGTATTTCCATTTGTGTGTCTTGACTCTTGTTCTGTCTCTGGGTACCACTGAGAAGACTCTGTCTTCTTAACTTTCACCTACCAGAAATTTATGCACATGGATAAAATTCCCTTGAGCTTTCCTTTCTCATAGCTGGAAAGTCCCAACTCTCTATGCCTTTCCCTTTTACTGTCCTTAAGTCCTTGCAGTACATAAATTTCCTGAAAAACTAAATTTCTCTGCCTTGCTGGCAGCAACAAAATCTATCAGGCTTAACAAATTGATATTCCTCTAAAATTAGTTATTTTCAAGTCCAAAATGTCACAGTTACTTAAATTGGAGAGGCATTGTTTATGTTCCAGGAACCCTCCTTCAGTTTCTCCCACCCTGAAAATATTGTTCTGCACCTGCAAAATTTACAGTAACTTACCCAAAACGATTTCTTCTACTGCTGAGACTAATACCTAAGTATTGAAAACTTCTGATTGATAAAAACATAAAAGGTTTAAGTGTGTTTTCTTCTTACATAGACTAGCTTTCACAGAATAACTTACCATTTGAAATGTGATCAGGAAGTACTGGTAATGCCATGAGCTTTTGGTCCATATTGAACTCCAAGAAAGCAAAACCATATAAAACCATCAGGGGTTTCACTGTAATGTTCCTTGTTGGGCATACTATGTTTTCACATATGATTGTTTGCTTATTTGTATGTCTACCTCTGGATAATATTTTTTTCCAAAGGGAGCCAAATCAGGAGCTTTCCTTAAAAGGGAAAATGTGACCTGACCAAAATGTTTCTTCCAATTTTTTTTTCCCTTAGATCTGGTAAAATGCAGTTGCTAGTTGAACAGTTGAACTAAGTTCACATTGCCTTCATTACTCCTTAATAAAACTAGTGACCTATCTGCTAAAAACGGATGAAAAATATAGTTAAGAAAGGATTTTATATCATAATTTAGGCACATTTTATTCTAGCTATTAAAAGGATACATATTAAACTTGTCTTTAAAAATTTGTATCACCAATCTAAAAAATCTGTAACACTAAAAAAAAAATTCTGCTCACTTTTACATTATTTTTCCTTAGAACTTTGTTTTAGGTCTTACTGTCCATTTTATAGATTAATGGTTAGTGTCTGCCCCAAAGAGCCAACACATAGAATAATGATAGGTGTAAGAGTAATCAGGTGTTGTAATATTAGGCATGTTTCCATATCAGAATAGAATCATGAGTTTCTAACAATATTTTTACTTATTACTTAAAACTACCAAGAAAATAGTCTATTTATTCCAATTAAAGAAAATTACTACCACTAAGTGGATATTGCAGTTATCATAAGATATTAAATAGGAGTCACCAGATGGTGCTGTAACACCTAATTTTATGAAGTCCTTTGTCTGAACAAACAACAAGGTCTCTCTTTGGCCACAAGAAAAAGTATATACTTTCTAGTTCAATGATGCACTTCATTTTAGGGAGAGCTCTTGCAAGCAAGTAAAATATGTACTTTCTAGCTTGTTTTCATTCATCAATCACATTTGCTGAGATAAGTAAATTTTTTGTGTTTGGGCTGAGAATACTAAAACAGATGAATTTTCAGCATGCAATGTGTCTGTGAGAAAAAAAGTAGGTGGTGTAAAATTAACACTTTAGGAACATAAGGTAAACTGTTAATTTCATTCTCAAGACTGACTATCCCTTCACAGAAGACTAACAGTTAAAAAAAAAAAAAAAAATCTTCCATCCTTCTTTAGTTATCCAGCAAAGAAAACATACTTATTGGAACACATTAACACCAGTCTTGGTCAGTTGGAGAAGGAACACTGAAACCTATGATGATTTCCATGAGCTTCAGAATTCATGGCATCTGAAACGTCACACTAATCTGTGTACTTATATTCAAACTTAACACAAAGCTGTCTATAATTATCCATTTTACATCCAAGATATTCTCAGTTCAGACACCTGTTTCCCAGTACCATTGCTGCATTCTGTTATGCCTCTGATTGCTTTGACCAAAAAGAAAATTTGCTTCTTTCAAACCATGGAGAAAACATTAAGAAAAGGAGCTATGAGGCTTTTTTTTTTTTTTTTTCATCTGAATAATAATAAAAAAAAAAGATAATGGGAATTTCATTCTTCTGTTTTGATTATATTTCCTCAATCTGTATTTCAGTCAACATTTCTCCTCCATACTTGCTTACTCACTGCTTCATCTTGTACAGAAGAGGCAATGAAGGCCTCATTCTATCACCTGGAAGGAAGCATGAAATATTTTGTTCACATATGCCAGAAAGTGAAAATTATGTATTCTTCCTAAAACTTGAAACAAGGTCTTCCAAGAGCAGATTCATGCTAAGAATAGACTGCAATAAATATAAAAGCCAGCATGAAAAACATAGGAGAACACATGAAGGAGCTCATATTCCAGTAAAGCTTAAAAGTAATAGTACAATAAAACAGATGCTGATTATTTTTAAAAGTTTTTCATGATTAGTTAGTTGATCAAATGCTGATTCAGAATTTCTTGCTTGATAGTTTCTTTTCAGGTCAGAGCACTATGCTATTAAGCTGAAGCACTTGAACAAGAAATTGCAAAAGAAAGAAAAACACTACATAATTTATATTAACAAAAAAAAAAAAAATTAAAAATCCAGGAAATATTAGAGCAAAATATCATTGAGTGCTTAACTATAAACAAGTTCTAATCTTTATTTGTATATATTTTACTCTAGATAATTTTAGCCTTGATCTCTTAAAAAACCCAAATGCTTTCAAAATGTAATTAATTCTAAGGTAAAACCTCCAAGACATCTCTTGGCTATTTATTTATTTAAATAGCTAATTAAGCTAGCACTCAAGAAGCATATATTTTATACTTTGAATTAATCTTGTTTAAGCTTGATATATAGTCTAAGGCTCGAACATAACTAGATGACTGTGACCACTGCATATTATAACAGTTTTTATTATATGTGTTCCTGTAGAATATTTGAGGAAAAAAAAAAAAAAAGTTGATCAAGGTCTCTCCAACTCTCTTAAAGATAAAATAACATCTTTTATTATATTTGCCTCAGTGAAACTTGCAAACATTCACTAATATAGAGTAATATTACTGAACTTAAGCTAAGCTATTGGGTGTATGCTTTAAACAATCTTATTGGCTAATTCTTAAATTAATGATATATGCATGTAGAGGAGAAAAGTAGAAGCCCTATATTCAGTTTTATAGATGGAAGTTATGATGCCAGCTAAGATTATCTGCAGAGTCCTAGATATTCCAAGAAGCTCTTTTCAAAGTTAATTATGTTGGAAAAAAAAAAAAAAAAATTGGTTTACAGCTGTCATTTTCCCAAGGAGTAATTCTCAAATTCTATTAAACTGCTATTCTTCACTAAAGAACTTTAAGAAAGATCAGAATCATTTCTCCATGGTTATTGTTTTACTGCTTGATTGTTGTATTTATGTCAGAAGCACAGATGCTTTTTGTTAATCAGTAATAAGGTTTAGTTCCATTAGAACTTTCACACTCACTTATCACAAGGCATAGATGGAATAGCTATCTGTGTAAATATGAAAACTTTTTAAAGAGACTCCAAATTATTAATTTATACATTTAAAGGAGACTATTTTTTAGCTCCTGGCAAATCTGTTTAGACCTGCATTTCATATATCAGTGCATTTATATTTTTACCATTCAGATAATGAAATAATTTGGTTAGATACCATTTATTCTGAATAAAATTGTGTATGCCAGATTTCAGTCATCTATTTTCTAGCATTAGATGAAGTTTCTACAATAAAATCTCATAAGCTCAGAAAATCCCTTTTTAAAAATTATATTTTCAGTCTATAATTATCAGCATGACATTAACACATATTCCCTTTTGAGATATGATATTGATAATAGTTCATAGTGTGATCATACAATAGTTTCACCTGTGTATTGGTCCAACAATAAAACCAGGAAAATGATGCAATTTAGAAAATCTTTGAAGAGATAAATCTTTATTGTAGGAAATTTAATATTTAATGTTTAAGAAATCTAGTGATACAAGAACTTAGAAAAGATTTTGAAAGGATTTTCCTGCACATGAAAATGTTCTGTTGTACCAATCTCCTAAATACATTGCTATATAAATATCTTATAACCTATTATAATTGGAACGATTATTTCTAAGCTACATTAGGGAACAATATCTATCAGGGACCCTATAATTAGTCCAAATTTAAAGCCATGAGCTTTCAAAATACAAAAATACAGAAGAAACAATCACCAAAACTTATCTATCACCTAAGTGTCTCTATCAGTGTTTTGAAGTTGGTTCCTCATGTTTTAATTCACCACTGGAAGCCCTGAGTTTTTGGTTGTCAAATGATTTTCAACACTTAAAAACTTATTCATCAAGGATGGGATTCACTTCAAAACATGTCCTAATGAGTCTAAGCTTAGACTCACTCTTTACTTGAAACACAGTCAGGTAAAATGCCCTGTCTTATTCAAGGCAGGGCATTCCTTATTACTGTTAATATTCCTTATTACTGAAGCATGATGGACATTTCTCAGTTTGCATGCGTAAGACTTCTCTCATCTATGCTGTATTTAGAGACAAGTTGTATTTAGTACCAGACTTTTTTTTTCAATTCCTTGAGTCCTTCACTTTCTTTGGATAGAGATAGCTAAATTTGATTTTTACTGTCACTGTGGGCTAACAATAACAGTGATGATCTTGGCACTAAGAAGCTGCAAAGATGCAGCAATACCACATATGTAAACATTCAGAATTAATCTGGTCCCTTAAATGTGGAAGTATGATGTCATGCTGGATTACTACAAACAGAGATGATTGATTGATTATACCCTGTCATAAGAGGTTCCCTAGGAGTAAAGGAATTAATTAGATAAATACAAGGTAGTAATACACTTAGGAAAATGTCACATCACTAGGACTAGGAAATTTATAGTACTGCAGATCTCGCAGCTGCATGATATTGCAAAAATGTTTTCTTTGTATAAATAGGTGGCTCATGCAGCAGAAAAAGAAATACAGTCTTTGTAACATTTAACCCTGAAGTAAATTTTGTAATTTTAATAAAATTGAGTAAGGAAAAATACCTCCCTAAAACTTATTATCTGGGATACATTAATGCTCTTGAATATCTACTGAGAAAAGGGGACAAAATGAAAGTTTATTGTTTATTGACTGCAATACAAGAGATGCCTGTGAATGAGTTAAGGAATAATTTAAGCTTTCAAAATCAGTGAGAAGATCAGCATGAAACAGTCTACGAAGTGCAAGAATGTTTCAGACTCCAGCAGATTTTTTTAATTATTCCCAATTCAGAGTGTACAATTTGACAGAGATGATCTAATATTGGAGATGCAGCTACAGAAAATTTGACTGCAGATATTTAAAAACTTACCAAATTGTTTATATTTTCAGTATTTTCCCCATATTTCTCAAACCCTTTACACATTGCCATTTTTGGGTAATGTGATAGTCATTCAAAATAGGAGTCATTTCACTTCTCCAAGGCATTTAACTTGCACCTGAAGTTTTTTGTCAATTAATGGGTTTATATCATTAAGACACTAAAAGAGGACTTCAGCTGGTAAAACCTCAGCCCCTTTTCCAGACTCAATTTCTGTGTATGCTAATTGTGCAGATTTAGATGCACAATGATCCTTCTTGTTGTTTTATATATCCATCTCACATACTGGCAAAATTCACCTCCTTGACTCTGTCTAGTATCCTTCCAGGCATTACATAATTCATTTATTTCATGGCAGCTCCCTGTAATTCCCTCCCCTGTAAATTTAAACTGACTTCAGATAGTCCCTGCTTTTCTCAAGTAGTTGAGGTCTGAAAAGTGATCAATAAGCAGAGAACCATGAGGTGCTTTAGTTTCTTTTCCATGTGAAAGGATCTATGTCTGCCTTAAGAGTGTCTATATCAGGACCAGTTTTGGAATGTGGTGCATATTGTTTTGTTTTCATAACCATCACAGTAGCCCATGTGGCATTGTATCAAACAAGGAGTGCTTTTGTACCTTTAGCAGAGGATGTGAATCACTAGTAGTAATTGTAGGCTTGCTGGCTATCATGGTTTTGTTCAGGAAAAGAAAAGCTTTTCATTTTCAGCAAAGCTTTTATGGAGGTATTCTTCTTTATGGGCTGCCATATGTTCTGGGAGTTTATAATTCATGTTTGCAATGTATTTTTCATAAATTCATCTGTGCATATGTGGAGAGGAAGATGTAGCAAGCAAGATAAAAG
Source organism: Vidua macroura (assembly GCF_024509145.1). Taxonomy (NCBI): domain Eukaryota; kingdom Metazoa; phylum Chordata; class Aves; order Passeriformes; family Viduidae; genus Vidua; species Vidua macroura. The sequence goes on along the minus strand of NC_071572.1, from coordinate 53,307,832 downwards.
AATAAAGCTTAGGCTAGAGTCAGCCCAGTCTTTAATTCTTGAGTTAGCAGTCTAAAATGATTTGCTGGGAAATGTAAAGGTTTTGAACAAAAGTTGTATCACAAATAGAAGACTGCTATGTATTTTGGAGTAATTATAATTTATCTAATTAGCTTAGAAAGCCTGAGTGAATCAGTCTTAATTAATGTTGCAGTAAATCTGAAATTAGGATTTAAGTCTAAACTAAGACAATTGATGGAAGGAGATAGGCACTTTAAGGACATCTCCAATGAAAAGTCTAAAAATGGGCAGATGATAATACTTTCATACTTCTCCTCAACATCTCACTAGCTGGTAAAGCTGCTTCTTAATTTAGCTGTAGTGAAGCTGCCAGCAGAAAATATTCATGGCACCTCCTTCTCTTTCATAGCTATATTGGTGTAGGATTGTTCTTCCAAGAATGAAATTCAGAGTAATAAGGTAACCACCTAAAGGGTGGTATTTGTAGAAGAGAAGAAATGGTATTCATAGCAGTTAACACCCTCAGTGCTGTGTATATATATACCATACAAGGAAATGAGCTGACCTTTGCAATTGCAAGATTCCCCAACTCATTATTTAGGAGCCAGCTGAATCTGGATTCAAGAGCTGAAGTTGCCTCTAAAGGTATAAACATGAATAATAAGAATAAAGCCTCTTTTCTTTCCCAAGCAAATGAGATAACATCTAAATCATTAAACAAAAAATCTACTAATAGTTTCAAAAACCAGAATAAGCACAGTCTGAACATGTCTGGAAAATTTCTGGGAAGGGATACTATCTTCCTGGATCTTTTTCTTCATATCACTTCTCAGTTATTTTCTTGTTTGTTGTTTGACAATTTTAATGAAAAAGTTCAGTCTTGATATTTTTTTGCTAAGGAACTCTTCTTCAGAATGATGCAACAATTATTTTCATCTTTCTTCTTATATCATCAAATTAAGTTTTCTTAGCAACAGTGCTTCTGATTGTATATTCTTACATGCATTAGCCTTTTAATATTCAATGCACTTTTTGTCCTATTGTTTTTAATTTGTCCTCTGTCATCTGACCTAGTTGCCATTTTTGGTATAGGTCTTTCAGATCAGGTTGGTGAAGGATTTATAATTATGAGAAATTAACTTCTACTTTATTTACTGTTCTCCTGCACATGCTTGAATTTCCAGTTTGAAATGGTCTGGCTTTAGGATTCAGCTATTACATAAGAAATGTTAGATAACATAGTAATATCCACAGTAATAAATATTTTAGAACTATTTTACTTTATACAGTGTACATGCCAGATGTGGAGAAAGGCCATAATCTGTGGCTGAGAAAATATTCATAATTTTATGGAGGTCAGGGGATTATTATTGGACCCAGTCTTGTTTAATATTTTTATTGATGATCTGGATGAGGGGATCAAGTCTAACCTTAGTAAATTTGCAGAAAACACCAAGTTGAGTGAGACTTTCAATCTGCTGGAGGATAGGAAGGCTCTGCAGAGGGATCTGTACATCCTGAATCAGTGGGCTGAGGATTCAACAAGAGTATGAGGTTCAACAAGATCAAGTGCCAGGTTCTGCACTTTGGCCAGGATAACCCCAGTGCTACAGGCTGGGGGCAGAGTTGCTGGAAAGTTGCCCAGCAGAAAAGCACCTGGGGGTGCTGGTTAATGGTTTAACATGAACCAACCTGTGCCCAGGTAGCCAATGGCATCCTGGCCTGTATCAGGAATAGTGTAGCCAGCAAGAACAGAGAAGTCACTGTCCCCATACGCTTGGTACTGATGACGGCACACCTCTAGTGTTGCGTGCAGTTTTGGACCACCCAATTGAGGAGGGACACTGAGCAGTGTGTCCAGAGAAGATCAACAGAGCTGGTGAAGGATGTGGAGTACAAGTCCTATGACGAGCGACTAAGGGAGCTGGAGTTATTTAGCTTTGGAGAAAAGGAGGTGCAGAGGAGACCTTACCACTCTCTACAACTGCCTGAAAGGAGGTTGTGGCCAGGTGGGGGTTGGTCTCTTCTCTCATGCAACTAATGATAGGACAAGTGGACATAGTCTTTAAAATGCATCAGGGGAGGTTTAGGTTGGACATTAGGAAAACATTTTTCACAGAAAGAGTGATTAGACATTGAAATGAACTGCCCAGGGAGGGGAGTGGAATCATCTTCCCTGGAACTGTTTAAGGAAAGATTGGATGAGGCACTTAGTGCCATGGTCTAGTTAACATGGTAATGTTGGGTCGTAGGCTGGATTCAATGATCTCAGGGGTCTTTTCCAGCCTAATTGATTCTGATACTGGTTCTCAAAACTTTCATATCAATTCCTTCTAATAAGGCAAACTGAATTTGTTTTAAACTGTTTATAGCTGTTGGACTGAATGTTTAACAGACATTAGAATGTTTAAGAGGTAGCTAGCTGTAGGATAGAACACTTATTTGTGTCTGTTCCTCCGCTTCATTCCTGATGTCACTTGAGACACTTGAATGACTCTAAGTCCTAGTTCTTTTTTACCTCTTCTCTTTAACTCCTGATCAATTTTAAATTCTCTGTTCCTGATACTGACTCGTGACCTTGGATTTACCTTTTCATACACCTCCAGAGTCTGTTTTCTCCCCTGAGGTCTTTCCCTTGCTTCTCAATATGGTGCTGGACTTTTTACAGATCCAGAGCTACAAAATATCTACAACTTCATGAGGGTTATGAGGGCTACTAAGTCCTATATTTTTTATAGCCACATCAAAAAAGGTCCATTTACACAGTTTTAATTATTGGGATTTTCTGTCCATGTTCTATTGTCACTGAAAAGCAAAAACCGGTCTTCCAGATTCTATTTTTGTGTGCCGCTTTTGACAACATATCATTGAACTTCTTTAGATTGTTAGATTCTTTAGACTTTCATAAAATTTCTTCCATATATTTCTGTTATTTCTTAGTGCTTTATTTTCTGTTCAATACAACAGAAAGCATCTTTAAGTTCATTAAATCTTTAACTGTGAAATTAAGAATGCATAACAGGAATAACCTTTGTACATACAGTCTAAAACTTTTGAATTTAAATTAATTCTAGTCAATGTCTAATAGTGAGATTAATTTCTGTGGTGTGGGCTAATTTCTGTATTGTAAGAAACACACTTTCATTACAGCTTCCATATGGCAGTCATCATGACTTATAGGGTTCCTGCTACACTCCTTGGATATTTAGTTTGATTAATCCTAATAAAAGGTATCCAATGCCATTGAGGATAGCCTAGTGTATCTGTGACTTTATTTTTGATTGATAGAAGCTGCATAGGACCTGTGGGAGACTGTGTACTACTGCATAGGAAGGTAAAAACCAAATGGGATGTGTCTTGACATCATAATGGACTCACTGAATAAAACCCTTAGTTCACATGCGAATGTCAATATTTAGACAGAAGATTTATTTGCAAGCATGGAATGAGTACCTATTCTTATTTCTGTATATTAAGTCATTAACTGGAAAAAATAATTTGACCTGAAGACATATTTTATTTTCTTATCATTTCCTTCATTGTTATGAAGACTACTATTTCATTATCAAATTTTTTACAACTGAATTAGTATGTGATCAAAGCAGTGCACATACAGCTCTCCTTACATTCTTAAACTTCTTCCATTCTTAATGTTCCACATGCATTGGCTTTTGTAATTCCTAAAATGTTAACTTTTCCACTTAAAATTTCTTACACTAACTAATGCTGTGCCTCACAATGTACTTAATATTCATTTGTTGAATGTAAAATCAACTATTCATGTGACTTTCAGATTTTGGTCAGTTTTCATCTCAGTGGTTGACAGTAAGAAGGACTTCCATCTGAAAAAAATAGCATGTTGATAATTTAGTGTTGGGTAAATAGTAGATGATTCAATAGAAGGATATTGGCTTACTGGAAAATATTCCTGGAAGGGCTTCCAGGACTAAACGTCAACTATTTAACTAAATCTTCTAAAGACTTTGAATGAAAAGCATTTACATGTTTGTTTAAAAGCATAAAATCAGTTTTTGGGTTAAGTGTGAGAGAAAGAGAAGTGGTTTGTTGAAACACAAATGAAGAATATAAATTTTAAAATCTGATCTCTTCAATGTTTGGACAGAAAAAACCCCAAACCAACTCAAACCAAAAACCACCACAAACCCCACAGAAATTTAGCAGATCTTAAAGGGCTTCAACATTATTTGTATGGTTTGTTGCCAACAGATCAAAACTTTTATAGAAACTTACAGCTCTGATGTTATTAGTGAAAATTATTATTATTATTATTAGCACTTTACTACCAGATATGAAATGACCTTGAAATACTTAGGCCAGCTTTTAATATAGGTATATAATACCAAAACTGTGACAACAAATAGAATGGTTGAGCTAAAACTAACCTTTTAATAAGTGAGACAAAACACTTAGGACAGCTTAAGATCTTTGTCAAGAAGTTACATGCACAGTTACTTTTTGTGGTGCATACTCTCTGTGAATAAACATCTGCACCCTAGAGCTGTATTTTAATACAACTATGAAGAAGATCTAATAGGAAATCTTGCCAAATGTTTCTGTTACAGAAATATTTTATTACTTGCAATGATACAATTTTTTTTCACTCCTATACCAGTGTATTAGAAATGGAAATAAAAAGTTATGGCTCCGGAATACTTTGAAATGTAACTAAAATTTTGATTATATTTAAATCTTGAAATTATTTCTTTAATAGTTAATTATAATTTGTAGTGATTTTAGTGCAGTAGCTTCACCTTTTGGTGGGTCATGGGAACTGAACTAGTCTATACATATGTAATTTTGTGTTTAAGTGATCAAAGGCAGCTTCCAGTCAGATCATATTGAAACATGGTGTCTTATTTTATAGATCAAACTATGTCTCTTGTGTAATGAGAATATTTATTTCCGCTTCAAATAAGAATCAAATCAAATAGGAGTTTGAACTTACCTTCAAATTGACATTCTTGTGTTTTGATCATCTATTCAACAATAAATTGAGAGTATAAATACATGCATAGAAAAACAGCAGGCATCCTTCATGAACAACTTTTCAGTAGATTAAAGTAAAAGTATCCTTTTTCTATCAAAGTGGCTTAGAATTCTGGTAGCAGAGCAATCTGTGGAGAAAAAAATTATTCAGAGGATGTTCTAGAGTATTTATCTATGATTAAAATAATAAACAAAATAGAGTCTGTTCCCTGAACTTGAGACAAACCAGCACATTATGTTCCTATCTGTCTGTTACTTACCTACCCTGCCCCACATCTGGGAGCAGATATGGACTTTTGGGAATAGTCCATGTTTTGTGCTAACATCTGAATTGCCCTCAGCTGTTGCTTGCCCCGATCAAAACTGTGACAGGGATTGCTCTAAATATATTAGTACAGATAACCATGTTTCCATCCTTATCAAAATTTCTGTTCTCTAGCACAGTTTTATTTATAACTAAAAATGTAAACATTGAGAATTGCTTGATAAATTATGTATCTTTGGCTTTTCATAAGCATTAACTGATTTCGCAAATTCTGACTTCCTAAATATTTCATCCTCTACAATTCCACTCTCTAAGGCAAAGACATCTTCACAAATGCAAAGATGAAGTTCAGTCCCTAAGTCATTGATGAGCTCCAGAAATTTCATTTGTATTTAACTGTTCAGGACAGTATGAAGGATTGTGTTTAGGTACAGGACTGTGCCCAAGGCAAAGAGGTAAACAGAGAGGAAGGAAGGATGGGTGATGCTTAATTTTAATTTCAAGGAACTTGGATACTAGATTGTTCAGATTCACTGCAGGCAGGAGTAACTCTTGAGTTGAAGAAATTGGAGATTATTCAATTCTCTCAAAATTAGTCTCTGCAAAGATCTTTTTATAGGGAAAGTGGTGAATCACATTCTGCAAAGATTGGTCATCCATGAGGACATCAGGATGTCATTCGTCATCAGGACAAAGCCGTTGCTGAACCCCATGAGATCACCACAATATGTTTCCGATTATATTCAAAACTGTATCCAAACTCAACAGCTGACCATGTTCTCTATAATAAGATGAACTAAATCTCTATATTTTGGTTAGTTCAAAATCCTAATCCAAATGTTGTTATTCTGACTTTCACTTGATATCCCTATAGACATCTTTGATATAATTGCAGACCAGGAGATTCTAAGTGCTGGTCAGTTCCTCTTTCTTTTCTAAGATTAGAGATTTTTCCTATTGCTCCTTATAAAAACTGTGGAAGCTCAGATGACCCCCAGAATCTCACAAAACAACCTCTTTTGATTTAGACTGACACATTACCTGTATGGTATTGCATATATCTGCAAGACTAACACAAATCAATGGCTGAAAAGAAATATTGTACCACTATCTGCTTCTGAAAGGATAAATAGACACATATTTTAAACTCTAAGGTATTGTAATACACTAGGAATTGTAGGAAATGGGCATTTGGTTGTTTTATTTGTTTTGTTTTGTTTTTTTTTTATTCTTTTAAAGATCAATATTATTTTAATAAATGCAACCACTGTCATTGCTAATTCTTTATATGCTATGTTAAACAAACTAAATTTGAATGATGGGCTGCAGCATCGAGGAATTCCCACATCTGCAGTATTATTCACTTAATTAATTATTCACTTAAATTATTCACTTAAATTAATGAATTCTCTTCAAATTTCTTCTTCCAGAATTGTTTACACTAGAAAAAGAAAAGTGGGCAAAAGAAGTTATCAAAAAAGATTTTATTTTTTCTATCACTTTAAATTCATTCACATTGAGCAAGATGACTGGTAAGAGAAAATCTGATTCAGAGTTAACCTGAAAACCCTATCCAGTCAGTATTTCAACATTTGCTCATTTAATATCCAAATACTGATTCGTCCAAGAATGTGACTGCCATTTTAACGATCTGTTGCTTCCCTCTGGCAGTATTGTTAATGTGTTTTGGGTCATAATCTGATGAAAGACTCTGGCATGTGTGGCATTTACGAAGACATACCCTAAACTTTTAATTGCCTGAGAGTGTGGGCTCCTACTTTGCATTTTCTAAATGCTAGATACTCTGTCCATGATACATTTGTAATGAACTGTATCATACATTAATTTTTGCACTATAGAAAAACATGACAAAGCAGTGGGGTAAGGATACAGGCCTGATAATAAATAAATTAATACATATGTAAATAAATAAGAGTGAGAGAAATTTTCTTGTGAGGCAAACCTGGACTCTTTTAGATAATTTGGTGGAATATCTACATTTGTTCACAACAGCAATGGGAAGGTAGAAAGATGTTAAATGCACATTGCTGGAGCCAATATTACATTCCCATTGTTTCAGCTTACTTCTCTTACAAAAAGGATATTGAGGATATCTGTGGAAAGGTAACTAATTCTCTTATGATTCACCAAGTTGCTTTCTGGTTGCTGCATGAGGGATACTGTTTTTGTCTGAAGAGTAGTGAATTTTAGTTATCTCTGCACTACCAGTATTAGGTCTGTTACCAGTACAATCATGGGACAACTTGCATCATCACTGTCTGTTTCCAGGAAACTCTATGGCATTGAGCCAGAGATAATTAGGGACAGAAGCTTCATGGATAGGCACAAGTGCAACAGGACAGTTCTCTCTACCATGGACTTAGGGCCAAGGATGTGAAAACTAAAAAAAATAACTAACAATTCTGAACAAGTGCTGGTGCCTCTCCTTAGCTATGAATTTCTTATCTCTAAAGCTAAAGAGTTGTGGCTGTTTGATGAGCCTACCCTCTCAGCCCCCCGAATCACCAGGCCAGCCCAGATATTCGGGGCCTTGAGGGAAGGCATGTCAGGAGATGGGCACAGGTACAAAAGAGGCTCCAATTCCCGATGTGGTTCTCCAAGCTTGTTTAATCCATGAGATGGAGGGGAAAAGAGAGACCGAACAGGAAGGGTCATGGCCTTATCTAGGCTCTGGACAGGAAGGGCTTTCTGGCACTCTGCCAACCCCAGGGGAGCAGGAAGGAAGGGACCCTGTTTATTTGATTCCAGTCACAGGGGTCCCCGAAAGGGAGGAATGTATAGCCCGAGAGCACTGTAACAGCTGTTCCCTTGCAGGGCTCATGAATCTTGCTTTTTTAACTAATCAGTGACAGAGCTTCAACATGAGGTGGAAAGGGTATTCCCATTTTCTTTTCTCTCTCTCATTTCCCGCTTTCCTCCCTTATGCTTATGTGGTGATCAGGGCATACTCCTCAACAGAAAATATTTTTTTTTTAAATCCTTTAGATTAAGAATGCTGAACTCTAATCCCCCAAGTGATTTCTTTAACCAAGAGTCTGTCATACAAAACATGAGCAATGCATCCCCTCATCCCCTTTCTCTCACTGCTCTTCTTTAAAGGCAAAGCAATTGAAACAGAGTTTTCAACAGGTTGCTCAAAAACTGTCAGGCACTGTCACATTACAAGTTTCAGAACTTCAGTCCTACCACACTGGTCTTCTTAGGAAATCTATGAATTCCATCCGGAGATAGTTGGGGGCTGTGCATCATCAAGAGGAGACAAGAACAATTCTAAGCATAAGCAGAAATGGAATTTCAGGCAATTCAGAAAATTATAGGTAAAACAGAGGATAGAAAATTTAGCTGTTTGTCCAGCATGGGTATTTTCAATGGCAATTAATTTGCAAGAGGTGCAAACTTGATCTATATTTTTTAGACCTCTATATTCTTTTAAACATATTTGCTTTATCCTAGTTTATTCTATAGTACTAGAATTACTTCTATCATCTGCCATTCTTTATTTTTTCTGAAATACTGACTTTATTTTTAAATATTGGAAATATATGCTGCTTTTCCCTTTACTGCTGATATCATTTTTATCCCTTTTTCTGAATAGCTGTAGATATAAATTTGGTATAATTAATGCAGCAGTCTTTCACTCTATTTTTCCAAACTCCATAGGCTGAATTTTTGCTGGCTTGTACCTGAAGACATTAATATCTGGGCAAGTGTTATCATTAGTACAATACCTCTTGGTACATTTATCTTGGTAAGTGGAAAGATTAGGGAATTTTACTAGAGATGAAGTTAATTAGGCCTAACTTGCCACTATTCTGATTTATCAAAAAATTAAAACAAAATGGCTGATAGTATGGCTATAGACCATAAAATGTGAGAACATAACCCAGCAGCTGTTTGAGAACAATTTTACTCATGATTAAATGTATGAGATCTGTTTCTTGATCTGTTTCTCTCCCCAGCTCTTAATGTAATTTGGGAAATTTGTCTGAAGGAGATGTATAAAATAGAGATACTAAGATCACAAAGTAGTTAAACCTGCTGTTCAGAACCCAGTGTTAGAGAAAGTCAAGTGGGAAAAAGTTCATAAAACCTAAGTCAATCAAAATAAGTAAGAGGCTAGTCTAAATAACTCATTCAGATCCGCTCTCACTGTAATAAAGTATTGCCTTTTCATATTGATATTACTTTCTGACTGGAAGTGTCTTTCCATTTCTTGGATTTTTTTTCCTATTTTCTACTGAGGCATTTTAGACATCAGTATTAGACTGAATGTCCAACTTCAGACAAGTCAATTTAGGTGAGACAAATCTCAGGTTGGTTGTCTGAGTTGGTAAAAAAGTCTGAACAATATGTGACTAGAGGTCATTTACACAATGTCCTGCTACAATTTCATGGTTGAGAGTCAGAAAATATTATTACATTGATTGATCTACCTGACACAGCTGTTCCCTAGGAGAAGAGTCTAACCATAACCTGTCTACAGCCTCCTTTCAGGCAGCTGTGGAGAGTGATAACGTCTCCTCACGGCCTCCTTTTCTCCAGGCTAAAGAGCCCCAGCTCCCTCAGCCACTCCCCATAGGACTGACTCTCTAGGCTTTCACCAGCTCTGTTGCCCTTCTCTGGACTTGCTCCAGCACCTCAATGCCTTCCTTGCAGCGAGGGGCCCAAAACTGGACACAGTACTTGAGGTGTGGCCTCAACAGTGCCCACTACAGAGGAACAATCACTGCCCTGGTTCTGCTGGCCACACTAGTTTTATTATACAGGTCAGAATGCCATTGGCCTTCTTGGCTACTTGGGCACACTGATGGCTTGTGTTTGTAGCCTCTCATCACATCTGTCCCATGAAGTTGTATTTCATACCTCAGGACATCTCAAATAAGTAGTGATGGTTAGGCAATAGAATTGAGTCTCTTGTCAAAATAGTCTGAAGTGCTTTTAAACTTCCTAGAGCATCAAGTTTCTGTGATCCAAAGCCTAATTTTAATGCAACACATTGGCATAATCTTGGCTCATGCATCCAGGAAAATTGCCAAAACTCTGGGAAAGAGCACTGACAAAACTGCATAGGATAGTACCATGGAAGGTAACAAAGGTGAGACTGCAGAAAAAGTAAGAGGGAGAGTTGTTCAAGGATTCTGCAGGAATTACAGGTAAGAAAAATCTTTAGGGAAAAATAAAAAAAAAAAAGGAAAAGCTTTTAGTCCCAGTAATCAATTGTATAATATTAAGAAAGAAATATTTTACATTTTTAGTTTTACATAATTTGTGTGTGTGATCTCTATCCATGTGTAGAATATCTACAGTTATTTAATATTCACATTCAGTTTCTCCTGCTATCTGGTCTCTTCATTTTCTTCTCCAAATATTTAAGTTCCACAGTGAAAGGGCAATACTTTTTTTGATCAAGGTTTTATACTGAATAAAATAGTTTTTAAAAAATGCACAAAGACAATTTAATCTAATTTATAATTCTGCAAAATAAAGACTGAAATCCTGCTCCCTATCAGTAGAAAGGAGGATATGTGTGGTAGTTATTGTTAAATACATTACAACAAATTTCTGGTGTAAAACTGAAGCAAGTCTGAGTTCTGAAGTCTTTCAAAGTAACATTACTCTAGTGTGTTCTGGACACCTTATTTCCAAGGAGCACGAAAGCGTTTTCTCAGGGTATATACTTGGGAACAAAGAGACAGTGGAGTGATGGTAAAATAAAATATATTAAACCATAGGAGATGAGGAAGAAAAAGGTTTTGATCTCACTCCTACTTAATTATTAATAATAAATAAATTACTCCAGTTAATTTTATCACATTTGAACACAGAAAAGGAATTAAAAGAAACCTTTTTTATCTGGAGGGATATGAAGAAAAATAGACATCGGGAATTCAACCCAAAGAGTGTGTTAAATTACCTAAAAAATATTCTATCCTCTCTCAAGGCCTATCCTAAATAATTTGAGAACAGAGATGACATTTAAAAGCAGAAAGGAAGGTGGGCAGGAAGATCACAGCAGAAAAGATGAATTTCTTGTGCTGCTATATAACACCATCATTTTTCTTAATTATTCTTGACGTTTCACCTATTATTCTGTGAGCTCCCTCAGAGCATAGAGGGTAAAAAATGCCAGTTGCTTTTCAGAATAAAATGTGAAGAGGTTCTTACTGTCAGCTTTTATGGCAGAAGTCTGCCCTTTGATACACAGAATTATAGCACCACCTATCTGGTAACATTAGCTGTTATGTTTGCAAAATGTGGGATGTGGAGAGTATTTGTGTGGAAGGAGGCCACTAGGCTAAACTTGGTTTTATGCTGGGAGAGGAATACTGAAGATATGCTGAAGGAAAGTAATGTTTAAGTGTTGAATTTACACTCTAAGAATCTTTTTCAAAATTTGTCTATGAAAATAAATAATATGCATCTGCATAGGACATTTAAATGTAATAATATATTGTCTAAACCAAAGGAACAAAATGATCTATTTATCATAATGAACAAACCATTAATTTGCTCTGCTCCTTTAGGGTGTTGCTGTAAAACAAGGATTAAGAATTGTTCATAAATGTGAAAAGGATGAAGGGAATTGCATGGAAAGACAGAAAACAAAGCAGAAAACCCAAAGCACTGGTGGTATAAAATTTTATATTCTTAATAGGAGATCTTAATTTCATTGGGTGTTTAAATTTATTTTGTATACTTCAGTGAATCATGATATATATGTAAGAAATAAATTGCTAGCTCATAACATTGGATCATTCAAGATAATCACTAATATTGAAAAGAAAAAGAAAATCAGCTTAATTAGGTGAATACAATTAAAAGTATATGCTAAGGAATCAATAAACAGAAGTCAAAACAAATAATTTCACAGAGCAAAACACAGATGTGATAGAAGGCTGACATCCATTTATCCACCTATTTTTTAATGTATTTATGTATTTATTTAAGGGAATACTGATCTCTTCCTGGACATACAATCTCAAAATGAAAATTCATTTTACTCCCATGAAACTTCTTGGAAATTTGATACATTTTGAAGATAAACATATCTTCCTTAAATCTTTCCCATCTCTAATAAGAGTCATGAATGCAAGATAGTGAAGCTACATTAGCAGAGATCTATAGAATCTCAGTATCTTCCCCTGTATTACATTTCATTCCAGGAAAGAAAATATTCTATATCAATCCACTATGAATTGTCAATTCTCTAGTATTTTTTTTTTGGTCTTTCTTCTCATAAAATCTGCTCTCCTTTCCAATAGCAGGATTTCTCTTGTGCTTCAGCATCCTAACAAATAGTACTGTAAGAGAAAAAAATAGCAATTTTTACTGCCTGATGGATAGTAATACATTTAATAAGTCACACTTACTAAGCACTAAAGCACTTTGATTCCATAACCTATTGTTATTATTTATGTTTGATGCCATTTAATATCTTAGATTCTGAGTAACTTTAAAATGGAGGTGTGGTGGGTTGACCTTGGGTGGATGCCAGGTGACCACTGAGCTACTCTACCATTTCTCTTTCCAGCTGGACAGGGGAGACAAAATAAAATGGAAAACAACTCATAGGTTAAAGTAAGGTGGTTTACTAAAACAAAAGAGAAAATTTCTATGTTCATAAGCAAAGACAAAAAAACCCAGTTTATTTTATTCTTGCCATCAGCAAGGCATTTCCAAGAAGCAGGGCTTCAGCACGCATAGTGGTTGTTTTGGAAGGCAAACACTGTAAACAATGAATGTACCCCATTCCTCCTCCTTCCCTTGGCTTTATATCTGAGCTGACATCATGTGGCATGCAATACCCCTTTGTTCAATTTGGTCAGCTGGCCTAGGTGGGTCCCCTCCCAGGATCTTGCCCATGCCCTCCTCTTGATGTGGGGTGAATGTTGAGATGATGTGCCAGCGCTGCTCAGCCGGAGCCAAAACTGGTGTGTTGTCAACAACTTTCCTGCTACCAATGCAAAGCACAGCGCACGGCACTGTGAGGGCTGCTGTGGGAAAACGAACTCTGTCTCCTGAGTACAATCTTCAACCCTTATTCCACGCTATTTGCTATTTGCATCATACTCAGATGCCACATAATTTATATATTTTCTAACTGTTCCATTGTATTTATTTACCGTTAGTGAAATCTCTTCTTATGAATGCATACAACAAACTACATCCTTAAACCATTTCTTTATAATCAACATAAAGATTTGTACAGACTTTGTACATTTTCCTTAACTACTATCCCCTGTCCTTTCACAAATAGATATTACTTTCTCATTTTATGGGCTTCCTCCACCCCTCCAGATCCTTAACTTGGGCCTAAAATTCATTTTTCATCAGTTCACATCATTTCTGCTACTTTACTTCTTGTAATGTACATTACAGATTATTTCCCCCCCAAGGTTAAACCTAGAGTCACACACCAGGTCTCCCTCTCCTTCTGCATTTCCCACAAAGTGCACCCTTGTCCTTGGGCAAAGACAATCCCACAAATGAGTTTTCCTTTTCTCATGGGAGGAGAATCCACACAGACTTCCCCAGCCACTTCCCCATGTGTAGTACGTTATCTCCTCCCACAGTGTTTAGGAGTTTAGTTTGGGCAGGACTAGGGTGGTTAGCAGATCCCCTAGGATTTAACAGCCAAGTGGCTTCTGCTAAATTTACACCCCAATGCTTCCATGTCCCATTACCTAACATTCTTAACATAGCCTTCAGTAGTCCATTATACCTCTCAGTCTTTCCAGAAGCTTGTGGGCAATGAGGAATGTAATATCACACAGGTGATATATAGCCACTCAATGCCATATTTCTTTGCCCAAGAGTTTAGAAGGTAATTTAAAAAAAAAATGAGTCCCATTGTCAGATTCAGTTCTCCTCAGGGTACCCTGTTGCCACAAAATGTGTCTCTCAAGGCCTAAGATGATGTTTTGAGCAGTGGCATGGTTTACTGGGTAAGTTTCCAGTCAGCCAGTTGTTGCCTCTAGCATGGTGAGTATGTAGCTTTCTCACCTTGGTATGTTTGTGGCAGTGGTCCATGGTAGTCAATTTGCCAGGCCTTCCCATATAGGAAACCCAGCCACCCTCTGTTCCAAGGAGATTTCACTCATGTGGCTAGCTTGATGGCAGCACATGTTTCACATTGGTGGATAACCTGTGTGATAGCCTCTGTCCCTCAATCACAAGCCCCTGTGTTGCATCCCTTCCTAGATGTCCTGATTTTCCATGGGTCCATTGGGCTATAAATAGCTCAGCCTTTCACTCCCAGTCTAGGTCTACCTGAGCTAGTCCAATCTTGGTATCCTTATCTCATCTGAGTCACCTTCTCTGGCAATGCTCCAAAATCTCAGCCTTTTGACCAGTCCATAATCTCTTCCAGAATTCTTGGTAAATTGGATTTTCCCATTTGGGCTTGTATAATCAGTGCTACCCCCTGATTCCATGTAGCACTGGTCATGTGATGTGTTGAGGGGATGTTTCCTCTGAACACCCAGTGTGATATGGGCAATCACAGTGCCAAGAGGAGACATGCTTCTGTCCCAACAACTTCTGAGGCAGATCAAACCTCCTCATACTCTGTTAAAATATCTTTTTTTTTAAGCAGGAGTGTAGTGGGCTTCTGATCTTTGATTGCCCTGGCTCCAAAACCCTACTTGTTGACCCTGGTTTTCTTCCGATGTTCTTTGCCAGATTTTCAATGTGAGAACATGCTCCCCAGCTCCAGAGTAGAGAATATTTTGCATGGCTGATCCTGTCCAAATGGGTTGTTAACCACCTCAATAGGCACATGATGGTGTCCATCCTGCCATTTTATTCCTAAAAACGGGTCTCCTATGCAGGTTCCTTTACCTTACTTTGTATTATGGCAAAACCAGCTTTCAGTAGAAATTGGGCTATTTTCTCCCCTTTCTCAAAAACTTCTGTTGTATTTTCCTAGACAATATATTATCAGTATATTGCAGGTGTTTTGGAACTTCACTCCGTGCAGTCTGGATTATGGCATGGCAGACAGTGGAGCTCATCCCCAGGTTTTCACCCCTGGGGCAGCTGATTCCAGGTATACTGGACACCCCTTCCAAGTGAAAGCAAACTGTGTCCTGCACATTGCTTCCAGAGGGATTGAGAAAAATGCATTACTGATATCAATTGTGGCATACCATTTGGCTGCCTCTGACACCAGATCATTTTGAAGTTCCAACAGGTCTCATATGGAATGAAGATTTAATTCCTACTTTGCATCCATGGTCATACATTGCAATTTATCTTGTAAAAATCAGCTATTGTTATAAAAACTCTAAAACCTGAGAAAAAAGGAACTTTATACTGCTGAAGAAAGATAGATAGATAGATAGATAGATAGATAGATAGATAGATAGATAGATAGATGTATTCTGTGTAATGAGAAAAGTAAGGTAATTATGACAGCTTGTCCTTGATGTCCTTCAACAGAAAGTAATCTGACATAAATATTTAATAGAATCATGATGCAGAGAATTCACACTCTCCATTTATGATGTTTTTTATATGTTATTAATTTTTAAATTATTGGATGTCTACATTTTTTCATAGCAAAATCTTATAACTTGAGGGAGGCGTTGCCTCAGGCAAAGAACTGCTGTTTGATTTATCTTCTGCACTTGTCTTGCTTTAACAATATGAACTTTTTTTCAGAGAAGTGCAAAGCTGTGTTTGACCCCACAGAGAAAAAGTTTTCTTTTTAAAGAAATGTGTACAAAGTACTTAATAAGTTATGTCACTCAGTTTTACTGTATATTATTTTTTCAGTGACTACACTTAAATTTCAAAATCCCTAGATCCCAACATTTTAATAAAAACAAGACATTTTTAACAAAATGTCAGCAGCGAATTGATCAAAGTGCTATGGGAGCAGTTAGGCAACAGTTTGAGCTTTGAATTTCCTATTCGCTTTCCAAAACATTCACTTAAAAAGCGTTTATTGAAGCTGAACTGCCTTTATCAGCCTGATCAGAGCTCCATAAAGAGCATGCATGATTCAACTGCCCTTCCAAGCTTTAAAAATATAACTTTGATATATGCTTCACAAGTACAGCACAATAGTTTTCATGCTCACGTTTGTTAAGATTTAGTGCAGCGATTAAAGAACAGAAGGGCTCTTTGGTGGCAATTCTCAGACATACCAAATACCTCAAAGCACAACCTTCTACAAATCAGAGATTAAGGTAGTGACAAAAATTTCCACTTGATTGCAGTTTTTTCCCCTTAAACTTATGTCAGGAGTGACTATCTTTTCCATCAAATCTCTGAGGGTGGTGATTTTTTACATTTTTTTTTTTTACTCTGTGAGAAAAATATAAACTAAGAGATAAAAAGTGAATTTTTTTTGTGCCTTGTCCAGAAGTCAGTTTATTTACTTGAAAAACTTTGTGTGTGCCTGACCTATACATGAAGTTTGTGACATGCCTCTTGTCAAGTATTGATCATCTAAGACTCTACTGTTTGCTTACTGCAATGTTGCTAATAATATCTTTTTATTTAGTTTTGTGGCTTTGAATTCTTATCATGACCCAGCTGATTTCTCTCGGACATTCTTGCCTCAGTTGGGTAAATGGGCTATGGAAATTAAGCCTACTAAAGCACCTTCCCTGGGCAAACAGACTTTGTTTTCTATCAGTTCACACTGCAAGTGGTTTGCATGCAGATAGATACATTTGGAAGCAGCAGATGCCATCAATCTTTATGACTTTCTGATACACACCATTTCACCTCTACCTCTTGTAAGGGATGGCTGAGCAATCATGCTATATTTTCCTTGAATGATGTAGAACCTTCTCATTCAGCTCACCTCAGCATGTTGTGGTAATTGCTAGGACTACACAAAAGATAGGACTTTCATCATGTCTCTTCTTGGTGTCTTTCAGATGGCATTCCAGTCTGCCACACCTTCTCTCTCAACACTGTAGTTATACTGTCATTCTTTCCATTGCTTCTCAATTCAGGATGCAATTACATCTTATTTTCTTAATGTACCCAGTCTATTTTTATATAGACGCAAAATGCTAGCAAAAATATTATTCCTAGGTTCACTGGTAAATCTTGTATGAAACTGTGAAAAGCCAGTAATATGAGAAAAAAGCTCATATCTTTAGGAAATTTGTATATATCTCACCAGAGAAATAGGATGATCTTCAACAGAGTATTTTAATTTTGTCTTGTTAAGAACTGGAGAGCTTGCCACCACAAAGAATGATGTGATGGAGTTTCTGAAGCTGACACCCAAGTAGTCTGCAATACAATGGTTAATTTTCTGTAAATTTGAAATGTAATGAACTGAACAATATTTCAGACTTTTATTCAGCATTAATTAGGCACAGGTGTCTGCAACAGCTCTTTCAACTAAACCTAAAAATCTACAGGTGGCTTTAAATATCTGTTTGAACTGGACTGAGGGAAAAATGTAACAGACTTTGACTTGAAATTCATCAATCATAATGGCAACACTCAGCTGCATCAGACAGAAATACAACCTAATTTGTCAGATTAATTTCAAAAATCCCCAAAACCCCTCCCCCCAAATTCTGTAACTTACAATGAGAACAGAGTGAATATTACAAACTGTAATACTACAAACTACAGTATAAAAACTGTAGTTCTAAAAATTACTATTTAACTTTCCTCTAACTCTTTGCCTGCCTATATTATAGACACTCAGGCTCCCTTTACTTTAAAATTCGTAAACTCTTATTCTTCTGTGCATGCCTAGAACTGTGGCAGTTTTATTACAGCTTGGCGGTTCAGAGATTACTTTGTAACTCAGTTCAATCAAAACAAAAAGCAAGAAATTTCTCTTCCAAAATGTTGCTAAGTTATATATAAAAATATTTTTCACTGTTAGCTTAGCATAGTGATGGAAGTGGACTGCAAAGAAAGATATTTCTGATGTTATTTTCATTAAACTAAGCTGGAAGAAAGTGTTCTCATTTCTGTAAGAATGATACAGTTAAAAGAGCTGCCCAGCTGGTAGAAGGGGCAAATTAATTTATTTTCCTCACTTAAAATTATTTAAAATCACATTCCATATGGGAATAGGTTAACCATCTGGCTATATCTGTTTTATCTGACTAGGGAGTGGTTGGAAAATCTTTCTGGGAAAAGAAAAGTCTTGAACTGTTATGCATTTTCTAAATTGTTATTCTAAAATTTACTTATATAGACACTAACAGAAAGTTTGACCATTTCTGAAACAGCTATTTTATTTTTTTCTTCCCTTTTTCAGTTGACATCCTAGTCACTTGCATGCAAAATTGTGTTTTTTCTCTACTTCAGTGAATCTTGCATTATTTTCTGCACAACTTAAGCAGAAGATTAAGAAGACACTGAACACATAGTGTAGTGAGGACTGTAATCTGCTGGTGAGGAAGCTCTTCTGGGGGAAAACAATCGAATCCAATTCTGTCCATATATGCCAATATTTGAATAGGTTGGCAACTGTGTGAAAAGAAGGTCAAGTCTCTCAAATTTAGTCATGATTTCAAAGAAAGCACGAGTGTAAAGCAACAAATTAAGAAACTCTCTGCCCTCAAGAAGTATTTTGGAAGTTCTCAAAGTGCTTAACAGCTGAACACTGACTTCGTAAAGTCTGTTAAGAAACGAAAGTCTGCAGTTTTGGGGTTGTTTATATATGCTAGAAAGCTAAACAGTACTAGCAACTTTTTGCAAGTTCTGCCTGGGTGGTTGATTTGGCATAGCTTCACTCACTTGCAAAATTGTTCCACCCTCAGATGCTGCAGTACATACTTGGAATGGTTGCTAGACTGCACTACCCAAGAAACTATACCTGAAGAAAAGTTAACAAACTGTCTGAAGTCAAAACTATGCAATAAAACATGTTAACAACTAAATATCATAGATACCAAGGCACGAGTGTTAGAGCTCATATTGTGATCCTGATAAATTTACTAGTGCAGTTCTGACAACTAGTTAAATGTGAGAGCAATTTTAAAAGTCTTCTAGTAGTTTTGTCTCCTGTGATATCTCTCTATACAGCATTTTCTGTGATTTTCTTCAAGCACTGTTGAACTTACATTTTGGCTCTTTGAGAACAGGAACACTCACAGGCTTTTCTCTTCTACTTGTTTACCCTTTACCATGAAGCTTGAGGAACTCAGCATATCTGAGATTACTAACCTTTTGTCAAACAGTTGAAATTAATTTTCTTCAGAAGCATTTGAGGATAACAAACATTCTGACATAATGCACTCACACACAAACTTAATGCAATCCTAGTTTGACCAGGAAACAAGGCTAAAATTAAATTTAAAAATATACCAAAATTGAAATTCCTTTCTTAAGGAGTAACTCCATCTTTTTAGATCTTTATATCAAACTGCATGCTGACTGATTCTGTCTGACACCTGCTGATTGCTTTCTTGATGCCTGATGCTTAACTTCTAGCTCTTTCTGCCTTTCACTTGAGTTGAAGTTTGATCTCCTGGTACCTGAAAACCTTGACTCTTAGAATCTTGATAAAGAACATTATTTTTAGAGGTAGGAAGGAGTGGAAGTGAAAAGGCTTGGATTTCTTTTGACTAGAAATAACACCAGGAAATGAAAAGTTAATGGTTTCCCCAGCAAATGAATTAAAATTTCTCCTGGTGATTTGAAAAATAGGTTCTAAAGTATTACTTATCTGTTATTTCAACATCACAGATGAAAAGTCCAAGGTAATCACACTATGTCTCTAATAGAAGAAAAACGCAAGTAACATAAAAATTAAAATGGGGCAGGACTTGAACTGAAAAGCAGAACTTAAGGCTTTATTCTCATAATCAACACATTAGTGATGAAAATGGTGCAATAGGAAAAAAAATCCTAATCATATGAGGTAAATTCTAGCTATTTTTGCAGTGATTTGACATATTAAAAAAAAAAATCAGAATGACAAATAATACCTGGAGGAAAGAAAGACCTCATTTATTGCTGATTTTCCCTGGTGAAGCTTATTTTTATAACTGTAAAATTACATAAACACAGAATTATGCTCCTAACCTTGCCAAGGTGTTCTTCTGCCTTATTGAGTGTTGTGAGACATAAACCTAAATCCAGTTGAGACTGAGAAATTATTCTTTGTTTGGCTCTGTTCCCTGAGGCAGATGTTAGAGTTGGCATTCTCAAAGAGGCCTGACAGACACACTCTGAAAATGTATAGCAATCTCCAAATTTATGCAGATGTCCAGATGCTAGAATGCTGATTGAGACATGGATGATGAAGGTTTAGTTTCATGATCCTTCCTGAAAGTCGGAAGTTAAAATCTTAATTTCCCACTTCTATTGAGAAACATTAACCTTGAGGATATACATTTCTTCTGCAAAAGCTCACTGACTAGCTCTGTTACTGAAATCATATTTCAACTCAGAAGATTCTTTTGGTGAGAAAATGTGCACGAAACAGTGTACATCATTAATCTAGTAGATTTTAATGATCTGAGTATTACTAGAAATGTGTCTTTAGTGTAATATAATAGTATTTAATATAATAGCATTTAAAGTGGGTGATAGAGTTCAGATCACCTTCGTATGCTTTATTCATAGTAATGCTCTTCCTTTCTGCTTTAATGGTTTATTTGTAAAAAAGAGGACACCTTCATCAGGTAGCTGGCTAATATGGTGCAGTTTAAAATAGAAATATGTGTCCCTCCCAGCAAAGGGTCTTTGAAGGCATAAATTAAAAAAAAAAAAAAATAAAAGGAGTAGAAATGGTACCAAGGCATATTTGAAGATAAAACCATTAAGCAGGTTTCAAGATTCACCCTGTGTTTAACATTTCAAATTGGCCACTGTAGAGAATGTGTTGGAAACATCATACGCTGAGATGTCTTTTTCTATGTTTATATTAATAAATAAAACTGTTCTAGGGAAGGTATATATGCTCTGGAACTTCAACATCTATTTAATTTGATTTTATAATTTTATAGTGAGCCTTGCCAATTTGTCTTGAGTCAACTAGCATTCTCCCAAATAATTTCTGAGTATGGTTCAGGAGTTATGGCATGTTACAGACTTTCTTAATTATCATTTTGGGTCTGTTTTACTGTTTTTTTAAGAATTCAGTGATAGGGGCATACACACACAAGGATATTTAATGCCTGACAGCCTCAATGTCAGCTATTGGTTCTGGAAAAATTCAATATGGTAATATAAATGTAGTTTAAAGCTACTGATGCACTCTTTAGGGTACTCAGATTTTGCTTTCCACTGTACCACCTGTCAGGTCCTAAGTGAATATTTGCTGTGATCTTTGGAACTGATCCTAAGAAACTTGCCCAAATTGACCCAAGATCTCCATTTATACATAAAAGAAGCCAAGGAAGACTGTCATGTTTCAAATGAAGGCATGATCTGTCTTTCTGGTTTTTTAGCAAAAAGTATGCAAGAGAAGAAAAAAGGCTTTGCTTAGTGAATGGGAAGTGGAAAATTATTTCATATTAAAGTAAAAAATTAACAGAGTAAAATTGTCTGAAATTAATAAAAGATTCAGAAACATTCAGAAGGTGAAGAACAGGTGAACATTCAGAACATATTTAAGAAAAGAATTAGTAATCAGACATGAAGTAATATTACGGAGAATCTGACTATACATAAATGTGATTAAAATGGTGATGAAGAGTTTAGAGGACATCAAGTTCATGTTAATTTTCCAGACAAGAGTGATGTATTTAACTTTGATACTTTGAAAAAAATGGACAAAGGATGGTGAAGGAGGTGGGAGAAGGTTGGAACTGTCAAGTCAATAGATAACAAATAATAGACCAGAGTATTGGCTGGGAGAACAAGAACAAGGAGAGGTATTTTACACTGAAGAGTGAGTGACAAGACATTGACAGAGCTAGCTGAATACTGTATGTCTTGAATTGGAGCTCAAATAAACAAGAGCTAATATCAGTGTGCTTTCCTTGAGACAAGTCTTCCATGCATGGTGGTAGTGTCAGTCATTCCCTCTGTGTCTATATGTGTATGTCAATCAGCTAGACAACAAATGCAGATTTTAAATTCTGAAAGGATTGAATTTTAAATCTTTTGTCTATGTACACAAAGACTTGTAAATATAGACATCCTGCAGAGTACTTATATCACAGTAGAAATTTTTCTTGATGAGATTTTATTTTTATATAAAAAGGAAAGAAATCTAAATGAAATTTTGGCAATCTGGTCTATCAAAGAAAACAATTACTTTGTTTAATTACTACTTTATTTCATGTCAATTTCATTTTCATAATATCATTCTTATTGTAGAACTTGAAAAACTTCAATTCTAATGTTTGCTCTTTCATTTTTTTTTTTTTATTGGTTTTTTTTTTGGTTTTTTTTTTGGTTTTTTTTTTTTTTTTTTTTTTTTTTTTTTTTTTTTTTTTTCTTTGTTTGGGTTTTTATTGTTTTTTTCTTAGCTGGAGAATGTTTTCTGTCATGGAATTAAGTGGGAAAAACCAAAACCAAAACCTGCACAACACCAATGTATAATGGAACCATTTGCATGGAGTTATATGTTTCACTTCAGAATGGTGGTCTTCCTTTCCATGATTCTCTGGTCTGAACCATTTCTTGCAGGTGGAAGATTTTTTCATTATTTCTGTAATTATGTTCTGCAGGTTTACCAAGAAACTCCATGGGACTCAGGGTCCCATTCTGTCACCAGCTAAACAAATATGGAACAGTCAGTTCCCACTTTAAAAATGTGTGACTGATGCATGCAGATCCAAGGACATCACCGAGAGGAAAGGGACCAAGAAAACATGAGATAAATCTGGCTAATGCTTAAAGATGTAGTCGGAGTCTCTCACTACACAATTTTTATCCCATTTCATTTAGGCCACAGATTAAGGTTCAATGAAAGGTGTAAAGAATGACAGTGAGGTGGCTTTGTTGCTGCTCACAGGGAAGCCCATGTACAGCCAGAGGTATATGGAATCAGTCATCCAAGTACTTGTTTTTAAAAATTAAGGCATGGGTGGAAAGGTAGTAATTTTAGTTTCAGTGGAGGAGGAAAGCAACATTTTAATACTTTAAGGGAGCCAATAAATTAGAAGGAAAAATTTATGCAAAGATGTTGGAGAGAAAGATGGTCTAATAGAAAGATGCAAAGAAAAGAATGACATAGGGTAACTTCTTTCAAGTAGAATGGTCATTACAGATTTGAATTCCCTATAACCCTTCAATCAGACCTTATCTGGAATCAAATAGGCAGGCTAATCTCAATTTTTCTTTTACAGGCTAAAACCTTATACATTAACCCTGGAAAACATACTTTCTGGTGAATAGTCAGCTCTTATTTTTTCCTCATTCACATACGTAAAGTGTTTGACTTAACAAAGAATATGTTATTTGAGGGATAAAAGGAAAATGTAACAAAGAGCAAAAGCAGGATAGCATACAGCTCCCAGCTGCTATATTTATCATGGGCCTCTCTTATAATAAGGCAATTCCTAAGTGAACTATATCTTTCTCTGCTTTCACAGCAACATATACCTCACAGTTGGGATTGCTCAGTCTTGCTGGCTAGTAAAGCCCTACTGCTGACCTTATGGTGATGTGACCTGCATTGTTCAATGTGACAATTCCTCACAGCTCCTTGTAATCTTACCTGCTCATCCTTTTTCTTCCAGCCTTGCTCTGCTAGCAGCTTTACTAGCTATTCCCATTGTTTATAAATTCTTATCAAAAAATCAAAAATCACTACAAAGCAATGGTCTTGTAAAATACAAGTTATTCTTCAGTAAATTATTTTTCTCAAGTTAAAAATACCTCTTAAACTCACCGCCTTGTAGAATTTTTTTTTTTTTTTTTTTTTTTTTTTAATAAAGGCAGTATGTTTTGGACTCTGTTACAGAAACCTATTTTCTTAAGTAAAATGTCCACTCTATTTGCACACATTTAAATGGCAATTATTCCTGTACAGTGTTACCATCAGAAATTACTCTTTACATTAGGGTATTAGAAGAAACAGTTTCAAAACACAAAGAAACAGTATATGCAAACAAATAAGTTGAAAGTTGGCTTGCTGGAGCATTTAATTTATCTCTTTTTTTTCCCACCAGATGTCAATAGAGATCTCTTTCTTTTTGGGCTTCCCTACCACTTGAAAATTTGGAATAAAGAATAGCAGAGCTTTCATTTTTGCTTTATCCCTGAACCACAAAGCTTACATCCCTATATATCCCTGAAATGATATACAAAGAGAATGAGAAACAAGAGGTCTGTTGCTAAGGTGGAGAATGTTTTTTGTTTACCAGATCAAGATTAGACTCTGTGGGTGCTGAATTGAAATAAAATTTCTTTTAAATAGAGCCCTAAGAAATCAATTGTAAGCAGTAGTTAATGGCCAGTTTGTAACAGCTTGAGGGAAAGCCAAGGGCAGTTAAAGCTCCAGCAAATTAGTTATTAACTGTGCCAATTAATGGTATTGCAGAGATTATTGCTATCATAAACTGTAATCAATCAGTTTTATTGTCGTGTCTAAGAAAAAGTTTGCAAGCAACAATATCTTCTGGATGCAGCTCTGCACATCAAGTTTTAATTAATATGATAATCTGAGTATTCCAAGATGCTAAATTATACTTTCCCTTCCTAGGAAAATATGATCATGCATATGACCCACAATAATAAGTACCTCATGAAAAAATATGGTCAGATGAAATGATAAATACAATGGCCAAAGCATCAGGGGGCTTGTCATGATTTATAGAAAGACCATACAAATAAAGAGGACTAACTGTGGCTGGATTCACTGTTGTATTTTTTCCTAGTGATGCAAAGTTGTAAATTTGAGTAATTCATGGGTATTTTGTTGATTCAGTTTTGAAAATTTCAGTGCATTTGCTGAATACTGCATCTCTGCTCTCAAATGCAGTAATTCTCTCTTAGCCCCAGCTGATGCACTGGCTTAGTTTTTACCATGAGGGAGGTTAGTGAACCCTTGCTCTAGCAACTGGGTCTGCTACATGGTTTCTGGAAGAAGAAAACTTAGTCTGCATGGGTTTGGGTTGGGTTTTTTTTAGTTCATTTGATTCTGCTCAAATGAGAACCTTATCCAAAGCCTATCCTGTAATAAGTGGTTTGCAGTGTAAATGGCCCTGTGCAAGAAATACGGAGTGTAATACCAATTAAAGTATGGACCAAACTGTATGAACAGATGTATCAATAAAGTTAGTACAGGTTTACATTATGAAATATATCCATATTTTCAAGTAGATTCAACATGTCTTTTGTTGGTTTTATTTGGGTCCTATATTTCTGTTGCCTTCTGTTGCATATGCAGTAGTAATGTGAGTGTCCAGTGTTGCAATGCGGAAGGAAGATGGATGCAAATGAAAACTGGGACAGTATACCAAACCCTTCAAGAAATAACACCGTAGAAATAAACTGACTACCTCAGTTGGACACCTTACAAGCACAAGTCAGATGTAGGTGTTTCACAATATTGTGAAGCCAAACAATAGTGATTCAGGGACTGCTCCTTGTCCCCAAAGCCTAGGGTACAAGGTGTCTTGCTGTCACACTATTGACACCCATCTGTTTTTACAAAATTTTCACAGACTTGTTATTGATCATGTGTTCCTGGACCTCTGCTGGACCCAGAGGCTGAGCCTGTGGTCCAGAGAGGTAATTATGACTGTATTTTTTTCTTTTAGTCATATGTCATAACTTCTAAAATAATGATGAATGGTGTTCTTCAGTGGTTTTTAGGGTAGCCGTTACCTGTACAAGAATGTTGCAGGAGAGAACATGAGAGTGCAAAACCCTTAGGATGTTGCTGGAATACTGTTTTGGACAGAGGAAGTAATCCCTATACAGTCATATTCATAATGCCATTTGACAGCAGTTCATGAGCAATGACTACCTTGAGTTCTGCCTGAGGATACCTCTTGAGACATCCAGGTGGAGTGTGCACAGATGAGAGATCTAAAAATTATGCAAATTAAGTAATATAGAGGTACAATCTTTGATATTGCTCCCTGGCTCTCTCTTTATTTAGCAATACAGATATGGGTACATTCAGTCTGGCCTTGAACACATTCCCAGTTCTGCTGATTATGTAGCTTACTTCTAGTTTAAATTAAAATTATAGATATGGATTAAACTGAAATATTAATAAAGAATAGAAAACAATGGCATAATTATTGTAGAAATGCTCTTGCTGCTTTTTCTAATTGGATTTTAGATCAAATCTATATTAAACAAAAAGATCAGCACTGGCACTTAAAATCTCCAACCAGTTAAAGTATTTTATGAATTATAAAGTAGATGGGATAATTCAAATTAGTATTAATCTTGGTAAACACATGCTTACGAAATGTCGTGCAAACCCTAAGTGAGCAATGATAACTAAACCCCAAATGTGTTCATGTGTGTAAGTGGGGTTAGATAATTTGTTGGCAGACAGGTTTTAACTTCCTTAGCAGGAAGAATATGGATTATGGCCATGGCTTATAAACTGTGAAGAGTTAGCATTACTGGATGAAATGAACACTAAAGGGATGTTAAATGGTTTAGAACAGAACAAAGAAAATAGAAGTAACAAGATTTGTGTTAGTCACCAACCTCACAATTTGTGTGTCTTTTAAAACAGCTATGCATTACTGCTTTTCTCAATGTGCTTAATTGTACTGATATCTGGTAGATATCTCTTCAATTTCTTCTGTCACAGAAACTTGCCAAAACTGATCTTTTATCATTTGCAATCCCTAAATCACCTTAATGTCTCCTTTTGTTCATAGCTAGTTCATAGGTCTACTACATTTCTCAAAGATTTCTTAATTCTGATATTGTTAGACATGTTTTCTTGTTTGGTTTTATTGTCGTTCTTGTTATTTTTTTCTTTCAGACATTTCAAATTCTTGAAGAATTATCAGGAGATTTAAACAAGCAAGACCTGCTAAAGAAGTTTGGACTATAGAATTATTACTCACAATGTACGTTAGAGTTTGGTCTTGATTATTTCTTCTTCTGGTAGTATAAAGATTGGCCATAACCTAATCTCATCATCAATTCACTTTGCCAATAAATTGAAAAATAAAATAAATAGAATCAGCTGCTGAAGTAAGCCAATGAGCTAGCACATTGAACATTTTTTATAATTAAAAAACATTTATCATGTTTATAATGTACTTACAATAACTTGTAGGACATGTAATTTGTAAATATCTTAGTAAGAATTTGGATTTTAATAGATGAATTGAGTGTAATATGAATACAACAGATAAATTTTCCTTGCACTTAAACTGGAATAAATCCATGCTAAGATATTCTACCAATGTTATGCTAGCAATTCTTTAGGTAGAATGAAGGCATTTCATTCATTCTAACTAACCTAATATCTCTTACTAATAAAAGGTAGAATATTTAATAAGATAAACAACCAAAAATAAATTTTTATGTATATGTATGGTAAAAAAATTTTGCAAGAAACTGCCCTGGCAGATAAACTGTATGTATTGAGACTTAAATTATACTAATTAATATATATTGTATTACTACAGTGGTATACTCAATCCATTTGATTCTGTGTTCAAAAGGTTTGAACCTTCAGTCATGAGATGGTTTGCTTTTTTCTTGTTTTTTGTTTTTTTTTTTTTTTTCCCTAAATAAAGCTTTTTCTTTCAGACTTACAGTATCACAGAATATGCTGAGTTGGAAGGAACCCTAAAGGATCATCTAGTCCAAGTCCTGACCCCGTAAAGAACCCTCCCCAAGAGTTACACCATGTGCCTGACAGCATTGGCCAAACACTGCTTGAACTCTGTCCGACTGGTGCTGTGACCACTTCCCTGCGGAGCTGTTCCAGTGCCCAGCCTCTTCTGGGTGAAAAACCTTTTTCTGATATCCTAAACTTCCCCTGACACAGGCCATTCCCTCAGAGCCTGCCAGTGATCACCACAGAGAAGAGATCAGTGTCTTCCCCTCTTCTTCCCCTAGTGAGGAAGTTGTAACTGCAATGAGGTCTCCCCTCTCTTCTCCAGGCTGAATAGAACAAGTGACCACAGCCACAACTCATACAGCTTCCCCTCATGGCCCTTTGACAACCTAACTAACTTTCATCTATTTATTTTAAGTTTTAAAAAGTTACCTGCACAATTAATTTAAAATATAATATGGATTGTGTTCTGAAAGAATCCATTTTTTTTTCTGTGTATTTCAGTAGTATGTGAAGATTTTTATCATCCAGAATATTTGCTTTAGAATGAATGGGGTATTTTTACTCTGAATGACTCATCTTTGTCCTCTTAAGGATTTGATATTTGTTAATTATAAGGCATACAGTTTCAGTTTTCCAGCAAATTCCTTTGTTACCTAGTGGTTGGATATCTTCCAGTTTGGTTTATGTGACACTAATTCAAGCATTCAATATGTTGAAATAATCTCAGCCTTAGAGTTTGTTCAAGAAATTACCTGCAGTGTTCTTCTTTGAATCACAGAAACAGGCCTAATATTTTTAAGACTGGAGGTTTACTTGAAAGCATGAAGTGTTTGTATACCTTTATTCAAATTATAATTTTATACCTTCATTTTATTTATACTTTGAAATGCTTGTTCAGTATTTTTTTCCCAGTCATAACTAAATAACTATCCAAAACAGAACGTTTCCATTTAGCACATTATCATAATTGGGTTAAATCCAAAGAACTTAGAGCCTCATATAAATATGATACTTCTTGCCAGCAGAAGAAGGTACAGGACAGAAGAAAAGCTGTTGAAGGTGAAAAGTGAGGGAGGGGAAAGAAGGAATAGGATTAAAATCGATAGAGTGAGGATGTTGGACAAATGCCAGTTCTGCTGAAGCCACAAGAAAGACACTTATTAATATCCTGGGCAATTGGATCAGACCCATTGTCTGATGCTACTGCATTTTTTATATTTAGTAAGTGGAAGTTATAGCCAAATTTTCAAACTGTTACATTTGATACCTTCTCATTTTCTGAAACTCCTTGGTTTGTCCCAGTGCATAATTCAGACCTTCTGACTAGCTGCCCTCCTAGCATACAGCAAATTTTGGGTTTATATATATCATCACTGAAGGCAGTTGGGAAGGAAAGCAACTATGCATTTCCAAGTAGTCCTCACCTATGTGGATCATTCTTTCAGCTATTGATCATTATTGCCTTGCAGGTGTTCGGCTGCTGCTCCAGCTGGTACTGAGGAAAGGGCTACAGTTCCTACCCCCTGTTTTCCCCAGTCAGAATAGCTGGGACTGAGGGTACCAGGGGCCACTTAGAATTTAGAAATGCTTTGTTGGAGTACTTAAAGTCTTCAGGATATAGTGTGAAAATGGGGTATCTGGTTCAGTCAAGATGCAGCATAATATTTCTAATTCAAAATTTCTAATTCTACACAAAATTGTCTTTCTCTCTTTTTTTTAGTGTCTGGCATTTGACATTATTTACAATATTTTTCCTTCAGGTCTCAATTTTCACAACTTGTCCTACCTGAAATGCCTCATTTTAAGCTTCATTCTCCCATACTCTCCCCACATCTGCAGGACTGCATATCTCTGTTGAACTAATGAAGAAAGCTGCATCTCTTACATTTCAGATTGGACAGAGAGCAGCCATTATAATATTCTGTTCATATGTAAGGATTTTTTTATTCAAATAAGGTTTTTTTTATTCAAATTTGTAATTTTTTTCCTTTATGTATTTAAAAATATATTTATCAACATTTATTGATTAAATGGAATGTTAATAAGCCTATTATGACTTAGTTACTTCTCACTTTCATTGATTTCAGCAGGACTTCTTATCTTATTGAATTTTGAGCCTCTTTTAGGAAGGTTATCTTCAAAACAGAAGGGCAAGATGTACTATAACTATGTGAAAAATGTAATGGCTCTAGAAAGCCTTTAATGGGACCTCAGATGCTGTGAACAATAATGCAGAGTATTAGAGTATTAACTCTGCAATGGAAAGATGTTTCTATGCTGCAGGCTCAGTGAGTCCTAGATGAAGTCTGTTGTGGATACACTAATTATTAAAATTATTTGCCAAGCTTCCTCTGTACCGGAAGCTACTCTGTGGAATGTGACAGAGGACACAAATCCACAACTATCATAGTTGTATAAAACTCTAGTCTTTGGTACATTTCAAAATAAGAAAGACAATTCTGCACATGTATAGGTTCAGAGGATGAATTGAATATGAAAGATATGAACTCAGTGAGCTTTGAAGACGTGTGACTGTCTATAAATTTATTATGTGTATCCTTTAGCCTACAGTAGTTTGATCAAATGAATAATATACTCGTGAATCAGGTAACTGGATTACCTGTGTTCTCAATGGAAATTTTCAATCTCATCTGAAGAAATAAACTCTTTCACCCACTCTAGGTCCTATGTCATTCAAGCAGCCTTACTCAAAGAATACAGACTCAGGGGTGAATACACAGAAGTGATTTCATATGCAGTTCCTATTTGTATCTATTTTTCACAGAAAGAAAATAGCTTGTTTTGTATGACTAGTAATTTGGTTTTACTCACACAGCCATTTCTGTAAACAGGAGCTGAAATTCTGTCCCAGCTGGGAAGCTTCTGAGTATCTATTATCAGCTGATGAATATTTTGAACTCTGACTGATGTTGTGGCACCTCAGCAGCATACATGAACAACTCATTGCCTCATAAAAAAGGGCTTTAACCAGAAAAAAAAATATATCAACATGTTAGCTTGATAGTTAAAACTGTCTCTAGGGCAGTGAAAAATAGACTTAAATTGTCTCAGGAAACAGGGTAACCTTACTGTGAACACACTCTGACATTTTGCCTTCTTTATAAGAGAAGCCTGATCTTAGCTGCAACCACCATATTCTCTGTAGAATTTGGATGTACTTGAGTGCATGAGGGCAATGGCTATTCATCAAGCAGACATACATAAATATTTTGATTTCCAAGGACACTGATTACCACAGCCTGAGACAAAGCCAAAACACAACTGTAGGCTTGTAGGAGATTTTTCAGGTAAAAAATGCAACCTGCTTTTTGATTTAAAGCAGCTCAAGGTATATTTCTAGCATTCATCTGCAGGGAGATTTTTAATTATAATATTAGATTGTTTTTCAATCTTTAATAAATATGGGGTTTTTTTAATCTAGGCATGTGCAGAAACATATTTATGGATAATAAAGAGTCTGAAGTGAACTAGCGAGTTCTTGTAAATAAGTAGCTCCAATGGGGTGCAGATGAGAAGGGATTTTCAGCATTTCCATGGATAGAGAGTCTTCTTGTTTACCTTTATACCTCAATTTATCAGCTTAGATTCCTTATAGCATTTGAAGAGGTTGTGTTCTTCATAATCAATTCACTAGTGACCTAGACAGCTAAACACATCTCTTTTACCAGAGCTATGTTTCATTGCTTAGCTCTATACATGAATATCTGTAAGTGTAACATGGTTTGCCATGGATATACTCATTTAGGCAAGCTAGGACTACAACCCATTCATTCTAGAAGTTATAGGAAAAGCACAGATATTATATAGTTTAACTTCTTTGATTAAAATTCTTTAGGTGTCAAGTTGTCAGAATTGTAACTTTCAAAAAAAAAAAAAAGAATTTTTCTCTTCATTAGCTGGAAGCAATATTGTGACATAAAGCCTGTTTTTAGCATCTTCCTATTTTGCAATTGTCTGCATTTTACAGTATGTTTATACAATCTATAAATTATTTAACTTAAACTATATGAGTTGTACAATATGAACAATAATTCTATCAATAGTTCCCATTTTACTCACTCTCAGAAGAGCCTTCAACTAACTGTAAGAAATTTTTCCTTAGAAGTGCAATTCATGCTACAATGTCCATGAGTGCCATGCTTTCTAGAATATCTTGTAATATCTTGTTGTGTAGGATCTCCCACAAAGTCCTGGTATTCATCTTTATGATAGATTCAAACAAGCTCAACTGCATGTGATCTTTGTATTTCAGTGAAGATGAAGAAATGCTTTCCCCCAGGAGGCCAATATTTGGAGTCAATACTCATCCTCTTGGAAATTGTCTTATTCACCTCAGCAATTGTCTTATTCACCTCATCAATATTTCCTCAGTGGATTGATAAGATTAAATTAATCTGGTCTAACTTTAGCCTATGCTGTATCAAATGTACACATTCTTATTTCTAATATTGTTTTTCATAAATTGATTGCAATATTCTTGGATAGCTAAGTTATGATACAAGGAAATACTGATAAAATGTAAACTTGTCATGTAATATTTTTATATATTATGGTGCAGAGCAAAGTTAGTATAAAACACGTAAGTTTTTATACCTTAATTTTAGTGGATCTGAATTAATGTAAAGTACTTAAAATTTGTGTCCACACTATTAATGAGACACTACATCACACCTTGTACATCCACACATGCAAAGAAAAAATCATACATGAAATAACTCAAATTTTTATTAATCCTAAAGAGTTAGAATACCTTCAGTGTACTGAAGTTGGGGTATAAGAAAGCTTAGAAACATGAAATTAACAGAGATGCAGAAGTTTGTTAGAACTGATCATGAGTTGTGTCTGTATATTATCACTCCACTAACAGCAGATGATGAATGCTGCCATTTACTCAAAAAGTGAAGAATTTTAAAATTGCATTTAAATAAAGGATGTTTAGGATTTTACTAATTCTTGAAGAATTAAAAAAAAAAAAAAAAAAAAAAAAACAACAAAAAAAACATGAGTGGAAATGCTGCTGTTATCCAAAGAATCCTTATACAGAAGTCAAAAAATTATATAACCTTTCTGTACTCTAGAAATTTCTTTTCTATATGACCCTGTGTGCTTTGGAAAATCCTATTTTTAGTACATCTCTTGTAATCAAAGTACCAGAAATCATTCTGATCATTCAGATGGATGAAAGGAAGAAGAAACAATATTTACATGTAACCACACCTTTCCCAAACCTCTTGTCTCTAATTTACTTTAACTAAAACTTGGGGCTTTTTTACATTTGCTTTTGCTCTTGCTTTATTAAACAGAAAAATAACAGAGAAGAATAATCCCACTGTAAAATATTGAATTGTTCTTTAGCAAAAAAAAAAAAAAAAAAAAAAAAAAAGAATGCTATTTGTTGGAATCAAGTGATTTATCTATAACTTCTCACCCCATTATGTCTGTCTCCTTTAATTAAATAGGCTCCCTGCATGACTTTAAAATTACTAAATGAGCATTTCACTAGTTTTTTGCACCTACAGCCTTTGCAATCAAAGCTTTTTTAAAAAGACAAACTCACTTCCTGAAATGAACTACAGCTTAATAGTGGAATATGCTTGCTGTTGTATCACATATTGTGCAGCAGTTTCAGTAGGGATAGAATAGGATTGGGAATCCAGGTAGCAAATTAGATTGATGTGCTGTCCTCGACATACTGGCATTTTCATTTCTGAGGCCTACCAAGTCCAAAACAAAACCATTTTTTATACTTGTTCAAAATCTCTAGAGAAATGACTTCAGGTGGTCTCAGCCGAGTTTTTCATGTACAAGAGGACACATCAAAAAGCTGTCTTGGTTGATAGTAATTCATCACTTTAGTCTGTGGAAAGCCATGGGATTACAGCACCGAGAAAAGAAAAAAAAGTACTGCTAACCATATTTTTTTCCCGCCAACTACATGTCTCTGGACCATTTTGTATCAATATATGAGCAGACATGTCAAGAGAGGCAACGTAGATCATGTCTTCATGATTATCAGGGATTGTTTTTTAATTCACCTTTCCTACACCTTGTCTCTGACTCAATCTAAATATAATTAAATAAAGTCTCAAAGTATGGAAAGCAAACAAGGGGAGCTATAACTTTAAGAAGAACAGATAATGAAAAATGTAAATCACTAAAGAACACTGATGAGATGTTAAAAATGTAATCAGGCAGCATGTCATTGTGTATGCTTTAATTCCTTTTATCTCCTAAAATGACCTTGGGAAAATTAGAATGCTTGAAAATGTTGCATCTTCAAAAACTTTCACCCTCAAGTTTAATGAATGAGACAAATCATTATATTCAAGTATAAAAAAGTCTCTGAGGAATACCTATTTCAAGAACACTGTTCAGTTTTCAATGGTCACATCACAAAGTACAAAATTGTTTTGAATTACTGTTTTTATAATTTCTACTCTTTCAGTCCTCCAGAACTCATTCCATATAAATCCAGCGAGGAGCCATCATACTGACAAGAATATGCAAGTTGTGGGAGTGTGAATTTCTTTTGCCACTTTTGTATTCTTCCTTTGTGACAAACAAGTGACTAGTACAGACAAAAGTGAGACAATATAACAATTCATTATATATCTGTTGGAGAAAATGAGCTCAACTGGTAATAATACAACAAATGTTTAGAACAAAGATAAGTATTCTGTAGCAAGTCCTTGAAAATATTTATTCTAACAGAGCCTATTAAGTTCAGAAATAGTGCAGTCCTCTTCTGAAGTATTTGACTATGTGTAAAATGAAGTAATTAACATCCTGTTTATTAAACATTAGTAATAATATTTATAATATTAATAATGATACCAGCAGACATCCTAAATCATATATTTAAATCCAAAAATTTGAAGTTGTGCAAAAGCTTATCACCAAATATATAATTTGCATGTTAGATAGGAAAGAAATTTGTAAGTTTAGTGTGCCACAGACAGTGACAGAAAAAGTAGATGCTCTTCAAACAGCTATAGTTTGGAGGGTCTGTACCATGTGACTCTCATTATTGTAATTATTATTATTAATGTGTAATTTGCATGCACATCAAAAAAAGAATATGAATGCCCCAGTTTCCCTGGTGACTGGATATTCTGTGGTAATAAGAAAAAGTCAAAGGATAATATGGTAAATTAATATCCTTCTTAAGTTCCCATATACAACATTAATAGTTACATATGAACATATGTTAGTGTATTATGTGCAAATTATCCTAGTAGAGACATTTTCAATAGATCCAGTGTTATTATGCTCTTATCACTTAGACTTTTTAGATGTGATAATGAACCTGAGAGACTCAGCAATCCTGTTTGCAGTTGACTTTGATTGACAGAATTCTCAAGTCAGTCAAAATTTATAAACAATTTGACTTTGATTTTCACAAGGTATGTGAAGAGCTTGTAATTTGGAGTAAAACATTAGTATTAGAGGTACAGACAAACCACAAAATCCTGATACCGCTGCTGTGGCTTTGGAAAACCCATAATAATCAAGTTTAAAACAATCAATGACTTCATAGGGATATTGGGTGGCTAAATGTTAGCTTTTTTGCTAATTATTATTAAAATTATTATAGCTAATTATTATTAGTAATAACCAATATGATCTGTATTGAAAGTAACCTCCTACCTTGTCTCTCCCCTCAGACAGTACGTTTTCTGTGCTCTGATTTCCTTTGCAGCCCAAAGATAACATATTATAGGACTGTATATGAATCTGTAGAGAACTGCACTACTTTGAGTAGTAAATAAAGGCCAGGAGAAAGAGGGCAAAGAATGGTCTAAATTAAGTTTTCCTTATTGCTGAAACCTGTGTTGTTGTATAACTCACCCACAAATCTCTAAGGGAACAGGTAGAAATTCTGTTACTTACATTCATAAAAGAAGGCACCTGGACTCTACCTGGGTTCCTTTGTTCTAGTTTCTAAACACCATTCTAAAAAACATCTGTTATTTCTCAAAAAAAACCACAAACCAAAATACCAAAAAAACCCAGTAAGCTATTCACATGACTACAATAGCAAAAAAAAGTCTTCACAAAAAATATTTTCTGCATGAAGTCAGTACAACAATATGACCACACCTGCTATATAAAAAGGTACTATTCTCAGATAGACAATGTTTCCATAAATTGATGTCCTAAATTTACTACCTGTGATAGTAAATAATGAGTAATATTATTTATATTAATCACTGTAACTTGTTTAATTTGATGTCTATGTTTCAGTACAGTTGGACTGTAAGCAAGGATTTTCAAGAAGAAAAAAAGAAACCAAGCCTAATAGCTTCTTTTTCTCTACATCGATCAAAATACATTTGATCTTATGAGGTATGGTCTTCCACAATAGTAATCATATGCAGTTGTTGTATGAATAGGCATTCTGTTGGGTATTTTAAGTTGAAAATCTCCATATAAGAATAAGATATAATGACTAAGAGGCTAAAACAGTGGGAGAGGAGATAGAATATTTTTAAGTGAAGAAACCCCTTCTATAATCTAACTTCTAATTAAAATATCCATTCCCCTTCAACTTGTTTAAACCAAGAGTTCTTCACAAATAGGACATCTATGCTGCAGCTATACTGCTATATACACTTTTCAAATATGTTTAGCTTAGTTTTCCAGTAGAAAAAAATAAAATGGAAAGCTTGATTTCTGATCAGGACTTGTTCAACAGGTTCAACATTTTGTACTTTCTTACAGGACTTTTCAGGATTCATTTAGACTCATGCAACATTCTCAAAGGATAGAAGCTGGAAAGGAAGAGCCTTTTTGGTTCAACAGGAGAAGATATAATTATGCTTCATGACTATCAAAGAGAACTGATACAAGTTGTCCAGCTGCAAAATTTGGCCCTCAGAGGAGAAAAGGCTTATGAGTCATTAAGTAATTACTCTCTTGAGGACTATAGCTACACAGAGGATGCAATATCCAAGTGACCTGAATCAATATATTTAATTGTGTCTTTTAATTTTGTTCTTATAAAAGATGAACATGTTGACGGAAAACCAGACCTCATGTCATATAAAATACGATCTTGAGTAAGAAAAAATAAAAGAGGAATGATTGAATGATAATTCTACACCATGCCAC
The DNA here is from genome assembly GCF_024509145.1 of Vidua macroura. NCBI lineage: Eukaryota > Metazoa > Chordata > Aves > Passeriformes > Viduidae > Vidua > Vidua macroura. Next base: position 53,270,747 of record NC_071572.1, on the reverse strand, counting down.
AGTGTTTAAAGCCGTACAAGGTCACAAAAATATCTGACCTTAAGAGCAGTTTATCTTAACAGGCAAGAAATAAGGTAAAAATGCCAGGAGCCTGAGGTGAATGAACCTAATGCTCCCAAAAAAAGCCAAACATTAAAAGGAAGTATACCTTCAAGTTCTGCCCTTCAGCCAAATTTCTAGAAGAAAACCCCTGAAACCCCCTTCCCACAGCTGGGCAACTTGTCCAGAAGAACGCTGTGAAGAACAGTATCAAAATTCTTACTAAAATCCAGATAAAAATACATCTACTACACTCTGGGAGCCTGGACCAGTTCTGTTCAGGATCTTCAAAATCCTTTACCTGGGTGGGGGGAGGGGAACAATCTCAGGCACCATATTTTGTGGGGGAGAGTTCTAGAAAGGAGATTTGCAGAAAAGATCTTTTGGGAGCTGGATAACAAGTAGAACAGGAGCCAGCACTCTTCCCTTGCCATAAAGAAGGCTCATGATGTCTGAGACTGCAGTAAACAAAGTATTTCCAGCAAGCTGAGGGAAGTGGTTCTTCCACTCTACTCAGCACTGATGGGGCCATAGCTGAAGTACTGTACCAGGACAAGAGTGCCATGAACATACTGGAGAGAGTTCAAGGAAGGGCCACAAAGATGATAAAGGTCTTGAAGCAAGTTTTTTATGAGGAAACACTGAAAGAGCTGGAGCTATTTAACCTAGAAGAGAGAAGGCTCAGGGACATTTGGTATATAAATACTTTAAGGGAAGGTGAAGATAGGACAGAGCCAGATTCTTCTCAGTAGTGCTCAGTGACAAGACCAGACACAATGAACACAAACTGAATCACAGGATGTTCCTTCTGAACATCAAAAGGAAACATACTTTTCCCTGTGAAAGTGACTGAGCTCTGAAACAGGTTTTCCAGAGAGGTTATGGAATAGCAAGCCTTGGAGCTATTCCAAAGCTGTTTAGATATTGTCCTGGGAAACTGGCTTCAGGTGGCCTTGCTTGAGCAGGGCAGCTAAAGCAGATGGCTTCCACAGGTCCCTTCCTTCTCAGCCTTTTCTGTGATTAAATGAAAACACTTTGTTATATATTTTTTTGTGCTTGTGCAACAGGCAAATGAATGACTACAAAATTTTCCTCTGTACCCTCTTAATTCTCTAGAACAAGTTATTTTTGAATTTAACCTTGGTTATAAAATGCCTTTAAGCCCTTGGTTTACCAACATATATTCCTCATAGAATTATTTCAGAGAAGTCTTGAATCTTGCAATTTATATTGTTAAAAGACTTTAGGAACCAAAAAGACCTCTTTAAAGCTAAGCCAGCATTTTAATGTGAGTGGAATTAAAGAACACAGGGTCTGGTCACATCTATTTAATTCTGAGTAAGTATGCTATTGCAGTCTCTAGAAGCAGAAAAGAGTAGAGGACTCATACTGAGAGGCCTGGTAAATCACAGTTGTGCTAACATCCTTGGCAACAGATATTGCATGGCCCCTGGAAGACAAATAAACAATCAAGACGATTAAACTGTGAAGTTGGAAATATTGTCAAAATACATCCAAACACGGTTCACTGTGACAAGAGTGGTGTTACTGAAAATACATTTCAGAATTTCACCTAATCTGCTGTTTGAAGCCTGCGCCTTTTGAAGAACAGAGCATGCAGAAGAGCAGGAAGCCTCTCTATAGTGCTGACATTTTTTGTCTACCTATAAAGATATTGACACATTCAGCATAAGGTATGAATGAAGATGATTTCTAAACAACTGGTGCATATCTTACAGTCACATTAGCCCAGGAACCTCTGCAGAGATCAAGTTACGAGGGGCCATAGTGAAAAAAAAGGCTATGAATTATCATAACCTCACCGTAATTTTTCATCACAAAAATAGTTTCTAGGAAGTGAGGCTGATCTAGGAGTCAAATAGATTAAATTAACTAAAAAGGTAATTTTCCAGATCAGATCTGAACAATAGTTCAGCCAAATCAGAAATTTTCTTTCAACTTAAAAAGGGAATTAACTTTCAAAAATTGCACTGCAGTCAAAATACCTGATTGGCATGTATATTTGTGGGACTACCACACTTTAACTAACTGACTGTACTCATGCATTTAAATCTCTTTCTTTTCATTTGGGTGATATTTTCACACAGGTGTGAAAGAAAACCAAAGGAAAATACAGTGGAAACAAAAACCTGCTTTTAAATCATAAGACTGTCCATAGTTTCCATGGATGGTATTTTAAGTGAACATAAATATTGGTGTATATCTTCTAATGTTTGATGCTTTTCTAATTTTTGACATGTTATTTCACTTTCAAGTGTATTTCATCACTATCTGAAAGAAGACCTTGATTGGCCTTAAATATATTCTTTTGATTTGTTATCAAAAGCATTTTTATTAACAGATACTTCTTTAATGTTATAGGCAAGCACTAGCTATGAAAGATCTTCTTTGTATGGACAGTATTTATTGGAAAGCATTTAGTTTTGATTGTCTTTCCTCTTAAATAGGCTATATACCAAAAGAATGTCCTTAACATTTCTTGGGCTGCACATTTCCAAAAGTTTGTTGTTCATTTACTCCTACATCATCTCCTGGTTTCCCTTGCTGTTCAGTGACTTGGCAATAGTTTCATAATTTTTGTACAATGATGAAAGAGGAATTAAATGAAAAAATCACACTCGACATGTTTTTAATCTTTTGCTTCACAGTGAGCCCTTATAAAAATATTGCAAGGACATAGGCATTTGCAAAGAAATAGTCAGGCATCTAGTGGCACTTAGCATACAGATTTTAGAGGTCTACTGCTCCTAAGATTTTCACTTCACAAATCTTTCTTCCTAAAGACAAGTAATTAATTGCTGAAAGAATTCATGATCTCTGTTTTTCTTTTTTTCCCCTGTGGTAGCACATAATAAATATTTTTATTTACATAGTTCCCATGCTGGTTTAATTAATATATCAGATTTATATCTGGGATGTCATTTCTGATTACTCATTCTGTGCTAATTGGATTTCAGGGCCCTCTATTGGCAAATCATTCTTTCTTTGTGTCATCTTCCAAAAAGTCTTAAGTATGTGATTCCCCAGTTGGTCAGGAAAATCTAAATGCTTTCTCTAAACTGCCATTGTAGCAAAAAAAAAAAAATCTAAAAGTTAAGACAAGATAACTTTGATCTACTTTATGAAATATTGTTGCAGAAAATTTCTTGCTTTTATTTTTTCTTCTTTGTCTTTTCTGAAGAGGAAAAAAAGACTATCTAGCTTATGATACTAGATTCATCTTACATATATCGTCAACAATGTGATTCAGTTTACGTGTGCTGGTGTTATAGATGGTATTATAGAGTCAGAGGATTTGGGGCTATTTTTGGTGGTGGTTGGGTTTGTTGGCTTTTTTTTTTTTTTTGATTGAAACTACAAAAATTACTAGGCTCACATTGTCTAAGGAACTTAAGTTCTTTGGTAATTAAGAAGCCATTTAAGATATATTTATCACTCTGCAGTTTAACAAATTTACAGAATTAAGATTTTGCATGACTTCATCCTTTGAAACTTGTACCAGAAGGTCAAAGTCTATTAGCATTTGCTTCTGTAAAGAATAAGCCATTGTGAATTTGCTCATTGCTAATGCAATATGCTTGGCTTCTAGGATATTACTGTTCTGACTTATATGACTATGAGCTGTCTGTTTTATGCTTGCAGCAAGCCAAATTTTGAAGTTCTTACTCTATCACAGAGTGTATCCCAGCCTTTGGGAGATTTTACAGAATGCCAGATTTATACAGCAATATTGCTCATTTCAAAAGATTTAAATTTCAACTCAGATGCAGGTATATAGGTACTATTGATCTAGTATATGGAGATAGCTTATTTGACATTAGAATTGGATCCTGACTGTCTGCTTCTGAAATCCAGGCCATTCTCTGATATAAAGTTCACAGATTCTTACATTCCAATCTCATTAGATGGGTCTTAGTGAAGCTCCCTGAATTCACCTAAGTAAGCAGATGGTTATCTATACATTATTGCCATGCTAATCAAATCAGGCAATTTGAATTTTCTCTGGAGAGTCACTATGGTCTAGTAATTTTTCTGTGTTCTGATAAAACACAGAGATGGCTGTCTTCTGGTATTTTAAAAGGAAAACTAGGCTGCTTTTTAAATCAAGTTCAATTTGTGTCAGATTCATCAATATATCTATTACGGATAGTGGAAGAAATGTGTGTTTATGCAGATAAATTAATCTAATGTTCTTGAAAACAAAAACTGACAATGTTTTTAGGAGGTTTTTAGACAAAGTCTTTAAAGGAGAAAAAATGTTAGGAAATGTTAGTCTTCTGGTGAAAAGATTGGAAGTTAAGGCTCAGGATAAATGACCAGCTTTCATATTAGAAATTTTACCTGAGTATTTTCTGCTGGGAGTTTTTACTGTATTCATAAATTAGCTGAGAAAAACAAGCAAAAAAAAAAAAAACCCAACAACCCTTAACCCTGTCAATAGTGAGATAATTAAGTGGGTCAATCCCTCTCACCTCCTTTTTCACCTCTCTCTCTCTCTTTTTCTCCATTGACCCAAGAGCTGGAAAATTATACGGCAGGACCAACACAGGACCTACGGACTGGTGACCCTTTCTTGTCTTTCTCCCTTTTCCACCTTCATTTCTCTCATTTTGGTCTTGGCAAAGTGCAGCTGTCATATTCTACCCCTTACTCTGTACTGAGGTTTGTTGTGAGGACCAGGGGCTTGTCAAAGTGTGTTGTAGAAATTAGAGGCTTGTTAGCTGGAGACTAAACAGGGGGCTGTTTCCTGGAGTTAAAGCAGCTATATAGTAAGAGCATAGGAATTCCCTGACTCCTGGACTGATATCTTGGTTCAGCTTGATGAGAATTTATAATGAACCCTCTACTGAGTGGATCATGACAAAGGTCCCTTCAAAACCAAACTATAATATGATTTTATGATTTAGGCTGGAAATTCTGTATCAGTAAAGGCAAACTGCTACAGGAATAATTAACTGTTGCTTTGTGGAATCAAGACAACTGCAGAGAACAGAATAATAATAGATTATTTTCCCCCATTTACTATGTGTTTCCATACAAGCAGACCAAAACATAACCTGTAAGAAGTTTGAAACCTCATATTGCTGTTTATGACACTTGCTCACTTGAAAAAATTGAATAAATCACAAGGTAGGTGCTGATTTTACAGTGGGTCAGATAGCTCTTCTTGCTTTCTCTCTCTCACTCCTCAAGGCTACACACTTTTACAGAGTTAATGCCCATGAATTAATCTATTAATCCTCATCGACTTCTACATGGCCAACACAGGATGGGTCATCTCAGGATTTTTATATTTGACAAGGCTGCATAATAACCCTAGTTTCTAATTTTCAGAGCTTCTACCTCAGCCACAGCTTCTTTTCAATATGCTATTTACATTCTGTATCTACAGAAAAGATTTTCTATGGTTACCACTATGAACTAAACAAGTTAGAAGTAATTTAAAAGTATTCTATTAAGTCAAATGCTTTTAAATACCTTCCTTAGTATCTCTTTTTCAATGCTTCCATAGTCAGAATAATAGGGTAAGTGGGAAGTGGGACTTCTCATATCAAGTTTTACCATAAATTAGCCAGATGACCAACACAAAAAAAAAAAACAAAAACAAAAAAAAAAAAAAAAAAAAAAAAAAAAAAACCAAAAAAATCCATACTTTCTATCTTTCTATCTATGTCAGTACTTTACTTTAGAGTAACTTGACCCTTTCAGCATATAATGTATACAGTGTAGTAATAATATATTTTGGCTCAACTTATGTTCTCATTTAACAGATACTCTTTGCAGTTTGGTTCATTAGTTTTTATAACTCCTACAGAGTGTTTCCAGAATAGTGTGAAAGTTTTGAGCATGCCAGACATATTAAAGTAAAATTAAAGAAGAATGAAAATATGAAAAATTAAATTAGACAAAGCCTTCATGAACTGCCAGCTTTTTCCTAACTGCTGTAGTTATAATGAACAATATCATCATTGATTTAACAAATTCCCTAGCTTACTGCCTTACTTGCCAGAGAAACCAACTTATGTTAATTAGAAGTTTCAGATCCTTTTTTTGTTTTTTTGGTAGATTATTTTCAATTTCTTCTTTTTTATTGGGATTTTAAGTACTGTTAAAAACATTAAAGTTTCAGTATTTAGTAAATACATCAACATTTTTTAGTGAATAAAAATAAAGCAAACTTAGTAACTTTGAAAAAGGTATTCTCAGACAAAAAAAGGTGTGACTTGAACTTTTGGAAGTTTTTTTTAGATTTCCAATGAGGTGAAAATAGAAAAATTGAAAACACGTTTCATGAAAATAATCTTTAAAAAATTCATGAGTGGAGAATGGGGATATGTTTAGATCATCTATGGATGTATTTTCATTCTTGAGGAGTGGATTGTAATAATTTTATTAATTTTATTAAAGTTTAGAATTTTTCTTCCTATGAAATGGGTTTTGTGGTGAGTTTACTTTAAATAAAATTTCCATTTAAGTCAAAGTTGAGAAAGGGTTTCATGCCTATTGCAGTTAGAGTAACTTTTTTCTATATAATCCATTAATAAAATTAATGATAGCACAAAAGTGCATCTTGCTCCTGAGAGCTTTTCAGAACTGATTTCCTGAGAATTTCAAGAGAATATTCCATGTTAGCATTTTAATACACTTAAATATTTTAACAATATTTACCTTTTTTAATTGAATAAAATTAAATAGAACAATCTGTGCTAAGCTGAGAGATGAAAAAGTTCTATGCTAAAGTGTCATGAAATCAACCATTGGTTTCAAGTTCATGTTAAGTTTTTCTAAACAAAATTAGTCTGAATTTCAGTCTAATAAAGATAGCATAGAATAAGTAGGTTTTCTACATAGGTTTGCAAATTCTACTGCAGATATCTGGCATAATTGTTGAGTAGTGGTCTTTTTGAAAGATACCTCTGCTTTTTATCCCCACTAAACAGAGTGACTGAAACACTTTCCCTGGGAGTGGTGGGACTGGGAGGGGAAGCCTTTCCTGGGAAGTTGGATGGCACTCACAGAGACCTCCTGGCACTGAGTGCCCTCACATCAACCCAATGTGAATGTGGTTTTGCTTCATGTCCCTGAGTGATGCTTCAGCTTTTGGGTGGAGTGACACGATCTGCTGCTACCCCTGAATAAGAAGCTTCCATGCATGAAATCTCCTGAGATTAGCTCAGATGGTTAGAGCATGGTGCTGAAAATGCCAAGGTTGTGGTTTTGATCACAGTATGGGCCATTCACTACAGAGATGATCCCTGTTGGTCCTTTACCACTCAGAATATTCTGTGATTCCATTGTCAGTGCTCACTTTGTCCATCATCCTTGTCCACGTAGTAATGATCTCTCCCACAGGCATGGTGTAAACATTATTGGAAGTGATAGTTTTTTCTGGTGGTTTTGGTTGTGAATTAAAATTTGTCTGAGGTTGTTATCTGAATGAAGATTTTATACATGACACTTTCTCTGAATATAACTGCTGAAATAGAAAATATTATTTATATATTTTAAACCATTACATATTTCTAGGAGTTACTACACCTATAATTTTAATTACTTGTGTTTGAAACCATAGAAATTTGCCAAAAGGGCCACCTGAATGTGTTGATTCTCAATAATTATAATTACCATGGCTGTTTTTTTCTAGTCCATATTAATATCAAAGCCTGACACATGCCTGTGTAGATTTTTAACAAAAATTGTTACTATTCATTGTCACTCTTAATTCTCTGTTTTTAACACGTTAATTCATTTGGGTGATATCAGTGGATGATAGAATCAAAATATACTTTAAATTTGCATTATAAGTGATTTTCCAATCATGAAAGAAATCTGTTATAGAACTGAAGCTCAGATCCAGATATCAAATTTTACATCCATTTCCAAAATATCTGGTTGTTCCTGCTGTATTACACTCAAGCATTTAACTCTTGGAAAACCAGATAAGAAGTTGCATAGATTAGATGGAATATATTAGAATTTTAAGTAGTAAGAAAATGGTTCACAAGTAAGAATAGATTGATGGTTCAAACCACCTGCAAATTACATTCTGCCAGACTCTGTGAGCAAAGACATGAAACATACTCTTTGGGAATAAAACTGTTCACATGCAAATGTATATTATGCTAGTCAAGTTGTATGTCAGAGGGTATCTGCTTGTAATTAACATTTTTCTAGGTTCAAAGAGCTTTTTGTAGTGATGATATATTTTATATGAGAGGAAATGAAAAATAAACCGCCTATCTAGGAAACATATTTTCATTTAGTGTTAAATAAATAGGATGTGAAATGCCAGAAGAGACACTGGTCTCAGTGCTCTTTCTACACCATCACCTTGATTAGAAGTTACCCGGTAACAGAAGATGTCAACATTTGGAAAAAAAAAAAAATCAAAGGGTTTTGACAGAACAATGGAAATAATTTCCAAAGAGATTTTTAGTCTTGAAAATCTGTAATGAGAGCACAAGGACAAATCCCAAAACCAGGATAGAGGACAAATGTAAGCAATAAAAAGTCTCTAAATTAATAGATTTTTCTTTTAGCTTATTCATCCTAATAGATTAATAAATGGTGAAACCTTTTTTATGCTATCCTTAATGAATAGGATGTTAAAAGGAAAATGGAGCAAAAAGGGAGCCTCTTTCAGGCATTTCAGTTTATAACACTACATAATAAAAAATATGCTTGTATGAAGCTAATGAAGAGCCTTTAGATAAAGTGCGAAAAAAACAAATTCCTATTTCTTATGCATGTTCCCAATATCTTAAGATGTAATGTCATAATATCTTAATTTTTATATGTACACATGAAATCTCACATAAAATGGAGCCTTTAATGTGTCTCTCTCTCAAAAACTCAAAATATAGCCTCTGAGGAAGCATATTTTACTGAAAGCCCAAAGATGTGTGTAAGGACTACTGTATACAGGAATTCTTCAGAGGCTGTCCTTTTTTCTTTTCCTTTTATTAATCACAGAGAGTTTATTAACCAGCTATCTAAGATGCACCAACAATCTAAGTATTGAGGAAAGTAAGCCATCCAAGTCCTAAAAATAACCAATGGAAGCAGAAGCAATGGAGAAAATGTGGAACAGAAATGAAGAAGCCAGTCAAAATTAAGAAGGAATGTAAGAAAACAAGCAGTAGAAAAAACAAGAGCAGTTCAGAGCCAATCAACTATTCAAGGACAAACCAGCAAATATACTTAAAGAATCATCCCTTTAGAAGTGTTATTTCACACACTAGAATTAGCACAATATAATACTGAATTATAAAGATTTCCATTCGAATACATCCCTGAATCTACCTGAGTACAAAAGAAAGAAAGGAGTATTGTGATCATAGAATTTATGCCACTGCCAATGTTTACCCGTGGCAGAGAATAACAGAATTATTTTTTTTCAAGGGGAAGTCATTATTCCTTTAGAAAAGATTTTAAAAAGCATATTAGCTTGTGACAGCCATACAAAATGAAATGGTTTTCTTATCACCACAAGCAGATACATCTGCAGTCAGTTATCCATTAACTCATGCATCTCAACTCTAGTCCATGGGGATTGCACCTAAAGATGAGAAAGCAATTGCATCTTCATGTCAATCTTTATTCTATTATCAGCAATTGCCAATGAACACCAGGTGTTTTGATGATTTCTGTGTTATAGATGCTTGTCCACTGGGATTTGACTTCTGCCGGTGACTTGTACTGCACCTTTAGAGCAGCTGCCAGATGGTGACCTTTCAGTCCCTTATGAGCCTCTGCTGCATTCTAGCCTATGACTTGGAGGTGAAAGACCTCATATAGGCCTATGAACCATTGCAGTCTTCACAGTATAATATTTTTTTTAATATCTCATTGAATTTTATGCCTTGCTGTAAGCTGTAAGAAAGAAAAGGTAAAAGGAAGGCATAAAATACAACAAAAATGCAGGCATTGGTTAAAAGAAATGTTCTTTTAAATTTTTTATCACTTCCAAAAATTTCCCAGTGATAAAATTTCATTAAAATTTTATTGCAAGAAAATATTTTTGTAGGTTTACTTATTCACTGAATACTGGGGGTAGTACATTGTGTTTTGGATATGTATGAACTTATGAATCAGCTTGGAAATCTCCCCAGATATCTTGGAAAGGAAAATGGGTGAGCAAGAGACATAAGACCCCCTTGAACAGCAAAGGAATTTGCTATCTTTATATGATGTGAGATAGTGATACAGATCTAGATAAATGAACACATAAAGAATAGAAAATGTAAAATAAAAATTGAGAAAATGTCAGCATCAGTGCTTGGCACTAATCAACAGTGGATAGGAACTGTCACCATCAGTTTATCATCCTATTTTCAAGCGAATCACACAATCCATACCTTTTCCAGGTTAGATGATGGTGGCCCATGCACTGATGTTACAACCAGGTAGCAACACTTTGGCCTGCACTTCGGGTTTGCCATCTCGCCTACAGTGGGTAGTTGTTAAGGATCACCAGTGACATGAATGCTATGTCTTTGCGACATATCCTTACAGTTACACCTGAGTAACATACTCTTACGGATATGCACCTACCCCAGTGCTGGGTGTCATGATCAAGCACCACACCACAGCTCTCCCAGTCACTAGCAGACCATTGCCATCCTGGATCTGGGACTGTCCGGGAGATCATAGCCCTGCCATACAGTTGCCCAAAGGCTGGCCCTGGGATCACTTGACCCCCCCACCCCCGTAGTGCAAGGTACCTGTAAGACTTTCATACCTCCTCTCTGTGAGTTCTTGTGGGCAGCTCCTCGCAACACTGACTCCTTTTCTCTTCCTTACGCACAGCTGGCTGACTTCTTCCTGTCCCTAGCACAATGGCCTAACCCTTCCTGTCCCTTGCAGTATATACTAGCCCTTACTGTCCCTTGCATAACCACCTGCACATTACTCCTCACAGCACAGCCAACTGACTCTAACTCTCCTCTCAACCAGCTAACTCACTCTTTTGTAACACCCATCCTTATTGGACACAGCTGTGACCTATTAAGGGCAAGGCTGCTCCTACTCTTTGGTAATTAGTACAGCTGCAACTCCTCAGGGGCGAGATTGCCTTCAGCACTATCTCTATTCTCTTACAATCCATCCTCCCACAAGAAATTATTTTAAGATCTCTTAAGGACTTACTCTATATGCAACTGAATTCAACAATAAATTTATCCTTCTTGTCTCTTTAAAGTGTTTAATGGTTTAAGAAATGAGGTTTACAAACATGATCAAATATATATGAACTAAATGTAGTTTAAATACAGCAGAGATTATGAGAAAATAGGTTGGGTTATTTTATACCAGTAATTCTCAAAAGGGGAAAAAAATTCATTGTCTTAAAAAGAAAAGTTATATTATAAAACTATATGAGTGATTGTTCCATTACCTGATAGTTAGAGCTTAATCTTTCACAATTTTATATGTTTGTATTTCAGATAATTACTTCATACTTCCTCCACAATCAGTTTAAAGCAATAACTATTTTTTAGGTAATGATTCATCTTATCTATATGAAGAAGTCTAAAATAGTTTTGGCTTACATCATTAGAAAAAAGCTTGTTTGTGTTTTGGTTAGGAAGGAAGTCTGCAGTGAATAGCTCAAATATTGATATCAGTATTACTAAAGAAAAAAATAAATAAATTTGACACTGTCATTTGTGCATTTCTGAATCACCAAGAAATACACAACAGACCATGCTTTGAAAAACGCAGTAACATCACTGAAATTGGAGGAGTAACAAAACACCTCATCTTACCCCTACATTTGCCTTAGCATTCTCACTTGTGTAGTACTCTAGGGGGCATCAACATTGCAGATTCAAGGGCTATTTTCAATTATACTCACAATAAAATTTCTTTCTCTGCAATTAAATCATAATCATATGTGAAGACTTTTAAAAAAGACAATTCTGGTAAACACCTGACCTGTTGGGTGAAGATGCATAAGACCAGGTACATTTGCTTAACAGAGTAAGAAATATTGTATAAAACGGAAAGTTGTCTCTTTGTTCCAGATATTGGCAGAGAGACAACACAATTTTCCATTGATCTTCTTCCAATTTCACAAGCACAGATATATTTAATTTCATTGTTAAGCAGAAAATGTCCCAATACTGAATAATATATAATATTGAATCTAATCTTGAATATCACATTTGTATTTTTTAAAAATTGCATATATTTTAAACTGTTAAATATATTGCAGAATTCAAACACCAACAGGTAGAGACCTAAGTAAATGTTCAAATATATATATTTAGAACTATAACATAATTTTGAGGTTTTTTTTTGGTGAAAGGCATTTTATCATAAGGTTATGCTGATTTTTCTTAAATTAGATTTAGCTCAGTCCTGAGAACTGAATGCCTGTAAATATGAAGAGTTTACTCCTCTAATATTTTTCAGTTTAATTTCATGTAAAGGGGAGTGCTTCTGCACTGAAATAAAACTAACTGAAATAAATATATATATTATTTTTAATGAAGCACACAATATATTTAACTTTATATAGTACTTTTTAGGAGGAATGTATGTTTAGTTAATTGTACATATTTACAAGTTACAAGTTTTACAATTACACATCTTGAATTTTATCAATATAAAAGAGCATTTATGTATGCATATAAGAGACAAAAAAGGAGAGAGAGAAGCACCAGAAAAAAAGATGTGCAATAAACATTACTGTAATAACTTCCCTGTTCTATGACAGCAAAATTTTAAAATTGATAATGTTTATATGTACATTTAGCTTATATTTTTTCCTGGATGAAAATAACAGTTTATCTATCTAACTTTTCAAAATATGAATGTATTTTAAATTTTGCTAAAGAAACATAGCTCTGTGCCATCTATTGTCACTTTTCTGAATTAGTGCTTCAATAGAACTTATCAGGAAAGAGAGTGTTTAATTATTAATTAGTTTTACCAATCCTATAACCCAATGTATTTTTTAAAAAAATTTGGAAGTTTGTATTGTTTAGTTATGTTGGGAAAAGTGAGAACTGCTTTCTCTTTTACTCAAAATGATATGCTGCAGTGCCATAGCATTTCTGGATCCCAGATATGATATGGTCTTTCTAGTGAAATGAGGTGAAAGTTATGATAAGAGGATGACACAAAGCTGATTTAAGTACGACTCTTTTGTTACATCCAAATTACAATTTCTTAAATGTAATTCTTACACCTTGAGCTATCTTCAAGAGGTATAAATTTAGTTCTAAAAAAAAAAGATTGTATCAGGGGAAGTAACATAGTAAAATATTCCAAGGATCATCTCAAAGAAAACCTTCTTACAAACCCAATGCTGGAAACTTATTATGAAGATTACTTTTCCATAACATTTGCCTTTTCTTGTAAACTCATTATACCTGATAGGCAAGCCTGTCAAGATTTTGAAACCTTTTCTCATTTACTGTGAAATCAGCAGCACTTAAGAACATATTTAATATGAAAATGTATAGTAAAGATATGGAAGAAATGATGCTGTAAAATCCATGCTTGAGATAGAAAGCACAGAAACATTAAAGGTCATTTTAAATACTGATGAATAGATAGAAAACTGGATGTTGTCTTTTAGAATTTGGCACTCTAATCTTTTACTTCACAAAGTAGAAAGAAATGAGGGACTTTACAAAAATATTTTTCAGTCAGTTTTAATATGTGGAGAGTAGTAAACTGATTAAAAAAGAAGAAAGAAAAAAGTATCAGCTTACCAAAAAGTAATGTTAAATTTTAGAACCGAGCATAAATAAGTGTACTTATACTTACATGTGTGCGTATATTAGATATTTCTACGACAATTAAGGAATCACAGATTTATGTAATAAAAGTATTTAGAAAACTGAAAAATCAATCCAATTCTAAAATCTAAAACCAAATTTTAGTAGACATTCATTAAGAGCATCCATGGTGTTACTCAAAGCAGTTAATCTTTAATAAGTGTATTCCAAATTAGTTGTGAGTGTGCAGTGCCACAAAGCTGATACTGTTAATGCCTACAGTGATAGTCACCAACTATGTAAGTTTTTGAGGTGAAGGTGGTCAGGGTTGAGAGTTTTTTTAGTGATGTAAATTGGAACCAAAATGGATTTCCCCACTTCCACTTTTATGAGTGCAAAAGGTCTTTGCTTTGCTCATGCGAAATTAGCCTCATATTCCTCCTTGACCACAGTAACTTGCCTGGGGGTAAGTGAAAAGTGGGGTAAGATATGAACTGTTTTAGAGTCATGGCTTGACTGCAGAAACCCACCAAACTTGCTTTGTCACTCCCCTCCATAAGTGGACAGAAGGGAGGAAATATAGTAAAAGATTCATGAGTTGAGATAAGAACAGGGAGAGATCACTCACCAAATACCATCATGGGTTGAAGACACAGCTTGGGGATATTAATTGAATTTATAACTAAAAAAAATCAGAGCAGGACAATGAGAATTAAAATAAATATAAAAAACACTTCACCCCCACCCCTACCTCCTTCCCAAGCTCTGTTTCCTCTCCCCCAGCAGCACAGAGACAAAAGGAATGAGAGTTGCAGTCAGTTCATTACAGGTTGTTCCTGCTGCTGCTCGGGGAGAAGCGTCTTTCCTCTGTTCCAGAATAGGGTCTGTCCCATGAGACACAGTCCTCCACAAATTTGTCCAGTGTGAGTCCATCCCATGGGTAATGGTTCTCCACAAACTTTTCCAACATGGGTCACATTTAAACAGGATGCAGTCCTTCAAGGATGGGCATGTTCCAGCACAGGTTCCCCATGGGGTCACAAGTCCTATTAGAAAATCTTCCCCAGTGTGGGCTCCTCTCTCCACAGGACTGCAGGTCCCTGCTGGAAGCCTTCTCCAGGATAGGTTTCCCATGGGTTCACAGCCCTTGTCCAGGTACCCACCTGCTCTGGGTTGAGTCACCTCTGTGGTCTGCAGGTGGATCTCTGCACCCTCATTGATCTCCATAGGGTGCAGGAGCACAGCTTCTTCACTGTAATCTGCACCACAGGCTGCAGGGGATCTCCATTCTGGTACTGGGACCACTTGCTCTCCCTCTTTCTCCACTGACCTTGGTGTCTGCATAGATACTCCTCTCATATGTTTTCACTCAGCTCTTCTCTGGCTGCATTTGCTTCTGTGCAATAACCCTTTTTTTCTTCTTAAATCACAGAGGTGTTGCTGTCATTCCTGACTGATTCAGCCTAGGCCAGCAGCTGGTTTTGTCTTGAAGCTGTCTGGCACTGGCTCTACTGGGCATGGAGAAAACTTCTAGTAGCTTCTCACAGAAGTCACCCCTGTGTTGCATCCTGGGATTGGGTTTTAGGGGTTCTTGTTTGTGTTAGCTAACTGAGTCCTGTGTACCCCTGTGCTTCCCCCGTGTCGTTCCCCCTGCCCCGCGGTTTCTAGCCCAATGCTGCCTGCTGTTGGATTTTCCCCCTCTGCCGCTCCTGTGACCACTCCCCCGTCCGGCCTCGGGAACCCCCGTGTCTGCCACTCCATCCCCACGATCCCACTCAGCCCGAGGCTCGGTGTCCGCCCCTGCGGTTCCCTGGTTGGTCGCTGTCCTACATCATCTTCGCGTCACCCGCACGGACTGGGGTGGGGGGGCGTCTGCCCTCCCTATCACATCCCCTGTATCATCCTGCTCCCTCCCGGGTCCCACCGCCATTTTCCCCATGTGGAGTGGGAAGCGCGGGTTGCTACCCCCACTGCAGCTCTCCGTGACAATAAAGCCTTCCCGCTTACCTTCGTGGGTGATTTGGACATTCCTTCACTCTTTGCCTCAGACCCTCGCGCGGGCGACAGAACCCAGCAGACCCCGACCGGTATGCCAGCGGCAGCGGCACACGGGAGAGAAGCGGCGGACTTGGAAGTCCGGGTGGGGGCGGCGCTGAAGGGCGCTGAAGCTGCCCCGGACCTGGGAGAAAGAGTGCGACGCTGCACCCCTGTAGCACCATAATTAGCAAATCATGGAAGATAATACAGGAAGTCAATAATGGAGTGTTACAAGGGCAGTGTTATAACTCAAAATAAGCATCTTGCAGAAATTATCTGAAATTATTAAAATAGTAAAAAAATCGGAAAAGTGTTATACTTGGAAAGGAAAACCCAAATAAATAGGTTGTAAATGTTCATTAATATGTCAGTCAAGAGAAATACAACAGGAAGACATTAGGATCTTCAGCAGAGCATGTAAAAAAAAAAAAAAAAAAAAAAAAAGAAAAAAAGAAAAAATAAATAAAGAAGAAGCTTGTGACCACAACTAATTGTATTTTACTGCGCTCTAATTCTGGTATCTTTTTATTTTTTGTGTTTAAATAAAAATGTCATTCTATATTGTCAAAAAGTGACTTGGAGTATCCTGTATCCCAACAAACAGGAAGGAGGCTTTTGGACAGTTCAAAGAAATTGATCTGGGAAGTGACAGTACTGTAACCTTAGGAAATCTGGTGAACTTGGCATACATCCATACATCTCTCTATATAATTGCCCATAGAACTGTAATTCTGCAGACAATGTCTTGTCTATGTTAAAAGGAAGATTGCTGCTACTTAACGTGGAAAAGGCCAAAGGAGTTTTTAAAGAAGTGGTTCTTGGCCAGTATATATTTTCATTGCTAATGTTTTACGATATTGCTTTGTTTTTTAATTTTATATATCATATGAAGACCTTGAAACTACCCTATTGGGGTGATACAATATTTTGTTTTACTTGTAGGTAGGAAGACAAAGTTCGGATAAACTAGATTTATGGTCATAATGTATGGGTATTTTTAATTAAAATGAAGTCATTATGAGGAGAAACGTTTAACTTAGGTACTGCAACATCAAAATATTAAACATTTAATAATGTTTATGAATAGTAATGAAATAATCTACAGAAGTTTTCTACAGGGCTTTTTTTCTGTGTAAATCTCTGAATATCAGAGGTTTCACTGAACTGCAATCTAGGAAATCTATATTAAGAAGACTGAAAATTAGCAGGCAGACAAATGTTAGCATAATTAAGAGTGTATTTTAGCTCTTTCCTCTGAAGTTTAGTAATACTGAATTCTCTTCTGGGAACTGATACTTACTGAAAAAGGAGGAGAAGATAATTTTAGCATTACACCCAAGTAGCTGGGTATTTGGTTTGAAAGTGTAAACCATTTTCCTTACATGATTGAAAAAGTACTAAAACCAAACTGATTTTATTTAAACCAGCTAGTTCACCCTGAAACAGAGCCTCTGTGGAGAATATGTTTAATTAATGTTTAATTCCTTCCAATTTTCAGTAAGCTTTAAACATGACACTACATGGCTTCCAATTTAATTTTAACTCATCTATAATATTTGCAAGCACTCAAAAATGTCTTTTTTTGTATTACATTTAGTATCCACGTGTTTTGTGGGGTCAGTGGTCAGAGATGGGGACAACACACACACACACCAATGCGCCATGCAACAAAACATCCTCAAGTTTATGCCTCCAGCTCCTTTTATAGAAGCTCCAATACAATGTGATTGGTTGAGGTCTTAGCCCCATCTAGCTATCTGGCCAATGATACATCTGCATTTAGAACTGAATGACATTGGCTGAGGGCCCCTGTGTAGATTGAATCCTATGTAGATTGGCTCACTGACTCCAATGCCACATTTTTGGTATATACCATGGCGTGTGCTTTAAATCCTTACTTTTAGGCAGTGGAAATTCTGGTGAACTAAGACTCAATCCCTATGTTATATCAGATGTGATTTAAGCTTCCAGTTTCTGTAACCCAAATATATACAGTTTGGGGCCACTGTATGCAAAAGAAAGTCTCTGACCAACTGGTATGTATGGCACACAATCAGCCACCTGTGGAGGGGGCTTTCTGCTATGGATGTGTGTCATGCTATATTACTTGGCCTTGAAGGCCAGGAATTACTCTTTGAAGCAGAGCATTTG
This sequence comes from Vidua macroura, assembly GCF_024509145.1. Classification (NCBI taxonomy): domain Eukaryota; kingdom Metazoa; phylum Chordata; class Aves; order Passeriformes; family Viduidae; genus Vidua; species Vidua macroura. Next base: position 53,252,772 of record NC_071572.1, on the reverse strand, counting down.
ACAATGTAGAGGTGACCCAGAACACTTAGGCATTGTTCTATAATATGATCCAGACTACCACTCCTAGATAACTGTAAACAGATTTCAATGGATCTGAAGTTTTACCCTTGAAAAGCCTTACTAGAAACTTCATTCTAATTGACTTACCTATAGTTGAATATTTTTTTTTCCAGGTGAGAGTAAAAACCATCTGTTACCTCATCAGTCCATTTGAATGGTACTTCTTTTAAGCAATATTGCTTAAAAGGATGGAACAACTTGTAAGGCAAGTTCAGTATGTACACAGAAAAGAAAAATGGCACAGATGGAAATGTAATTACTGCTCACCTGCTGTAAAACAACATCAAAAATATCACTACAAGCAACATTTGCATTTCATTTATCCCAAATTCAACAGTAAAATGAGCTATTCATACATATAAAAATAACCTCAAAGAAAATATTCTCCAAAATAAACCCTACAAAAACTCCTCTTTAAACTCATTTCTGTTTCTTTGTATGATATCTGTATACATATAAGAAATCCCCTGCAATCAGAGATACTTTGCATTTTCTTCTACATTTATTCTTTCTCTGTCTTTCCAAAAAATACCAATAAAATAAATTTGGAGTAAGTTTTATCAAGTAGTTGAACTTTACATCTGGCTTACAGTTACAATGTTTTTTCTGTGACAATGATAATAACCATATATGTAGAATTTTGGCAAAGGTAACAAACATACAGATATCAGTATTTACCCACATTAAGTGTGTTCTTAACTTTATATTCCAACGTGATGGCTTTCACATAGTATTTTGTATTCAGGAAGAACTGAATCTAATTGATAATGTCAATTCTTTTATTTGAAAGCTCATTTTTGCAACTTTATCCACTTAAATTCAGAAACAGTAGGTGACTGTGGAAAGAAAACCTGAATTTAGGGAAACTGGACAGAGTATTCATGTGAAATTCTGTATATTTTCATATGCTGGTTTCAGCTGGGATGGAGTTAATTTCATTCCCAGTGGCTGGTATGAGGCTATGTTTTAGATCTGTGCTGAACACAGGCTTGATAATACAGAGATGTATTTGTTATTGCTGAGCAGGGCTTACACAGAGCCAAGGTATTTTCTGCTTTTCATACTGCCAAGCTGATAAGGAAATTGGGGATGCATGGAAGGTTGGTGTTGCATCCCGGAGTTTGGGTTTAGATTAGGGTTTTTAATTTATGTTAAAATAAGTCAAGTTCTGTAATCCCGCGTTTCCCCCGCATTGTTCCCCCCCGCGGTTTCTGCCCCCATGTTGCCTGCTGCCAGCTCTTACCCCTGTGCTGCTCCTGTAACCACCCTGCCGTCCGGCCCCGGGAAACCCCGTGCTAGCCACACGATCCCGCTCAGCCCGCGGCTCGGCGCCCGCCCCTGCGGGGTTCTCTGGTTGGTCGCTGTTGCGGGTGTCACCGCCACGGCAGCCGCCCCTATTGGCCGGCAGGCCGTGGATCCTCTCGCCCCGCCCCTCCATAAAGCCCTATCCCGCCGGCAGTCAGAGGCCATTTTCTCCCATGTGAGTGCCGGGAGCGGTCGCGTCTTTCCATCGAACCGCGCCACGTGACCAATAAACCGTTCCTGCCAAGCACGGAGTAAATGGACAAATTCCTTCCTCTTTGCCGGGTCCCTAGCGCACGGTAACAGCGGTTGGCCAGCCCACGCGCCCGAGACACGGAGCCGTGTCCGGGAACCCGCGGCAGCAAACCCCGGCAGCACGTGGAAGCTACGCCACAGCCGGGCTCCCAAGAGCCGCGTGCAGCCGGGGAGAGCAAAAACCCACGCCGCAGGTTGGGAGGAGACACAGCCAGGACAGCAGACCCAAACTGACCAAAGGGATATTCCAGACCAGATGGTGTCATGGTCAGTATATAAAGTGGAGGAAAAAGAGAGGAATCATGGGACATTTGGAGTTGTGGTGTTTGTTTTCTCAAGTCACCATTATGTGTGATGGAGCCCTGCTGTCCTGGAGACGGCTGAACCCCTGCCTGCCCATGGGAAGCAGTTAATTAATTCCTTGCTTTGCTTTGCTTGTGTGCATGGATTATGCTTTCCCTATTAAACTGTCTAACTCTTAACCCAGAAATTTTCTCCCACTTTCCCTCCTGATACTCTCCTTTATCTGACTGGTAAGGGAGTGAGCAAATTGCTGGGTGGGGCTTGATTTTTTGCTGGCTTAAACCATGACACCTCATGAACTAGGAAGAATATAGGTAATAGACAAATTTTGGAATGGATATGGCTTCTCACTTAAAAAGGCTTAAGTCTGAAAGATTTTCATTTGTTCAAAACTATTTCTGGAGAACTCAAAAGTTAGAAATGTCATCAATAAAGTTAAATTAAATGTGTCAGTTTATATTTAATTTCTTTTCCATGAGGTTTTTGTGGTGGTTTTTGTTACTGAAGGTGAAGCAGAGATATTTTTTTGTAAATATTAAAAGCTTCTTAATTTTCCAGGTCATTGGGGAAAATATTGTTATTGTAGCTGCCAGACATCTAGTCAGATCTCAGTTTAAAATAAGGAATCTAGGGAGAAACTTCATATTGTCTTTGTCTTTGTCTTTGTCTTTTAAATACAGTGCTTAAGAAGAACCTTTCTGAGCACTTTTTGAAGTATCACTAGGTCTTTTGAGAAAACGTTTTGGACTAAATACAGGGGGAAAAAATATTGTCTGCCCAGTACCTACACATGATGTACTATTGCACAGGTACTAGAATCTAGCAGTGTGACTTTAATGAAATGTTACATTATTGTTTTTTCACTTTGTTGTTTTTTTTTAATCAGTAGAGTCTGTGGGGGCATCGGGATATTGAGATATAGGTACACACATACAAAAACACACCACCCTCTATCTTTGACCAATCTATCAAGCTATCTATCCATCCATATATCTGTCTAAATACCTGAATAGTCATATGTGATACCTTTGTTTACTTATATATCTTGATCACAAATGTTAACAAGAAGAGTCTTCAGAGCCCCACACTGACTATGTTTTTTTAATCAGATATCAAAAATTGCTTATTTAATTACAAACAAATTATTTTGTGCATGATGAACTTAGCAAAAGCTGCAGAAAGAAAATTTTTACTTTTTTGAGCCTCAAAACTCTTCTTTCTGCTATTATATCTGTTATACTTGTCATCTACATTTTGGACTCATTTTGAATGCAATATATTATTCCTTTCAGGATTTATAAGTGTGAGATTGTGTTGATACTGAAAGGCTAGCAAACAGAGAAAGTTGGTGAAAACTAGAGAGAACATTGGTATCCTTAGGTTTCCTAGATGATAGCAGTGTGAATAAATTATATGTGCTTACAGTCTACGTTTGCTTCAGTATTGCATTATAATACATAGAACAGTATTTCACTGCTGCATGAATAAAAATATAATTATTGTATCTATAAATGAAATCTGAAAGTAAACAGGTGTTATTTCAAAACATATTTAGTGATTAATTAAATGTTTTTTTTTGTTTACTTACAATATCATCTGTATACAATAATGTATCAATATTTCTTAAAATGCAGTTGTGCTGAGAACTGAACACCATGTATCAGTACTAGCTAAGATGTATCTACAGTGCAAAATTAATTTTTAAATAAAACTGCATGTAAATAAATTTACAAAAATGTGAAGATGTTATTATCATTTTTCTACTTGAACTTTTCATTTAAAGCACCAGAGAAAAAGGAACATCTGCATGGATTCCTTAATACAGCTAATGAAACTAATCATGTGTACAATGCCTTTATAAGTTTAGGTATAAATCTAAGCGTAAGTCACATATTAAAATAAGAAATTCAAACAGTATATCAAAAATGCAAAATTTAGTGTATGCCTTCAAGAGTGCAAGTATTTTTCATAGTAATGGCTGCTGGAAAACCTAAGTGTTTCAGTATATTCAGTACAAAGGAAGAGCACTCATCCTTAAATGCTAAACCCCTTCACACCACGCATTCATGAATCCTCACAGTGTCATTTCTGAGCACATACTCTAGTACTTATTTTACAGCTATTTCTACATGAAACAAAATATGGTTTAAAATACCTTACACAAATCATATTAAGTGTGATAAATTTTATTTAATTTTAGACACTACAGTCAGTGTGGATATCTCAGCCGGTCCCTTGTAGCTCCCTCAAACTTGTGTAGAGGAGTAGGTGCTGGTAAAGGTGTTATTCATATGACTAAATATCAGTGTAAGATAGAATTATTTCCATTCATGGGTTCTACATTTTTCCCTTACCTGCAAAGGAAATCTATGTTTAGATGTAGGTATCTATACTTTATATAAATAAAGTAAGATAATATAAAGCCTATGCTATGTGTCAGAATGAAAGAACAGAATCCAGGTTCAACTGACTCCTCTAATCAGATTTTTTTTTCTGTTTTTCTTTTTCATTCATTCTTTAGAATACTAGTTGAAATGCAAGACCCTTCTTTAAATGCACTCTAAATGGAGCTCTTGTGAAATAATAGGGGATTTTATTTGGTTTTGGGGGTTGTTTGCATTCTTATCTCTTCTCTTTGGGAGTTGTTTGTTTTTTTAACTTAAATACTATGTCCTCAGCACCCCATATTTTCAGGCCAAATACACCATTATGATAAGGTGATCTTTCTGGTTATGTAGTAAATGCCATCAGAATTAATTGTGTCAGCTGATGACCTTGTATTACCTTTTAGAACTGTGCCCTATCTTGATTCAAATACTTCCAAGACTGCAAAATTCATAATATACATAATGGCTACCTACAATATTAAAATAATGTGTTCTGCACTACATATTTTTAGCACCACTTACATTAAAGTGATAATCACAATTGATCATGGTTAGGATTATGCTAATCAATAATAGTTGCTGTCTTTAGCATTTCAGAAGTTTTCATTATCTAATTATATCAGCCATAATCATAGCAGGGCTCTGTTGAACGCTTAGTCCACTAGTAAGAAGTGGACCAGAATTTTTGTTCAAATAATAACCTGAGTCAGTCTTGTTTTTTCCACCTGTTATTTCTAAAAAAAGTAGTTATTAAATGAAAAAAAGGGTATATTATAAAATGTAATTTTTTGCATAGGAGCTTTCCTCTCTAAAGTCCAAGTAAACAAACAAAACCAGCAATTAATGAACTAAAGGCACTTTTTAACTTTCAATCTTCATCAATACATAGTACCATCTACATCAGCACAAAATATTGAATTCCATATGAGTGTAAAAAAATATGTTGCTTTTCAGAAAAAGTTGCTTTTCAGATTTGTTTAACAGTCAACTAGTTAACTTTAAAACTTTGCTTGAAATGTAATATGCAATCAGTCCAGTAACCTGGCTCAGAACACACTAAATATATCCAAAAATGTGAATTTAATATTTGCTGATATATGCTAAACTACACTGCCATGGACTGCATCTCTTAAATGCAGGAGTGCTGATGCTTCTGTGAGTGAAGTCTAGGAAGCATAAGCTGGTCTTCTGAAAGGCAAGAACTTAAAGATTACACTACATAAGAAATAAATGTGCTAAATTTTGAGTCTTTCACAATGTATTTCTAAACTGGCAAAACTCCTCTCTTTTGTCTACACTCAGCTAACTGAGACATTTAATATAAAAATTATGTCTTTAAAACATTAACAGCTCAAAGACAAATAAAACTGAAAAATTCATTGAGAGGAAGTTCAAAAACCAAAGTTTTCTCTTTGGAAAAAAACCTCCAAACTCAAACAACAACGGTAGCAAAAAAAAGATTTAAAGATTTAAGCTAAAATCATCTCTATTTTAATTTGCTTAATTTTTTTTCTTGAAGGCAGATGATCTGCATTGTGAAGGAAAATATCACGAGAATGCTTTATATTATTGCTTAAAAATCAGTGTATTAAAATAAAAAAAGAGTGTGTGCAGCAGCTACCTGCCACGGCTACGAGTGGATGAAGTGCACCAGCTAGCACTGCTCGTATAAGGCCAGGTGACCACTATGGGAGTGGGCACTCCAGGGGAACGGCCCCGGCCACCCCAGTAGTGCTAAGGCGTGGGTGACGCAGCTTTGGTAATCAAAACACGCTGGGAGGAGATGAAGAGATGAAGGAACAGACAGTTGTTTGCATGCCCAAAGAGTCTTTATTCCCCTGGATGGGGCAGGAACAAAGGTCTTCTTGGGGCGGGAGCAGGGACGAATGTCAATAAAATCAAGGGTTGCAGCAACTTAAATAGGGGGTGGGCGGACAGGGGTGTAAATCTGTCTCAACCTATAGGGGTAAAGTACAAGGGGATTACATAAATCATAACAACCAATGACAGTGTGACAGGGGTGGGTACAAAACCATGGAACAAATGGATAAGCAAAACTGGGGTGACTGACACAGAAACTTCTGGAAGAAACTGGGGGTGGTTACAGGATTGACAACTAGAGGGGTGTTGACAGCTTTGAGTGGCAGAACCAAATAAGGAATGAGCAGGGAGAAGTACGGAGACTGACAGTTAACTGGGGAGCCAAGTGGCAGGAACTTTTGGGGTAAACAACTTGGATCGAATCAATCATGAGGGAAAAAAATGGGGGGATACAAGGAACATACCATTCTAAACTAACATAAATTAGCTACCTAAATCTAACTTTTATGAACCTAAAAACACACCACAACAAGTGTGTGTCCAGCAGATGGTGCAATGAATGAAAACATTTAATGGTACGTTTTTCAGCTTTCCATGTGTTCAGATGTAACCACTTCTACCTTACAACACTTTAAGTTGTAAACACTTAAAAGACTGTAAGTATGGTGGTGTTTTATTTTTGCCTTAACAAACCTTGTTTTTTCGAAAATTCTTAATGAATAAAAGATAAAAATGTAAAGAAATTTACTTCAGTCAATCTCATGCATTATTTAGTAGTTTTCTGTGCAGTATCTAGATACTTTTAATTAGCTACCTTGGGCAGAGAAGACCTAGTTTAGAATCTTGAAACTAATAGGTGTCAGAGCACAATTAAAGGAAAATATGGGATTAGGTTTCCTAGTGCAAGGTGACAAGGACCTGGCATCATTTCAGTTATAGTTCTACACATTATTTAATTGTGAGATAGAAGATAGCAAATAGTCCAGAGATGAACTAAATTCTTTAAACTGAGTTTTAATTCTCTAACTCTTTCAGAAAGAAATACCCCAGAGCAATGAAGCTTCTCTCAAAAAAAAACACCTCTCCACCAATAAAGCTCTTTTTGGTCAGAGTTACTAATGGAAAAAAAGAAGATAAAAATCCTCAATTGACATAAAGCTATATCTGAGTTGAAGATTTATTCTCTGTGACTGACCAAATAGTATTTTATTGCACACAACACAATAAAAATATCCAGGTTCCAAACTGGCAATGAAAATTCCGGTCTCTAAGCCATATTCTGACTTTTCTTTTCTTTTCTTTTCTTTTCTTTTCTTTTCTTTTCTTTTCTTTTCTTTTCTTTTCTTTTCTTTTCTTTTCTTTTCTTTTCTTTTCTTTTCTTTTCTTTTCTTTTCTTTTCTTTTCTCTCTTTCTCTCTTTCTTTGCTTTGCTTTCTCTCTTTCCTTCCTTCCTTCCTTCCTTCCTTCCTTCCTTCCTTCCTTCCTTCCTTCCTTCCTTCCTTCCTTCCTTCCTTCCTTCCTTCCTTCCTTCCTTCCTTCCTTCCTTCCTTCCTTCCTTCCTTCCTTCCTTCCTTCCTTCCTTCCTTCCTTCCTTCCTTCCTTCCTTCTTTCTTTCCTTCTTTCTTATATTTACTGTAAAAAAGCAATGCTTTTAATGTTATATTTTTTTTTGTAGATAATGGAAATTTCATTAATAAAAAGTGACTACTTTCCTGATTGCCCTTTGTATATAGGCAGAGATTGACAGAGAGAGTAGAGATAGAGAGATATGGATAAATGTGACACACATGGAGTACAGCTGGCCAGAATACAAACTGGTGGTGGTGGCTGATTGCCCTCAAATGCTCGCAGCTGCTCTCCACACCAGCTGAGAATGATCACAGTTATTTGTGTATTATTATTATTAATCTGTACCTGTATCTTTTTGACAAAACATATATGTACATACCGATGGTTTAGATGTGCTTCAGTTTGAACCTCATTTTCTTAGCAGTGAAGTCAGGTTTAAGTAATATCTGTGTGGTTCATTGTATTTCAAAATGATGCACCTGAAAAGTGAAAAGACAATATGAACTCCCATTCAAAAGGCATACACAAAGTATGTATTTAAGTAGCTCTACCAATTTTCCATACTATATTTTGCTTCCACTTATGTTTTGGATGTTTTGGGTTTTTTTTTTTCCCACTTAATTTCCAGTCAAAGTGTGATATTTAAAGACAATTTTTTTTGCTGCTACAAATAATTTTATTGTTTTTAATAGAAAAAAATAGTATTTCATTCTCTATATGACTAATAGTTCTGATATCAGTCTAGGAGATACTTCTTTACATTTGTGAGATGTCTGACTATAATTTAACAGCTTCCTAGTGAGTATTCCCATGTCATTCTGAACCATGATGATTATAGGTTGAAATTAATACTTTAAGATGGAGGATAACATATGTTTTAGGAGACAAAACTGTTATGTTGATATTAATTTCTCTAGACTTTTTCTAAATTATTTCTCAGATGTCTAAATTTAATGTTATAATTACCATAAAATGAGAGGACAGAAACAAAGGAATAACATCAAGCATTTAAGTACTACATGGCAAAGTTGTGGGTATGTGTAACACCAAAAAAGTGTATATATAATTTCAGTGTCTTTGCCAGCCTTTGTGAAACTGACCAATTCAAGAACAAATGTAAGGTTAATAAATTGTTTTCTGACTACTTGAAATGGAAAATAACCCAAACCCAAATAAAACCCCCACAGGTCTCTTTCAAAGATGTACACTTGAGGAAAAAAAGCTAATTCCATAAAAACAGACAAATATCATGTGAATTATCTGTGACTAAAAATTAGATGGTGCTAAATGATCAGTAATATCATTTATTACTGATAAATGCTATCAGTATTTTCTATGCATTGAAAAAAATGAGCAAAGTATAGCTACAGTTATATTTTTCTTTTTTTATTTACATGTCAAGATCTGGTAGTTCCTAAACTAGGATGATAATTGTTATCTTTTTAAGAATTCTGTAAGAACAATTTCTCAATTTCAGATAGCTGGAGTAACAGATAAAAGAGAGGTAAACAAATGGCCTTCTGCAAATGTTTCTTTGAGTTTGTTTCCTCTGAAAACAGTTAATAAGATTAAAAAAAAAAAAAAAAAAAAAAAAAAAAAGAGGACTCCAGAAATTCTTATTCTAGTATTTCTAATTACTAGAATTAGAGGTTCTAATTCTACAGAGGTTTAAGTGAGTAAATAAATTTGAATCTTACAAAATGGATACTTACATTTGAATAAGTGGCCCTACAATTCTTTACAGTCTCTGTAGAGAATTAGCCATTTCTGAAGAAGATAAGATGAACTGTCCTGAAACATACCTTTTTTTCTCAATTGTGCAAGTACTAAGGATGTCTAGCTCAGATGTGGATAGTTACTGTCCAATTTTAGGTGAGGTGAAAACCACTTTTAATTGTCTCTTGTATTTAAAAAAATTGAAAAAATATAAGGCTAAAACGATCACTGCTACTATCTAGTATGATTTCTTCCACAAGTCCTGAAATCTTTCTCATTCCTAATTCAACTCTATAAAGGAACCTGAATTTGGGAATATATTTTGGGAAGAACCAAAAGTAATTCAGAATATATGGAAAATTATGCATTTGAACATGCAGTAAGAAGTAAATCAAATGTCTTATATACTGCTTCCTACTGCAGTATTCTAAATCCCTCCTTTATTGAAAAACACAAAAATACATTAACTGAAAATATATTTCAGTCTAAAAAAAAAAAGTTTTAAGAGAACATTTCAATTCAAATTTTGCATATAATCACCTAATTAAGGCCCTAAATAACTACAGCTTTTTCAGAATAGATTTGTTACATTTCAGCTATCAAAAAGTGGAAAAAGTGAAACTACCTGTTCAGTATATCTAGATTTTTTCCTCTTTGGTAATCCATATTTCCACCATGGAAAACACACAAAATCAATTTCTTTTTTGTAGTTTTTGTAGCATCTTTTTAGCACGTTCCAATGTAAAATATTCTGCATAGTCATTTATATGTGGTTGTTACCCTTAAATAGTCAGACTATGTGACTAAATTCTATCGTATGATTTATAAATATACACCACTACTACAGAACACTAGGAAAAAAAATATGTATTTGCTGCATTCTCTGTGTAAAGTGCAAAGCAAACAGACAGAACATTTTAAGTACAGTCTTCATTTGCCACTTTTACAGTTTTTAGTAAGCATAATATTTCCACACCATATTTTGTTCTCAGTTTATGTCTTCAATTATACATTTTCTTTAGCTTAATTAACACCTATTGTCCTTTAGTAGGCATTCTGCTTTTCACTTTCTTAAGTAATATTTTTTTGTTTAAATTATTGAGAAAAATGTACAGACAGTAGTGAAATACTCCATCATTCGTCCTTGCCCTCCTTCTAAGAAATTTAAAAGAAAAACAAAGAAGAAGAAATAAATTTCATCTTTCCTGCCAGCAGGGAATAATATAAGAGATTCTCTATTGTTAGTATGCAGAAAATAGTGAAAAGCCTGTTCATTTCTCTAACTCAAATTCACTACAATAATCCTACCAAAGAACATGGTGTAATTTATTGTGGAATATTAAACAGAATGGGAGTTTCATGGGATGTAAATAAAACTCTGATACTGGTAATTTGCCTAGAGAAATGAATGCTATTAGCAATATATGTCATTTTTATGTATATTTTTTATGTCTTGCTTTATTGACAGGAATCAACAATCTACTTGTCCCCTTTTGAATATGTATTTAGCATCTGAGATTCTGTAAACCAGCAGTGCAAGATATTGTAATAGTGTGCAATGAACTGTGTAACAGTGTCATTTTTATTTATTGCTGAGGTTTTGTCTTTAAAAATCTGTTTTGAAACAAATGATTATAATCTTCTCCTGAAAAGAATTTGTCTCTAATCAAAACACAAAGAAAATTAAGTGCTCACAGGGAACACATTTTATTATTTGGGGGTTTTTTTTGGGTTTTTTTTGTTTTTTGTTTTTTTTTTTTTTTACCCCAGATTAATTTCAGCAAAGCAGGGCAGTAGAAAGAAAAGGACAGTTTTAGGGAGCCGTGGAAATTAAAAGCAGTATCAAGTTTTTGCATACAGAATAGGCAAGTACTCCTATTTCAAGTGCCAAAATTGAATAAACATAAATACGTTGATAAATAACATAATGACAGAGAGAGGAGAACTCCACACCAAAACCAAACCTGGTTCTGAATGGTCTGGCTATCTCAGAAGTTAAACTAATTTAACAACTGGGACCATGGATGTAGATTCACAATGGATATAATGTGATGTATGGCATGTTCAATGTACTCTTTCTAAGAGTAAATTCAATACAAAGCATGCACAAATCCATAGCTTCTTCTCTCCTGTCTAGCTGAGAAATCATGCTTTTTGCCACCCTTGTGCAGCTCCACACTCACTGCAAAGCATTTACTGTCTTCAGAGCACCCAGTCCCATACTGGCTGCTCTTCTGTGGGCCACACAGTCCTCACTATCATGACAAGTGAAACTGAAGGCACTGAAAAGATTAAAAAAATAACAATAAAAAAGCCATAGGATCTGCATGCTGGACCCAGAGGAAACCTGTGATGTACGAGGCTGTGAAAGCAGCCTGTCTGTGCTTGGATGCCACATGCTGAAGCCATGCAAACGTGAGGCATTACAAATCATTTGGCTTAATGTTAAAGATCATTTCCTGGCATCAGTGCTTCAGGAGTGTCGATGAGCTTCTCAGTTCCCTTCTGTAGGCTGCCCTTAGCATCTCTGAGACTTTCTGGAAATGACAACAGTCACCTCTGCTAGGAAGTTTAATGCTTTTGAAAAAATGGCTCTAAAAGACCTGCAGCATTCATAATCTTACAAACTGCCACTCAGGTGGCAGCATCTGATGAAACTCAGGGCTTCAGATGGACGCTAGTTTCTCCCTTACAATTACTACTTATCTACTCCTGGTCATATTAAAAAAAAAAAAAAAAAAAACCAAAAAACAAAACAAAAAAAAATCAAAAAAAAAAAAAAAAAACCAAAAAAAAACCAAAAAAAAAACAAAAACAAAACAAAACAAAACAAACAAAAAACAAAAACAGAATTAAAAACAGTTCTTCAGTATGTGGGACCACTGTAAGAAAGACAGTAGACAGTTTAAGAACTGAAGAGCTTATTAATTTTGTTAGATTGACTTATAATTAAATCACATTTCATGCACTTTAAAAATAGGATTCATGCTTATTGGAATTAATTTGTTTCTTAATTACTATATGTATCTGTCTTAATTTTTTTGGTATGTTTTAATGCAATTTCAGTAACACATTAAATATTTCCAGATGTCCCTTATATCTGAAATGAGGTTTGTTCAATTTGAAAAAGCTGAGAAGTATGTCAAGCTTCGTCAGCTAGTGTAAGCTACCAGAAAAAAGTCAGCATTTTTTCCTCCTTTGAATTTATTTATTTATCAGAATTTCCTCTGTGATGAACTCAAACAGAAACCATTCACTTGCAGTCTCAGTCCAAAGCATGGATTAGATCATAAACCTGAGTGAAAATGTCAAAACCCTGTATTCAGTTCAATCAAACACAAATCGTAATTAAAAAAAAAATTAAAACCAAGGCCCAGATTCTCAGCTAGTGAAAACCTGTGACAATCTATTTACATTAATGAGTAGTTCTATGTAAAAATCAATATTGAAACTTAGGATCATTTATGTTAAGTGAGAAAAATACTGCTACTGATACTGCATAGGACCTCACTACAATTTGTAAGTTGAGCTTGGGTCAACCTCACTGGATATTGTTTCATAGGCATGTGCTTAAAATAAAATAATAGTAAAGTGCATTAAACTAACATCATGTTTCTGCTGGAAAATGTGAAGGGCTACTTGATGATCAATATGTTCCTTAACTAGCAATCTGAGCAAAGATTTCAAAAAGAATGAAATATGCTTGGATTGTCCCTTTTAGAAGAGAAACCTGGCAACTACATCCTGAACCAGCTGGAGTTTATGCAGCATCCTATTGGGCAAGCAGCCAATAGGGAATTGCAAAAATATAATTTTGAAATAACAAAAGCATGAATGACCATTTCAAGGTCTGACTGTGAAAGATATTCCTGCAACACAGCAGTTCTTTAGGTAACAGGATGATAGCATGCCCTGGAGTTTGTGTGTTTTTTAAAGATAGGGGAATGAAAATATCTGAAAGTTTCCTGACTCATTACTGCTGTAGGAAAAGATGTACCTTCATGTTCAGAAATATAAGAGTGATATGTATAAATTGTCCACCCAAGCTACTCATCTTTAAACGACCTCAATAGAAGGCTGAGACAAATTGCACTTGAAGTATGAGAAAGTAGGAAATTGTCTGAATTACAGGAGATTGTTTTTCAGTGCATCCTTCTTATATTCTCCTTTTGTTGAAGATCCCCAAATATTTCAAGGAGCATTACTTTTTTGCATAGGATATAACAAGTTTTTCACCATATCATACAATAAGTTTCCTTTTTCAAGAGAGTTTGGGCCATATGATTGATCTTTCCAGCCCCTTCCAACCTGGGCTGTTCCATGATTCTAAGATTTTTCGCCATTTTTAGTACTTAAAGTTGTCTGAAGATAAGGTAATTCAGCTTTTTCTATTAATATAGTTTTGTTTGATTCATATATTGTGCAGCTAAATAAATGACAGACTTTCAGAATATGGCTTTGCTCAAGAGGATATTTAAATTTTAATTTTATGTTAACTTAAAATAGAAGTAGGTAAAAGTATTGTTTGCATATTAAAGAACTTCATATGAAGTATACTGAGGTCTGTGTGATTTTTTTAAGGGGGGAGTGTCTCTTTATTTATTTGTTTGTTTGTTTTTTCTGGTCCAGATACTGTTTCTTAAGCAGGTGCTTTTTCAGGTAACATTCTACCCATTATTTTTTTATCTGTTTCTGCAGAATTTTATTAATTTTCTTGTCTGTGCAATAAAGTGGGTTATAACACTCTGTCTAATGCCTTTAGTCTATCTGTATTAGAATGGGAAAAAAAATAAGGGGAATAATTTGACATTCTCTCCAAAAATGGTTTCAATGCAAGGATGTATTATACCTAACAAATGTTAATGTGAAAGACAAAGCTTTCAGAGAGCTTTGAAAACCTAAAATATAAAGCTAAAGGGAATCTTGAAGGTCACACATAATTATAGCTTATACAGCAAATACACTCTGTTCAGAATAAAGGCATGTGTGTGCTATGGAAGAATATGCATAGTTTTTGTTAGAACATTTAGGTCTGTTTGAGTCTTTGCTCTGTCTGGTTGCTCAGGCACAAGCATTTGCTAATAATGTGCCCACGTCCCTGCCCAGCTGTTTAAATCTTCTTTCTTAGATTCTGTGAAGTCCATGCATAATCATCAAATGAACAAATACCCACAGCATTTATTCCTAAAATGGTGTGATGTCATCTGCCACAAGGCAGTGAGGGAGTGTCAGCTATTTGTGTTATGCTATCTTGATACTATGTGAGTATGCAGCAAGTGGGGTACTTAGAGCTCTGTAAAATAAATCTGCAAAATTATTACATAAAGTCACTGAGCCATTGGGAAAACTTGAAATGGCTCTAAATATTTAAGATCCTCTCCTTAGGTTGTTAAAAAATGACCTAGTAATTTCCTTCTTATGTACTATGTAGACAAAGTGGATGGGTTCTTGCTTCAATGTAGTGAGTTGCAGAGATATATTAAATTACATATTTTTTCAAGGGAGAGTCTTCTTGGCTGACTTTGGAATTGAAAGCAACAAAAAAAAAGGAGTAGGAGAGAAATTAAAACTGTTATTCTTTCTCCCAAAAAATGGTAAGAGAAGGTTAAAATAGAACTTGTGATGAACAAAGCCTTCCAAACTGACCCGCATATGGGTCACTTCTACTTGAAAATAAATGCAGGGAGACACTTTTTTCCTTAAGACTGCAAAACAATCCAAAGATTCAAGAGTCCAAATGAAGAAAAGAATTAATATATCATAGGAAGTTGTAAACCTTATCTGGGAAATATCTTCCCACAAAAAATAAATATGTACTTCCTTTTATCTTTTAGCATGAAATTGTGGCTTAGAGTTTTGTTCCTAACAAAGAGACCATCAGGGTACCTTATCTGCTATAGAGATGAAGTCTTTGATGAAGCAGAGTGATGGAAAGCTGGGTCAAGTCATAATAACTCAAAATTCCAGAGTTTAAGGATTTTTTTTTAATTTAGACCATTCAAGTAGAATGAGATGTCTTAGTTAAGATAAAGAGACAAAAGACAAAAAGACAAAGACACCTTAAGGTGGACATTATCAATCTGTTCTAAAATGATGGTGCTACTAACTTGGATTTGTTCACAATGCCTATTCCATGTTCCATACATAGAGTAGAAAAGTATATAAAACAATTTAAAAAGAAATAAATAATTAAGAAGCTTTAAAGAAGTCTATAAATCATCCTCTCTTATCTTTTGTACCTACTGCAATTTCATTACCACTGAAACAACAGGTCCTAACTTTACTCATAGGTAACTTTAATCAGTCTGCCAAACAAATGACGGGTTTTTTTTTTAAGGGAAAGCTTCAACAAACAGATGGGCTTTGCAGCAAGTCTTCAAGGTCACCAAATACTGGCTGCAGTGAAATTAGAAGTAAGATCCATCATGAAGAACACCTTTTTTCAAGTGGGAAAAAGCTTTCATACATGTGATCCTGAATGTCATGGTAACACAAGAGGAAAACTAGTTCTGAGAAAGACAACTGTTCTTGTAAAGTGGGAGTTGATTCTATAGCTGTCACTCATACCTGCACAGATTGTGCCCTGTGAACTATGGGGTTTCAGTGATCTCTGAAAGAATGATATCAAAGAAAAACTAAACGGAAAGAAATTAAGCAAGATGTTCTTTGACTAACAAAAGCTACAGTCCTTGAGATATGGCAGTAGGTTTTCAAATAAAATCTATCTAAAAAATCCATATAGTGGCAGGTTCATATATCCAGCTGTTTCATCTGCTAAGAAGCTTGGGGCTGTTCCAGTTTGGTTTTTAGGGACAAATCCAGAGACAAGGCACTCTAGGATCAATTCTTTAGATGAGTGCTACTACTAAGATTAATGCAAAATGTCTTCACTCTGGTATTCTACATAGTTATTTAAATAGCTTTAGAAAAGCCCATTTTTAAAAACTGTAACAACTTCTATCTCTGTATAGACAGTATGTATTTCCTTCTTGGAGCAATGGTGTCTACTCTGTTGCAATAAACAGAACATTTCAGGATGTGGGATGAAATTTGTGCTCTGCATCTGTAGAGCTTGATCAAACCTGAGCAGAGACCATATCGACATACTAGTAAATTACTCAATGTAATATATATGTATATGTGTTTCTTTTCAAATCACTTATTATTTTTTCCCTCCTGCCTATCTAGAAAAGAAATCAAGTTAAATTTCAGGAGTAGCAAGGGTTGAAGAAATATTCATATGGATGCGTCTATATCTACATCTACATTCTGCATCTCCATCTGCATTCTCCATCTGCATCTACATAAAATAATCCCAGCATCATTTCATTGTTGCAATGTTAAGAAGCACTTGGAGCACGTAGATACTGAAAAATTTTGTTAAAATATATCCATGAATAGTCTCTGGTAAAATGTATTAATCGAAGACACTGAATGAAGAAAGATTTTTTTTTTTTTTTTTTTTTTTTTTTTTTTTTTTTATCTGGCCTGAAAACAACAGTTGTATTTCCTTGAACCATAATTTTATAAATTATCCCAGACAGAGAGGTATGTTTTAGACAAAGAAAAGGAAGAATGTCTAAAGGAAATTTACATTTGTCGCCCTGGTTATCAAGTTTTCTAAAGCCTTCTGAGTTTACATTCTTGTAGAGAACTTTCTCACACAACTTTCTGTAAACAACCTATTGTTTTGCATTCTTTCATAGAGGCGGAGAAATTTGATGTACAGGTAGTTTGTCCAGTGTCGTTGGAGAGGTGGCACGTTCGCCCTCCAATCCACTGGCATCTTTTGAGAACTATAAAAGATTGGAGTCAGAAAAAATAAATTAGTCTCTTCATCGTGACCAAGGCTGTGGTGCGTCGTTTTTGCTTGTGTCATCTGGTGACATACATTGGTCTCAGAATAATTTAAGAAGGATCAATAATATTTTATTAAATTCTATATGTCAAATATATGTTTTATACATGACAATGCTTAATAAGCATGAGAGAAAATTGCAATTGTGGTGAATGTATATAAGGAAACTACAAAGCTATGGAAATTCCATATTGCCCTGAAAATGGAGTTAGTCTCTTTCTGCGTCAATTTTCTACCTGTGTGTAAAGTATACATAAAATGGGCATCATCAGTCTATATTATCTTGGAAAATTAACTAACTAGTCAATACTGCAAAAAAGAAAACCAAGTTCCAGCCAAAATTTTAGCAAAAACTTTGGAATCATTATATAAGATCCATTTTAGGATAACAGGTTTGCAATTTCCTCCAACTTTAAACAGGATTATTCCATTGATTTCAATGGAATACACATGCTTCAAAATAAGCACATACCAAAAATGCTGAACCAAGTATAAGCCTACCTTAAGCTTTATCATTAGTTTTGGCGACCTCATAAATAGTTGTCCAAAGTATTTCTATACATCTGCTGCAATCTACTATTCCTAGGGAGAAGAAAAGGGAATATATTTGAGTCTTCACTGTTGTTTTGCTTTGTGTTCTGGTGTTACATTCAAAAGTAGAGAAACATTCAATTAGAACTGTTCGCAGTGTGATCAATGCTTGTTTTCCTGTTCAAGAAGCTACAAAATATTGGGGGAAGACCCTCAGCTGGTGAAAAACATCATACTCCAGTTACTTCAGGAAAGAAATCACAGTTTACACCACCTGAGGATCTGTTCTATGGCATATTTTCTTTCTGTGTTCTCATTTGTAGATTTCACATTGGCTTTTTTGGCAGAAATTGGGCTGGGGAGACAAACATGCTTGCTGAGACTTCTGGTGTTTGTTGTTGACATTTTCCTACTGAACAGAACAAGCCGTTTTGTAGGAAAGTACAAATTTACCCTGTGTACATTTATAATAGAAACTCCTTAGGAACTGTGAATTTATACACCAAAATAATAGGGACCTGATATTTTTTAAGTTTTAATGCACAAATTAAAGATGTAAAAATTAAGAGCGAGGTATATAAAAAAGAACATGATTTATTATTAATTAGAATTTAATAATTTTTACGCTCTTGGTTAAGTTCCAGAAAAAGTTCATGCCTATATGAAGTTGAAGGCCAGCTCTTTCTTTTTAAAGATTTTTCTTAACAACTACAAAAAAGTTAATTTCTGTACTATTGTTTATAAGACTGAGTTGAAACTTTCTGTATTGTTTTTATAAGACTGAGTTGAAAAGATTTCCTGTTCTTTCAGCAGATCACATTTATAAATAAGAAAGATGTCTACTTCTTAAACAGACAGAATAATAACAACAGAAATTCAAGGGGAACTCAAGTTGCCAGATTTTATGTGAGATCATTCGTTTATTACTCATTATTCTTTAGACTCTTTAAAGTCCAGTCTGCATTTCCCTAAGTTAAACTAGAAACGAGGTAGACATAAATGGACTCTTGGAAACTGAAAATGAAAATTCATGGAACTTGTTTGTTCAAGTGTGTCTAAAAATAAAGTACATAAAAGTTGGCATTTTGGGACAGACAGTCAAGAGTAATTCATATTATTTGTGAAGATACGGGGGCATAAACAAATGTGGTTTGGTTAATGATTTGGTTTTGGACTTATATATTTGAAAAAGAACTCTGAAAAAGATGGCCACTGTGGCATGTATGTTCAGGTCTGTACAATAGCAGTCCATAAGAAAGGCCCAATTTTCCCAATATAATGAAGCTATCAAATGTTATTGAATATTCTTCTATATGACTAAAATTAGCTATAAAAAATGTAATGGAATTCATTATCAGAGTCTAGGTTAATCCCATGCAACTTTATATGTTAATGTACAGTATGTAAATATAGGAATATTTTATATTAGAATTCTTAGTAGTAAATGGAGAGGGTTTAATACCTTCAGAAGGTATTTCAGGTTTTATACTGGCAAAGCTTATGAAAGTTCCTGTCTCCCCACAGATTGCAAAAGAATAAAATGGCTGGTGATCTTTTTCTTGGTTTAGGTTTAAATTTCGGTTGGTTTGTTTGTCTTTTAAATATAGATCCTATAATTAAGCACTTTAAACTTAGTCAGGAAATATAGATGTTAACGAACAAGACATAAGACAGGGAGAATATTGTCAGATGATCACAGCCAAAGTTATTTAGTTTTCTTTCATTGTTTTTATTTTCTTTTTTTATTTTAGTTTTTTTAATTTTGTTTTTATTGGGGTTTTTTAGAATAAAATATTTTCTATGGAAAGCATTTAATTATTTATCAGTGGAAAAAATGCACTGCAAAACTTATAAATATTCATCTCTCACCTCCCCTTTTTTTTTTTGTGTTAGATAACTTCACAATATTTTAGACTTTACTTGCAGTGTTCATTTTTGTTATACTAATTTTGTTTTTTTAAAGTACAATAATGTAAATCAATCTTATATTGAAAATAATTTAAAATAATATAATGATATTAAAGACATTAATAGAGTCTTTTGTTTTGCAAAATAGCAGTATTGTAATTCAGCCATACTGAAGTAGGTGGTATCTTATATTTATATGTCAAGTCCTTTAATAAAGACTACTATAACATTCTTACAGCCATACAAACTAAATGCTGACATTATACTATGATGTAAGTAAAAGAAAGAATTTTATCTTTAAAGCAATAAAAGTAAAGCTTAAAGTGTATCATCAGGTGCAAAGATTTTTCTTTTTCAAATAATTTTCAAGATGTTCTATTACAAGTGCTTGCTTTTGTTTATATTTATGGTAAATTATTATCATTTGGGGTTACTTTTTATACAAAATTAATGTTTTCTGAGTTTCTGGATATCACAAAAGCTGAATATATACTGTTCATTTTTTAAAGTACAGCTTGTCAGAAAATATGGAAAATCTGTAAAACTCAATTTTATTCTACTTTGTGAAGGAGATGCTCTCACTAAAAGAGGACAAATAGCATATGCACTGTTCCCAAACCATATTTAATTTTTATTTCTATGTGTTGGGTACTTAAGTATGACTTCTGGTGTCTCAATAGTTGCACAGCATAAGATGGTAAAGTCTTTAATATTCTGTAACAGCATAATGCAAACTCCAAAGTAGAGAAAACACCACAAATGTGGAGAAAAGGAATGAGAAGCCAAAACTTCCATAAACATAGACATTTTCATGTAGACTCTCAAAGCAATTTAAATAAACACTTAGTCAAAGCATAATACAGATATCACATTGGTTTATGAGCACCATTTTCGCCTTTATATAAATATCAGCACTCAGCAGTCTTGTAAGTTGCTTGAACTCACACAACAGTTTAGGCACAACTAGGACCAGCCAATTTAAAAAGTCTGACTTTCAAATTGCACCCCTACACTAAATGAATGCAAATATATTAATGGAACAGCATTATCCCTATTTTTTTTTCTTTTGATATCACTTCATTGACTGGACTTAGTAATTGTTTGGTTATTTTCTTACAGATTTGTTTCCATCTATCTCAGTATTTCCTAGAGAGTGTGAATTCAACAATATAAACAAAACAGACACCCATTGGCAGTTATGAGCATCTCTGTTATGAGAGATAAAACAAGATAAATACTGGAAAGAAAAGTGAATCTATGGAAATGCTGTCATAACTCATAAGAAAAAAAGGTCCAAAATCATACTACTCACAGGTGAATGAGATAGTCTTTATAATGGCAGGTTAAAAGAAAAGATACATGGAAGTGTCAGTCAATTTTAACAACTATCTTCCATAAATTCTGGCAGTTGAAGATAGTACCAGAATGCAGGTAAATTGGAACTCACTTTAACTTCTAAAATATGATTGTCTCTAGTACAGATGTCATTGCACAGTTTTGGCATTTAAGATAAGAATTCCCATGGGATGAGGCATGATCAGTGAAATAAATAAGTCTGTCTTAGAAAAGAAAACCAGTAAAGTTTGATAAGGTCTAGGGGCTTCTTATGAACAATAACAATTGGAGCTTGGAGAAAGAAAATCTAGTAAACTGACGACTTATGTTTGTTAATTGACATTACCCTTCGTTTATTTTTTTTTTCTTTTGATTATCAGGTATGTCATTGTCAGATATTGATTATTGATCAATATTAATTTTATTTTGGTTTAGATGAAAGCATTTTTCCACAGAATGCATTATAATCACATTGCTTAAAATCTAGTCTGAATATGGAATGAAGGAAAGAGTTGTGTGAATTTATGTACTGGTATTATGCACAAATAGTATTTAACAAGTTGACATAGATGAAAAATCTTTTCAGCATAACCTATACTGGCAATGCTATTTATCTTTTAAATTTAATGTTAATTTATTCTCAAAGACTAAGGAATAAAGGTCAAATTGCATTCCCTCTCCTATAAAGTGTAACACAGATGACATGACAAGTGCATGCTTAATGCCAAGCAGCTAAGTCCTGACTCACTTGGAGTACAGTTACAGACACAAGCATCTCTGTTGAGATTAATGGGATGGGTTATGTGCATGGTAAAGGTATCCTGATAAAGGGATTTTCAATCTGATTTACAGATTCTTCATTTCTGAAGTGAGAACCCTGTCTTCATATTTGTCTTCAAAGTATGAAGATTTTTTATTAAAATTTGTGCATGGACACATTGGCTATGTATATGCAAATATGTATACACAGGCACATACATATATACTGTTTACAAACAGATGCATTGTACTACATAAAACAAATGTTTCATTTTACAGAGGCACATGGTTCTGCACAAACCTTTTTTCTCCATCTTGAATCACTCAAAATGTTCACTCAAAATGTTCATGACACTCAGCAGTTATTACCATGGGGGATAAAGAAGCTTCTTAGAAGGAAACACAGGAACTGATAAACAGGCTCCATTAAAATGTTTTTTTCATGCTAATATTCAACCAAAATTAGAGTTATCTTTTGCTTTGATGTTATCATTTGTAGTGTAACCCTTATTTAGTTGTTTTGATGCATACAATAATTGATACTTCAATAATAAACTTGTTTATATTCAAAATGTCTTTAATCCTTGAATGGTTCTTTTGGTGTCTTTTTTGA
Source organism: Vidua macroura (assembly GCF_024509145.1). Lineage (NCBI taxonomy): Eukaryota > Metazoa > Chordata > Aves > Passeriformes > Viduidae > Vidua > Vidua macroura. Next base: position 53,230,356 of record NC_071572.1, on the reverse strand, counting down.
GACTGAAGTGCTTTGTGGCATATCACTACTCTGATGTCCTCTTTGCAAGTCTTTCCTTGCTAATGTTTTGACATAAATAGCGGTGTTTTCACATCTGCCACCTATCCAGTATGGAGAAACAAATGCAGAATTTCTATCTTCCTCTACTCAGAATCTTTTGGGCTTCAATCATACATGTATATTTTTTATTAATATATTATATTATTTCTTATTAAGTAGAAGGAATGATGTGAAAAAAACAGAAAAGTGGTTGTGGCGGGCTGACCCTGGCTGGATGCCAAGTGCCCTCCAAGCTGCTCTATTAGTCCCCTCCTCAGCTGGACAAGGGAGAGAAATACAGCAAAAGGGTTGAGACAGACAGGGGTGGATGTCTTACCAATTACCATCATAGGCAAAAGAGACTCTATTTGGGGAAAAAAATTGTTTAATTTATTACCAATAAAATCAGAGTAGGACAATAAGAGAAAGAAAAAAATTCTTAAAAACACCTTTTCCCTATCCTGCTCTTCTTCTCATGCTTAACTTTACTCCCAATTGTCTCTACCTTCTCACCAGAAATCAGTTCATCACATGTGGTCTGTGTTGCAGTGTGCAGCTACGCAAACAGAGCAAAAGGGCTTTGTGAATTTGAGATGGGAGTTTCTATTTCCTAAACCTAAAGCTGGAGTTTCTATTCTGTATTTTTACGTGTATTCATCCTTCCCCCTGAAGTTATTCCCATTGGATTTTACCTATAATGTATTCACACTGGGCATTGTTCTATTGGTCTCACCTTATCTCTTCTTTTTCCCCTATAAAACCTTTGTCTGGACCCCAGACCGGGGTCACTTGTACGTGCGACGATCGGGCAAATACAACCTACTTTGGACTGCACAACAAGTGTCCACTCTCTTAAGTCTCTTTGTCTCGGTCTTGCTCGCGCTCTCTAAACAGCTGTGTCCGTATCAAATGAACCTGCAAAGGTGTTTGTCGCTTCTCTCTCTCTCCGGCGGCTCCCGGAGGCGCCTGGCCAGCGCTCCGGGAAAGAGTGCCCGGGCGAAAACAAGGAAGTCGGAGAGAGAAGAAAAGAACGAAAAGCGACAGTCTGTGCCAATCCTTCTTCCCCTGGGGGATGACACCTCTTTCTTTCTCTACTCTAGAGTGGATCCTCTGCAGGGTCACATGTCCTTCCAGTGGCATATACTCATCTCTCCAAAAGTCCACAGCTCCAGCCAGATATCTGCTCCAGCAAGGGTTTCCCACGGTGTCACAGCCTCCTTCAGTCATCCACCTGCTCCAGCCTGCATCATGAACCTCCATGGGCTGCAGGGGCACAGCTGCCTCACCATGGTCTGCACCACAGGCTGCAGGGGAATCTCAGCTCCAGTGCCCGGAGCACATCCTCTCTTGCCTTCCTGCCTGACCTGGGTGTCTGAAAGGCAGTTTTATACATTCTCACTCTTCTCTCTGGCTACAATTGTGGTTTAGTTTCCTTCTTAAATCTGTTATCCCAGAGGTACTACTGCCAGTATTAGCAGGCTTGGCCTTGACCAGCAGCAGGTTAATCTTGGAGCTGGTTGGCATTGATTTCACTGCAGACAGGAAGAAGCCTCTGACAGCTCTTCACAGAAGACACCCCTGCAGTGCCTCCACTGCCAAAACCTGGCCACACAAACCAAATACAGTAACATTGCAGTAGGAAAAATCAGAAACCAGAACCAGGGAACAGAAATGACTGTTACAGTATCTTATAAGTGGCAAGGGAAGAAAATACTTATAAACAAGCAAAATAATTAGAATACATTTTAGATCATCATCACTTGCAGAGAAAATGGCACCTTCTATTCAAGTTTATTCTTTAAAAACCAAAAATATAAATGAAGTACAACGGTAGCTTTTTGTGCCTGCATTTATTATACTTGCTACACTTCATGTCTCAATAAACTTTCTTAAAACAAAAAACATGTTTTGTTCATTTTTCTTCCATTTAATGGAATGTGTTGTGGTTTGACCTTGTCCAGCTGCCAGATGTCCACTCAGCCACTGTCTCACTCTCCTTCCTCAGTTGGATACAGAAGGGGAGAAAATAAGATGAAAAAGTTCATGGGTTGAGATAAGGGCAGGAAGATTACCTACAACCATCACTGTCGTGGGCAAAACTGACTCAACTTGGGAAAGATTAATTTAATTTGTTGACAATTTATAAGAGATAGGACAGTGAAAAACAATCATAAAATTAAAACTACCTTCCCCCTCAATACTGTTTCTTCCCAGGCTCAGCTTCACCCCAGACTCTTCTGCCTCCTCTTTCTCAAAGAGTTTTCTGCTCTTTCTTAAACATGTTGTCCCCAAGGAGCCTCTGCCTTGGCTGCAGGCCTCAGCCATGCCCTCCAGTGGATCACTTGGAGCTTCAGGAGCCATTTGTGTACGGCACAGGGCAACCCTGTCAGCCCCTCACAGAGACTGCCCTGCAGCCCCAGCAGCCAACACCCAGGATATCTGTGGGTTGCCTAGCTTGGTACATACCTATAATTATGGAATATTCTAGCTGGACTTCAAACATTGCCAACTTGTTTGGAAACATACTAAGCTGTGTTCACTGCAGTGTTAATGAAGGAATCATGCAGTCTTTTTGGTTCATCATTACATAATGCTGGGAATACTCACCTATAGTTAGAATGTCTTGTGCAAGCTCTTCATGAGATTCTATTTCTTAAATGAAAAGGTTTAGCAGTCACCCACTGATAGATATATCTTTACAAAAATCTCCCACCCTTGCTCAATTAATTTACCTGCTGAAAGAGTCTGAAAGACCTGGCACAGTAGCCCTTATCCTTTTGTGTAGATAGAACTTCTTACTGCTTACTTTCCAGTCAAGGGTGCAATCAGCTTTTACTAAAGATCTGTGATTCGTGTTCCCTCCATGTCATAAAACCCCTGTGAAGATAAGAAGTGCAGGGAGTGCACACTCTGTTACACGGTCAGTGTACTAAAGGCAAGTCTGTTTAATAACATTTGTTCAGAGAAGAGAGGAGAATGTTTTGTAGGTTAATGGAGTACACAACTCTTAACAGGAATTCAAGGTGACTAATGGATGTGCATTCAGATGCTGAAGTGCTGTTGGAGAAGGAAATCTGGTTACAAGAAAACTCCATTAGTGACATATTAGTATTTTTCTGAGGCTTCAGTGGGATCAAGAAGAAAGACTGTTTTCTTATTCATGGATAAGTGAAGCTGAATGACATTTTGCTAAGCATGAGGGACATAGGAAAGAAAATGGAGGCTTCTAGAAGTAGTAGGAGACATGCAAGCTGTCCTGGTTTGGGCTCGATTAGAGTTAATTTTCCTAGCAGCTGCTATAGTCCTGTGTTTTGGATTTAGGATGATAATAATTGTTGATAATACACACCGATGTTTTAGTTGCTGCTGAGCAGTGCTTTCACTAAATCGAGACTTTTCAGCTTCTTATGCTGCCCTGTCAACAAGAGAGCTGGGAGTGCACAAGAGTTTGTGAGGGAGCGTAGCTATGACAGCTGACCCAAAGGAATATTCCATAGCATAGAAAGCCATGCTGAACAATAAAACTGCGGGGAGCTGGCCACGGGGTTGTAAGACACTGCTTAGTCAGTGATTGGTGGCAAATTGGATTGTGCATCACTTAGTGTGTGCATTCTTTTACCATTTTAATTATTTTGCTTTCTTTTTGTGTCCATAAAGTGTCTTTATCTCAACCTATAAAAGCATCACCTTTTATTTTATTCTGTCCACTATCTAACTGGAGGAGAACAAGCAAATGGCTGTGTGGTGTTTAGCTGTCTGATGGATTAAATCACAACACATGCCTACTTGACCCCTGGAATTATTGCCTGCATGCCCTCATCTAGGGGATAGTACTTTCATCAAGAATCTCTCTAAGGATAGAGGGACATACAACTGTTTAGATTGAACATGTTTCTGAATTCAGCAGTAGAATGAGATGAACTGCAGAGACATTCTGACAGTATACCTAGAAATACCTCAGGTGAAATCTGACCCAAAACATGCTTATTATTTTCCAGCCTAAGCTTAGTTTTGGGGTTAGATAATACAGCAGATGTGTTTAAAGTGATGTTCCAGTTCTTCCTTTGTTTCAGAACTATGAAAAAGAAATAAAAATAGAAAGAAAATGAAGAAAAAACAGCAGTTACCTTCAAAAGCCTAGTTATTGCTATACTTGATCTCCACAAAATTTAGATGCTTCTCTTCCACAATTTTTTCCAAAGAAATGACCAAGATCATTGCCATGTACATACACATCTATAAAAGTTATCCCAACACCACCAAACAAAGAGATTTTCTACATGGACTGCTTCAGCTTCTGTCTGCTATCAGACTACCAATATAGCTCTTCCTTTCCCCTGAAGAAAATGCTTGCCATAATTGACATATTTCACCTGATACACTTAACTCAGAAACTGACATTTCTTCCACTCTAATATATGTCCACATTAATTCCCAAGTTGTTTTCAATTCACTCTCATAAAAATAAGAGTGATTCTAGATGTTAAGCTTGGTAAGGAAAATATCAAAATAAAGGGATTTTTACATTTCCAGTCTGAGAAATGCCATAGATACTGTAATGGATGGAAGAAATTGCAGTCTAATGCACACTTTACCAGTGTAAGCAATGAATGGTGAGAAGTCAACTTTTCTTCAGCACACTGAGTAGCAGTGATTTGCCAGTGGCACTTCTGGAAAAGAAAGAGGAGAAGCAAAACAGGTCAGAAAAGCAAGTGTGACCATAGAAGGTCAGAATGTGTGTCTGTGCTTCTCAAGACAGGATTAAGTAATAAAAATCAAATATTATTTATGAAAGATTTTTAATGAGATTGTTTTCATGGGAACTGGATGTTTGCATAATGTACTTTTTTGGAAAAAAAGTGTTTCTAAAAGAAGCTTTCAAAATAACAGGAAAAGGAACCAAAGTTTTAATAATTTTATGTGATTTTGGAAAATATAGAAATGCTGCTATGATTTTAGTAGAAGTTATTTAAATCTTTCTGTCCTGTGTCTTTGCTCTTTTCCAAATCATAGTGAATAATCTTTCATGGGCTTGTTATTTAAATGACTGCTTACAATGCATCCTTAGTAACTGTATGTTGCCTTTATTAATAATACACCTCATATTACTTCTATATTGCACACCAAGCTAAAAGATCATTTTATTATTTATTTTCAAAGAGTTTTAGAATCACATTTCCATTGTTCAGTTTGTTTCACAGTTACTCCCAAGTCTACTTTCATTCTAAGGATATTTCATACAGGGTTGATTTTTTTTTTTTACTTCATATTCCTTATCTTTCATTCAGAAGTAAATTTTGATCCAAATTTCACTAAAATCAGTGCAAGAATTACAATGTTTTGGGCTGACTTTGTCATAATCTGAATGAAGTGTGACAAGTATTTAATAGTATTCTTAATATTTTTCTTTTTTTATAAAAAATTTTAAAATATAAAAGCAGGGAAAGCAAATATTCATTATTTTTCAGTCTTGTTTTTTTCCCTTTTATGGTAATATAAAGATGCAACCATATTGAGACAATTCAATATACCTGACACATCTGCTATAAAACTATATATTTTACATTAAAACAACTTGGCCATCAGATGTCTTCTTTTCAGTGTCTTAATGAGATAGTGGGGTGTTAGCTTATTGTCATAAAATTAAGGGGTTTTTGAATCCTATAGTCTCAACTGTTAAGAACGTTATGAAAAAGACAGCAACTCCATCTCCAGTTTACCTCTAAGTAGTTTTCAAATTTAAGTGATTAGCCAGTATGAGATAATGGTAGCAATATTTTGGAGTATTTTGCTGAGTGAGATGTCCCAAAGTTATTTAAGGGTAGCTAATTATTTAAGGGTAAGATAATTAAAGTTATCTTTCTCTGAAGACAGGGTCACAAAAGGCTAGAATCAATGAGAAAACAAAATGCTGCTGCTCTTTACATTTTCCTTTCTCACAATTGCTAGCTCTTTTCTATGTAGTTCTAACACTTAGCTCAAAAAGCTCTATGTTGAAATGACACTGAAAATAATATTTTTGTGTCTGTGCATCTCTGTATATTGTTCCCCTCTGTGTTTTTTTTTATTGCAGCTTGCTGTTTCTTTCTCACACACAGGGCTTTAGTCCAGTCACTCCTGCACGTCTAAGTTTATCACCAGATCACGGTAAGCCTCTCTTCATAGCAAAGTATAGGAAAACACAGATAACTCTTTCTCCAGCTCTGTCTGTATCTTTTTACAGCCAACAGATATTACTGTGTTAAGCTATAAAGGATGTAGACAGGGTGATGGGTTTTTTTACACTGAATGAGAGACATGACATCTATCAACGTTGCTAAGGTTAACCTAACTAAAAACAGTGTTGAAATGGAAGCTGTAAGTGGCAATAGAAGCTACAGAGCAGAAACCTAAGGCAACTGAACTGTTAGCTTAGACAAGCCACTTACATTTCTGAACTTGGGTGGTATGAATTTAGAGGTAGGTGTCCTGAACAGTGTCAGATTCCCTTTAAAAGAAAATCAACCAAGCATAAAAAAACTGCAAGCAATTTTCCCTGAGATGAGAAACTTAGCACTTAGGTCTTTTTCACTACCTAATCACTGCATTGTGTTATATTTAGTAAATTGCAAAGCAATCACTAACAAGCTCTATTGACACTGCTATGCCACAAGCTATTGATTGTTTGATTTTTGTCCATGTCCACAAACATTTGTGACACAGAGATCAAGAGGGGAAAAAGATGTTAGGGATGGCCATAGTTGTGTTCAGAAACACTTTCCAGCACTCCCTTTCCTCCTCCAAATCTTACTTGGAAAAAATAATTAACTGGACCAAAAATCTTCCAGAGACCTAGCCACACCATTATTTATCAGCATTTCCAGTACAGTCTTAGACTATCTTTCCTAAGTAATGCTTACATGCTCTGCATACTTCTAATTTGATAGAAGGATAAAATTCTTCATGGAATGGAGTAATTTTTTTGGTTTTCTTATAAGGTATTATATTTTTGTGTTAAGATCTGCCTTTCATATCACAGACTCACAGAATTATTGAGGCTGAAAGAGATCTCTTGTTAAACCACCTTACTCAAGCAGGGCCACCTAATGTCCCATGCCCAGATTTTTATGTTCAGATTTTTTTTAATATCTCTAAGGATATGAACACCGCAACATCTCTGGGCAACCTGTGCCAGTGCTCAGTCACACTTACAGTAAAATAAAGTGTTTCCTCTACAGTAGTCTACCGTAGGACTCTACAGATCTCTTACAGTCCGCAGACCTTAAAATATATACTAGATCACATCTTAAAAGTTCTCAAATGGAAGTGAGCACTCTAAAGTTTTCAACGAGGTTCCTTGACAGGGCATCAGGCTTTTAAAGTTAACATGAGGCACAGTGTTTGAGAGCATGGATTACAATCCCAGACTTCCCTCTACATTTTGAATTCCATAGCAGAAAATGGAATATGTGTTCTCTAACTTCAGTTGCCATAAACATTCCTAAACACTTTGAGTTTCTTTGTTTGTAAATGCAGTGAAAGGGGCAGATTCATCAGGAAAAATAATTAATCTGTTTTAATGCATTTCCTCAAATTAAATGGGATTGGTTTTATTGGGTTTTTTCTTCCATTGATTTTAACACAGGCAAGAGTAACCTGCTCAGGCTTTAAAAGCTAACATCTTTATGTTTAACCAAGGCAAAATAAAGGGAGATGTTATTATCTAATATTGGACAGGTGTCCTGAGAGATCGAACTTTGGGGTTTGTCTTCAGTCAAGTATGGTTTGCTGCACAATGCCCTTCAGAAGCTCTTTCCAACTGAGCACACTCATTTGCTCCCAGACATAAACCAGCCTTCTTTGCCCTTCAATGACGGCCTGTTTGATTCTGCGCATTAGCCAACACATGACAGAGGAATAATCATGCTTCCCAGATATATACCATAAAAGAAAAATAACATGGCCAAATAGAAGGCAAACTTTGCAAAACTGTTAATACAACGATTTATTTTGTATTTCAGAGGGCTGTCATTTTCTTAATCCATATCCAAAATTAAGTCTTCCTAATAAAAAATTAATAGAAAAAAGTTGTACTATGCTTTTAATTTATTAACATTGTATTACTTTTTCAAAATATATTATGGAAAAATTTAAACTTATCATGAATAATTGTAAAGCAATAAAACAAAAATATACTTACCAAATAAGTGAGCAGTGTAAGGTAATGAATTTTCCTTGCTTGATAATTCCCAGAATTCCATCCCTGATAACCAAATAATCAGCCTTTACTTCTAGTAAAGCCATTACTATTGACAAAGATCTAATGTAACGGATTTTCAAAGGTTCTAAGCAACACATCTGACACAATACTTCAGAGGCTGCAGCCTCCTTGACCTCAGTGCAACTGGTCAAATTTGTAGAATCATAGAATAATTTAGATTGGAAAAGACCCCTAAGGTCATCAAGTCCAACCATTAATGCAGCACTGCTAAGTCCACCACTAAACTATGTCCCTAAGTGCCCCTAATTGTCCCTATACTCTTTTAAATACCTCCAAGAATGGGGACTCAACCATTTCCCTGGGCAGTCTGTTCTAATGCTTGACAGTCCATGAAAAAATATTTCCTAATATCCAATCTAAATCTACCTAGTGCAACTTCAGGCTGTTCCTTTTGTCCTATCACTTGTTATTTGGGAGAAGATTCTTGTTTAAGTAGTTGTAGGGAGTAATAACAGCTGCCCTGAGACTCCTTTTGACTTCTAGGAAACTGGGACGTTCCTTGTTAGTCAGGGCTGATGGTAAATGTTGAAAAGTAGCTCTGTGAGCGCTTCTATCAGACCTCTGAATATCTGTGGGTGGATTCTACCTGGCACAATAGATTTCTGTGTGTCTAAGCAGTGTAGCAGATTGCTGACCATTTGACCTTGGATTATGGGGGTTTCATTCAGCTCCCCACCCCTGTGTTCTGGCTCAAGTGGCTAGGTACCTGGAGAACAGCTGGTATTACTATTAAAGACTGAGGCAGAGAAGGCATTAAGTGGCTCAGGCTTTTCTTCATCCTCTGTCATTTTTCTTCGCTCTGAATGCAATAAACGATACAGATTTTCATTAGATCTTTTTTTGTTGCTAATGTATATACAAAAGCATTTTTTATTGCCTTTCACAGCAGTAGCCAGTTTGATTTCTACTTGGGTTTTGTCCACTCTAATTATCTTCCTGCATAACTTCTACAACATCCTTGTACACTATTTTTTCCTGGAGTTCAAGCCAAAGCACTCTAATCAGCTAGGTTGATTGCCACCTTGTCTTTTGGTACATGGGGATGACCTCTTAGATCCTCTTTTGGAAAAATATCCAGCCATCCCTTTGACCTTCAGGACTCTGTCATAAGGACAAAAACCCAAACAGGCCAAATTCTGCCCTCCAGAAATCCAAGAACAGTGGTTTTGCTGACCCCCTTTGTCACTCCTCTGAGAAATGAAAGCTCTATCATTTTGTCATCACTATGCCCAAGACAGCCTCCAACAACCACATCACCCACCAGTCTTTCTCTGTTCACGAATGCAGGTCCAGTGGGATATCTCACAGCACTCTGCATCTATGTCAGGAATCTACCTTCCACACACTCTAGGAACTTCCTAGACTGTGTCCTATGTGACATATTGTATTTCCTGCAGACATCTGATAAACTGAATTTTCACACAAGAACAAAATCTAGCTATCATGAGATTTCTCCCAGCTGCTTATAGCATATTTCATCTGCCTCTTCATCCTGATTGGGTCTATAACAGACTCCCACCATGATATCTGCCTTGCTGACCTTCCCCTTTATCCTTACAAACACACTGTCCTATTGAAAATATCATTAAGTTCTAGACAATCAAAGCATCCTATAACATAGAGGGCTACCTCACTGTCTCTTCTTCCTTGCTGATGCTTTCTGATGAGTTTATAGCCACCCAGTACAGTAACTCCAGTTGTGCAGGTCATCCCACTATGTCCCACTATATCATCTTTTTACTGCTATGCAATGGCTTCCAACTTCTCCTCATTTTTGCCCATGTTGTGTGGAAAATGTAGATGCACTTCAGTTGTGCTATTGATCTTTTCGGAGCAAGAAGCCCTAATTCCTACAGGATCACTTCCAGGTGCATCTGTGATTTCCAACACATCAATAAACTATGCATCTTTAATGCAATATCGATCTCCATCCCCTACCTCTACTGAGGTGTCAGACTGAAAGATCTCAGACATCATTCCTCAAATATTATCATGTCATCACCATACTTATATGTAGTGAACCTGATTTTTAGGTTTTCCCCCTCAAATCTACTTTAAAGCTCTTTCTGTGAGCCTTGATAACTCCTTTTGCCCCTTTGAGGTAGGTATACTGCAGAAGAATTTGACAGCAAATATTTTTAAAAAGACTTTAAAATCTGTAGCAGAAATCATGAAAAAAAACTACTGGGTCAAGGGCAGCTGTCATATGTATCCTGAAGTGGTGCATTGTCTAGGTTATTTTCTATTTAGGGCTATGACAGTTTGTTCATACCCATTTTTAGTAAGATTAGGACCAGACTTCTGTGTTATTATAAATGTGCTTCTTTCCTGTATTAAATTAAAAATACTCTGCTGAGACTAGTAGAAAGACAGAAGATAGAAAATGAGCATGGAAAAGATAAAGTTTTATGTTGGTATTCATGTATAATTGCACTCTACATAACAATAGAGGTGTATAAGTGATTTCTCCCCTTCCAAAATTTTCACAAGAAAATTCTTCAGTTTCTTTTGATAGTGCATACAATCCAAAACAAACTTAAACCAAAATAATGTGAATTTAGTTTTCAGTTTGAATGAGCAAATTTCAACCTTTGGGTCCTAAAAATTTTGCAGAGAAAATGTAGATCTCTGCATGAGATAACCAACCCATCATAGTCACAAACACTTCAGATTTAAATATTTCTGATATAGTAAAGGAAAACAGAATTGACATTTAAATAACAAATACGTTTTTGGCACATACAACTCCATAAACTTAACTTCAGGTGTAAATATGACATACAGAAAAAAACCCAAACCAATCCATAAAGGACTGGCAAAATAGTCACTGCAAGGGAATAAAAATTGAGCTTTTTCATCAGTTTTGAATTTAGAATTACTGAGTGTCCATATTATGAAAACATTTCAAAATTAGTGGCTATTTTGTGAAAAATAGAATTAGCATCTATTTTCCTCTGATGCCTGCAAAGCACTGAAGACATGTCCTTCAAAGGTCACTTTTTTCTTTGTTTATGCTGTAAAAAATGCTAAGGGGCTGCCTACGTACACAACAACAACCAAACATAAAACTGAATTGCTTTGTCCTTTAACCTGTTACCAATTCAGACACAAAATTATTTTGTCTTTTTGGGTTATACTTAATTCATGGAACAAATAATGACATTTGACAAGTGTGACATTTGAGATCAAGGAAGGAAGGAAGGAAGAAAGGAAGAAAGGAAGAAAGGAAGGGCTGTTTTGCTAGAAATGGGGTTTTTTTGTCCTCTTTCTGCTTTGGAGCTTTGCCTAAGTATACTGTTTTGAACCAAATTCACAGGACAGAGATATAGATGTGTAATTTCTGTTACAGGAAGAGGTTCCTGATTTCTGACTTTTTTCTGAGGACAGTGAGGTCTATTTTTTCTAAAACTGCAAGAGAGAGTACACACAATGCTAAGAATCCGATGGTCAATGTTTGTGCTTTGATGTGCAGTGAAAAACTTTGAAAAGTGGTGATTTGACCTTAATCCAGACTAGAGATCTGAAGCAAGGTGGAAGATGATTTCCTCTCCACTTTCATATTCATCAGGTATATATACCTTGTGATGCAGTAGTTCGAAGCAAAAGGAATTTGTCTTTATTTTATGGTCTATTTCTCTTTCTGTTACTGAAGTTTTTCACTTAATGCAGTGAAACAAAAGCTCAAGATGATCTGTGTGCAGACCAGATAGCAAAAGACTATTTATAGGAGAGTGTTATAGGTAAAAGGACATGATTCACTAGGCTAAACCTACTCAAGAGAATCACAGTCTTTTAGCCCACACACAGTATTTTATTCTGATGAATTTTAAATTCTTGGTTATTTCCAGCAGTGACCAAACATGTTTCTGTGTTTGGAGGAAGAAAAGCAATATCTAAAACAAATGAGGCTGTGGCCCTTCTAAGGTGTTTGGATCATTTGCTGATTACAGCAGGGCACAGTACAGATTTGGCCACTGGGGATGAGGAACAGAATGGTAGCATACTGCCACCGAGATTGCTGACTGCAAAGTAGCAGTTATTCTCACTTATTGGAATCATGCTGCTCCTCTAGATCCCCAGATAAGCAATTGCTAAATTGTGCATAAACTTTCTAAGTTATTTTAAAACTCAATATGAAAACACCTATGCAGATAACTAGTATGCAGTTTTGATTAGTTCTTGACAGAAACACGTTACAGACACAGAGCCCCTGTCACAACAGTAAAATTGTATCCTTTCCCCACCACCCCACCCTCCTTATGCCTAACTCCATTTATACTTTATAACTGTATAAAATGCTGCCTATATTTAGAACAAGTTTTGTATTCCTCCCTCATAAGCTTATAGAAATATTTTACTCTCCTCATATGATGCTGGCAGGAAAGCACTGTTTAACAGTTTCTGGATTGGTTTGAAGCAGAAGTGTCAGCCTTATATATTCACAGCATTTCAATGAGGCTGTGCTGTAGGAGGTAAGTTTTCTTCTACTACACACCACAGCAAGAACTACTTGCACAGGTTTAACAAGAAGAATATTAGTGGTCATTTTTTTTCAAGGCCAGGAATAGAATATTATAAATGTTCTGTATCTTTTCATAAAAAGCCCCCTAAACCTGCTGTTTCAAATATAGTAAAAACTATGAACGAAGTAAAACAAATTCTTTATGACAAAATCAGGTTTCTGAAGATAAAGAAATGTAATTTTACCAAAATTTCTGTAGATGTTAATATTCAAACTTCAGCTGCTCACTTTATACCTTACTAATAAACATCATGTTCTTTGGCAAGACAGAAACAGTCAGAATATTCTGTCTTATTTTCTATTTGTATTTAGTACTTAATGAAAAAAAAAAAGTCTACCTCTGTATTATGTTTGGCATTGTATAGTATTAACATGGTAATCCCCAGTGCAATTTTCCTTTATTAATTATTTCAAAATATTTTGTTTGTTGCACATTAATAAAGCAGATTATCAGGTTACTTTGATAACTAAATTCTCAATGTACAAAACTGCTTAACAAGCTTGCCTGCCTACTTATTATATAAATTAATCCCAGATGACATAGCACAACAGCAGTAACTATGCCTAATATAATTTTTGTATTATTTCAAAACCAAATTTCTGCCACTTAAAAGGCTTTGAAAAACATTGAAGGCTTGTTTTAGTTCTTTGTGGGTTTTTTTTAAATTTTATTTTTATTTTTTGCCTTTTTCTGTTATTGAAGAAAAGTTAATGACAAGTATCTTAACTAAGTATTCTTCAACTTTTTTGAAAACTATAAAAATTATCCTGCTGTTTATGCTCATGTTCATGATCCAGCAAATTCCATTAAAATCTGTCATTATTTTTAACCTTTTGAGCTCTATGTTGTGCACCAAAAAGGACTGTCTTTCTTTAAATTTAGCCAGCAACTAAACACAGTTCAGCCAGTCAGTCACCTCCCACTCATGGGAAGGGGGAGAGAATCAGAAGAATAACAGTGAAAACTCCTGAGATAAAGATGGTTTACTAGGTAAAGCCAAAGCCATGCACACAAGGAAAGCAGAAAAGGAATTCATTCACTCCTTCCCATCAGCAGAGAAGTGTTCAGGCATCTCAGGAAAGCAGAGCTTCATCACATGACAGTTACTTCAAAGAAAAGCTGCTCTGAAGGTTCCCCCAGTTTTTTATTGCTGAGGATGATGCCATATAGTATAGAATATCCCCCTGGTCATTTGGGGTCGGCAGTCCCAGTTGTGTGCCCAGCTTCTTGTGCACCCCCAGCCTCCTTGCTAGTGGGATGAGAAGCAGAAAAAACCTTGAGGTTGTGTAAATACTCAGCAATAGTTAAAATGTCCCCATGTTATCAAAACAGTTTACAGAACAAATCCAAAGTAACACTACAGTAACTAATGTGAAGATATTAACTCTGTCTTAAAACCTGTATAAAAAAACAAAAAAACAAAAAAAAAAAAAAAAAAAAAAGAAAAGAAAAGAAAAAAAGTCAGAACAAAGGAAATTCACACTGCACATTAGGAGGCTGAATGTTTAACTGCAATGACATCTGTTAAGTAGCAGAACACATAAAGTGTGGATGATCCTTCCAACCTTTTTCTTTTTTTTTTCCTGTGATTCTGTGATCTCTCTCCACACATAATACTTGAAATTACAAGCCTTTAAAATGTGGAGGATTCATGCCCAGAAGTCAGTCTTTTCCTTGTCTGAAAAATGTTTGTGTCATGCTGGACTAAGTTCAAAGGTAGCAGTTTTCTTCCTCTAAGAATGTAAATTAATTGGCACCAAGCAAGTCAATTGGTGAGATTTATCAAGATAGTCCTCAAATGTATGTGGCAGACTGTGTGTTATGGATAATTGTACTGCATCTGGCTGAGATAGAGTTCATTTTACCACAGCAGCCCTTACAGTGGTGTGCTTTGTATTGGCAGGAAAGATGTAGCTAACACCCCAGTGCCTTGGCTACTGCTGAGCAGCACTGGTGCAGCATCAGTGCTGTCTCCCCTGCATTCTGCACTCTACCAGTAGGATGGAAGTGGGCAGAATCCTGGGAGGGGACACAAATAATACAACTGACCCAAAGTGACAAAAGGGATATTCCATAGAATACGATGTCAGCTCAGATATAACAGCTAAGAAAAGGAGGAGGAAGGGGGGGTGCATTTGTTATTTACAATGTTTGCCTTCCTCAGCAACTATTATGAATGCTGAAGCTCTGCTTCCCGGGAAATGCCCAGGCATTGCTTGCTGGTAATAGAATAAAATCTCTCTTCTTTTTTCACTTTGCTTGCACACACACAGTCTTTTCCTTTTCTTTAGAAAACCTCCTTATCTCAAACAACAAGTTGGTTTCCATTTTACGTTCTCTACCCCATCCAGCTGAGTAGAGGGAGTGATAGAGTGGCTTGGTGGACATTTGGCATTCAGACAAGGTCAATCCTCTACAATGATCTCTCTTCTACTGCTCAGCATAATCAATCTGTAAACATACACACTGAGAGCTGTCTCCTGATAAAGGTATGAATTAGGAGATCTTAATTCCTGTCTCTATAGTAAGTTAAACTGTACTTCTCAAATGAAATTTTGAATTTGGTTCAAGCTACAAAAGTTTTATCACAAATTGCTTCATAGACACATGCTCCAAATCCTTCCTGTTTGCAATGACAACAATATTATAACCCCAAGCATTTTCTTACAAAATGTGACTTGATATTTAATCGATGTGTTTCATTGTCTCCAGTGCAATTAATTCCTTCCTAGTGTCTGCCCCAAATAACCCAGAAAAGAGGCCAGCTTAACACCTGTTTTGATGCAATTTATGCCTTAACCTTAATCTTAACATCTACTGCTTTCTCTCTCTTTCCCCACAAACTGTATTCAAGCTGTGTCCATAAACCAAAAACCAATTAAGAGACTCTTTGCTCATTACCTAAAGCTCAGTTTTCTAGTCCTTTAATTAAGTTCTAGGCAGTTGTGGCTGTTAAATGCACGTATTTCTTTGGAGGATTACACATTTTACTAATGACTACAAGATGACTGTTTAGCAATGTATTAATAACTAATTATGAAGATAAATAATTGTGTTAAATTGATATTTGAAAATTATTTTGAATTAAGAGAAATTGACTAGATTGTTCAGAGACTAGAAAAAGTGAATGCATAAAATTCTGGATGTCAAATAATTAAAAAAACAACAAACTAAAACAATAAAATTTTTCTATACTTAAAAGTCTCTTTGAAGTTAATGCAAAATTGCCATTGAAGGTGCAGAATATTCTGAATATATATATTTAAAATGCATTTAAATTAGTTGAAACAAAGATTTTTACTTGAAAAAATTATTATAATTTCAACTGTCTGTAGCCTGTTTCTATAGTTACATATTATTACTTTTACTCCATTTAAGCATTGGCAGAATAGTTAAAAAATGGGACTTTCCCTCCTGGCAATGTTATGGCAAAAAGTTATTTTCTCATGACAGTGCTTCAATGTTTGGGAAAAAGCACAGCAGAACTCTTTAACCGTCTAATGAAATTAATAATTTGACTACACAATCAGAGTATAAAATTTGAGCCCTATTCTTTGATTAGGAACACATTGAGCAACCATGACCCAAATTACTTACCTACCTGCTCATTTTGAAAGGGGAAAGTGCTGACTTTGGCTGGGATGGAACTCACTTTCGTTTTACAGTCTGCAGGAGAGGCTGACTGGCTCAAAACAATCAGTTTGGAGGTGGTGGAGAACAGGGCAAGCTCAGCCATAGGTACAGTGCTCTGTTCCCACCTGCAACCCTGAGCCTTCTTGTGCTGTGCTGTAAGGTGTATGAGCATTGGAAAATCAACACTGACCACTGCTGTAATGGGGGTGGTTGGCTGCCAGGGCCAGCTGGGAACATTCTGGCTCTGTGTGAAATGTAGGCACGGGACTTTGGTGCTGAAATCAGCATAAGCTTGTGCTATGAGGTGCTCTACACTACTCTGATTTACAAGCTGCTGAAACCACACTAGGTTGGTGGCTATCTTTGTCTCTCCTTCTTCTTTCTCCTTCTTCTTTCTCTTTCTCTTTCTCTTTCTCTTTCTCTTTCTCTTTCTCTTTCTCTTTCTCTTTCTCTTTCTCTTTCTCTTTCCCTTTCCCTTTCCCTTTCCCTTTCCCTTTCCCTTTCTCCTTCTCTCTTTTTTCTCTTCATTTTTTCTTATCAAAATACAATATAAACTGGACCAAGAAAAATTACAATCAATGCCTGGTTAAATCCCTTGTTGTGTCTGGACAAGTTAAAGTTTGCTAAGTGTTGCTGTTGTATTAGGGATGGCTGAATGAGGCAACACAGACTCCTATGTTGTCAGAAGGCAAATGCAAAGCTTATTATACACCACATTATTTTATAGACTGTTCCGAGAAAGCAGACCTGATTGGTCCTCAATCAACACACCTCACATCATTGGCTAATTAGGAACAGCATCCTTCTTGTAAATATCTTACAAGAAAATAACAAATTCAAAACACCAACTGCAAAGATTAAGGATTATTTTAATTCTTTCTCTGAGCTTTCTCAAGCTCCCTGAGAACAATGCCTGGGAAAGATTTTCTGATTTTCTCTCTGATCAGTCTGTTAGCAACCACAGCTAAGTTAAACTTTGACAAATGACTTATTCCATTGGAATGCTCCAAAGTTTGCAAGTAAAAGTGGTTTTTTTTTAACCTAATTTTGTTGTTTCTCCTATGTACTGCCCAGGGTAGATAAACCTGGTAGAACTACCTTCCCCTGAACCCACCAAGCAGACTGAGGCATTACACAGCCCATATAGTGCTGTGTTTTATATTTATGACCAAAAATGTTTTGATAATAATGTTTCAGCTTTTACAGAGCAGTGTTTATGCAGCATCAAGGTCTTCTCTGTTTCCTACTCTGGCCTGTCAATGAGTAGCCAGGGGTTGCACAAGAGTTGGGAAGAGACACACCTGGGAGAGCTGACCCAGTGTGACCAAAGCAGCATTCCATGCAATGAAACCCCATGCTCAGCAGTAAATCTGTGGGAATTTTTGCAAGGTAGCCATTGCTCATATACTGACTGGGCATTGATCTCCTAGTGATGAGAGATTCTTCTTGCATCACTTGATGAAATGTTAGCTTCTTTTTTTCCCTCCAGTTGTTAAACTCTCTTGACTCATGAATTTTCTCACTTCCGTTCTGCTTCTCTCCCTGGTCCTGATGGGGGAACAGTGAACGAGCAACTGGATAGAGGTTTATTTACCAATCACAGAGAACAAAAGACTGGTCATTAACTAGCTATGTAATTTTTTATTTAAAATAGTCCATAGAAATTGACTTGGTTTAATTAAATTACATAGCTGAGTAACCAAGGGTGGGATAAAATAATTAATTAACAATATAATAAAATTTGGTTATACCACATACAGAATATTGCAAGCAAGCTTTGGATAAACCACATCTCTTTGGTAAGGGAAACCTTTCCATGAGAAAAACTTTGCTAGTATTCAGCTCAGATCAGATTTTACTATCTTTACTGATGTTGCACAAAATAAATTTTCTTTCATTGGACCAACTATTAGGACACTGATAAGTAACTGGGCATCATAATGCTTGTTAAACTTGACTGACTTCTTTTGTAAACTGTTGGAAAGAAGCAAGTATTTGTAGTGTCATACTCACCACAGCTAGCAAGAGGAGATACACAAACCCCTACTAAATGTATCCATTTTCAGTTCCTGGTTGGTTGTTTCTAATGACTGTCTGTAGTCTTAGGGTCTTTAGGCTTAAGTTAAAGAAAGTCATAAAGAGCCTACTTACAATGTATTTTCTGTGGTATTATTTAAGATTTTTTAAACTTATTGTTATATGAATTTTTTTAAAGATAGATAACTTTTTATAACATTAAGCTAAATTCCACTGAGATTAAAAATCACTTTTAACATTGACAAAGGCATCTAGATGTTATGGTGTGACAAAAAAAATCGCTTTTACAATTTGTTTTTATTGTTATTTGTTGATGGATCTTGAAGTCTGACAGCATTATGCTTTTTATAACTTCTATCTTTTTGCTAGACAGATTTTCTTCATAAAGTTCAAAGATAGTAAATTTTGGATGATGCAGGGATCTGAGATAGAACTATATTGAAATAAAAGTAAATATAGAACCAAATCAATCCTTCATTTTAAGAAAAACAGGATATGAATAAAGGACTTCAAATAGCCACTTTTTTTTTATTATTTTTAAGCATTTGTGTGAAATATTTTTCAGAAGATGGGTTTTTTTTAGATTTTGGTCTGCATATATATGTTGTGCTTTATACAAAAGTGTGCAGTTTGAGATGCTGCCATGTGACTGATATATTTCTAGAAACATCAGCTCTGAGGCAGGAAATATCCAACATACTTCATTGCAGGAAAACAAAGATGACTTAATCAAACTATTTATTTTACATAAAACTAAATGTCATCTATCAAGTATGTTTTTGCCACAAACAAATCTGACATGGACAAACCTGCTGCCTGTGGTGAGGTTCACAATAGAAATGTTTGTCTTTGGAACAACTTGCCTTCCACTCCAGTGCTGTAGAGTGGAATGTGATAAAAGATTAATAGACAACAAAGAAAGTATGGGCTGGATGATCTACTTCAGATAAATATGAGAGTTATGAAAACTGGAATCTGGAATTTGAAATCTGTCAAATGTATTGTATCAGTCTCAGAGTCATAGAATTATAAAATATCCTGAGTTGGAGGAGGGTCTTTAACTCCAACTTCTGGCCTTGCTCAGTACACCCCAAGAATAGCACCACTTGCCTGGCATGCTTTTGAAATCCGCCTGGCTTGATGGGTGTGACCACTTCTCTGGGGAGCCTGTTCCAGGGCCCAACCTGCTCTGGGTGAAGAACCTTTTCCTGATATCCAACCTAAACCTCCCCTGACACAGCTTCAGGACATTTCCTTAAATCCTGTCATTGGAAGCAACAGCAAAGAGATTGGTACCTGCCCCTTTCCTTCCCCTAATGAGGAAGTTCTAGACTGCAAAGAGATCTCCTCTCAGTCTTTACTCCAGGCTTGCCATCCACCAGGATCCCCAGGCCCCTTTCTGCAGGGCTGTTCTCCAGCCTCTCATTCCCCAGCCTGTCCCTACATCCAGGGCTGCCCCATCTTTGCCACTATCTCCTCCGAGGATGACTGATTATCCAGTGAAGAACAGAATTTTAATGGAGAGTTCACCACTCCTGTTTCCAGATGTTAGAATACATTTTTTTCTTTTCTTGGAATTATGATGTTGATATAAGTGTGAGGCTGGTGTTTCAGAAACTCCTCTGATTTTTAAAAATCACTCAATGATAGCATTAAGTTCAGGAGTCTGGACAACTCTTACATATCTGACCTGGCTGACTTCCAGGTATAATGGTCTTCTAACATTCCTCTCTGCTTTCCCCAAATCTTTAATATCTTAACCTACTGATGATTCAATTTAGGATCGTAATGAAAGGAACAAGATTTTAAAATGGCTACAAGGTAAACTCAATTACTTGAAAAACAATATTGAATGTAGAAGAGATTAGTGCCATTTTTAAACAATTTCAAGACTTGTTTAACAAAGTATTTCTGTAGAAAAAAAAATGTGTATTTTGAGTATCTTTTAAAATTAGCTTATAATTGTATTATAAACAAGTCATGTCCACATTTCTGAACATATATTACATGGCATTGTGTAATGTTGCAAAGGGAATAAGTTCAGATCTTTCATGGTATTCAAAACATAAGAGTACAATGACAGGTTATCTTAAATTCTTTACTTGTAACTGTGTGGGAGAAATTGAGTATTCAGCGTTCTAATTTTTCCACTGAATGAGACACATTCGGTGTCATTTATAATGGCCACAAAGCCTGTTTTAAAACCACAGTTTGTGTCTGTTTTATATGTTGGTTTTGGACAAATTCCACCTTTGATTATTCATTTAAAAATGCAACTTTTAAACTTACAGAAATCTTCATAAGTGCTTTGCATGAAGAATTTTTCTGGAGTATGTTTAAGCTTATAGATATGTTACTTGTAGTATACAGAAGAACTGAAACAGAATAAAACCTTGAAACATATTTGCTCTCCCTTCTTCAAAGTTTAATGCTGTTTGTGGCGCCCCACCACTTCATATAGTGTGCTTTAGAAACAAATAAGCCAATCAAATAAGCCAACAAATAAACGACTCATAAAAGAGATTAATATTGCTATCTTCAACTATTTTTCCATGTAGACAGACCTTTCCAATTAATTGAAATAGCTGCTTATTATTATTGCTTCAACTACATTAGGGTAAGAGATTCCATAAATTAACTGGATAGAGAAATTGTAAGTCTTCTAGAATCTTCTTTGTCAGAAGACTAGTTGAAAATGAAAAAAAAAATGTTTGTAGTAGCAGCATGGTCAAATTGAAAGTTTTCACAGAGAGATAAAAATAGAAGAAAATGAACTCATAAATATTTGATCCATCAAAACAGTACAATATGATCAGGATTGCTCAGTTGGTAAGCTTCATTTGTAAAGGTATTTTAAAAAAATTTAAAGGGCTGAAATAATTTGTGATCTGGAAGTCTGTTCAGGTCTGACCCAAAATCCTTTTAGATCAGTTTTACTTTTTAGGATGGTTTTGAATCAGTCCTCTAGGTGGATACAGATAACAATATTGAGATACATGATGTGTACTGCACAACAAGTTGGAAAAATTGAGAAATTGAAATTTTAGAAAGATGAGTTGCTCATATATAACCCATGAATTAATTTCTGCATTTCATAATTTTTATTGTATATCAGATTAGGCAATATTCCTGAAATAGTATTTAAAAACTTTTATACTTGTCCAGGGACTAAAGTATGATCTCTGTGTGGAATATTATTTTGAAACAGGTAGAAAAACAGAAGGGAAGAGATCGAGAATGGCAATTCTGCTTCTGGGTTTGTATATGAAAATTAGTCCAATTAATCCAAAGGGCAACATTGGCACCAAGCAGAATAAATTTTATTCTTTCAGAACCCATTCCTTTAAAGAATTAATAACTTCTCTTTTCCCATAAACTGTAGTTTGTACATATAGGAATCTTCTTTAAAAGTTTCCATATCCATCCTGACATACCTATTTGCACAAAGTAGGTCACCATTTATGGAGAAAGTCACTATCCTCAGGAAAAGTTTACTATTTGAGTGCAGCAAAGTCTTTAAAAATGAATAAACCACTGAAACATATGCAATCTTTGGTCACCAGAGCTACCTTTTTGTCCCCAGAAGCCCTCTACAACAATTTCTATTGAATATAGTGACACTTCAGATTAATTGCCAGATTTTCCCCTGCTGAATTCAGCCAACACACCACTCATGAATCAAACAGATGTTTCTGCATTTTAGGCAAACTGCAGCAGGTTTGTATTCCCATTGCTCCCTTACCTTCATCACCTGTGACAAAAGCTTTTACCAGAGACATCACAGGAATTTTATTCACAAGAAATAAAATGCTGGCCTACAAGCAGTGCTGCAGTGTAGCCTAAGTTTCCATCAAACAGCACAGAACAAATGGAATATTGAAAAAAAATTATCTTCATCTGTATATCTATATTGAAAATTATTGTATTTACAGGGCAAAGGTGGACAGCAGGTTCCTTGAGAAGGTACCTAGGAAAAATGTATTTGAGCTCATTTCACTAATGATTTTCATAAAGCTAGTGAGGGTAAAATGTAGCTGTCTGAAATAAATAGTTTTTCTGTGTCCTGAAAACTAAGTAGAGACAGAGTAGACAGTGTCTCGGGTGTAAGAACAGCAGTAAGACAAAATATTTTAAGGACCAAAGCAGTACAGCAAGTCATCCCCTGGATTGTTTTATGGTCCTCAGGTATCCTGAGGAAGATTCCTGTGGGAAAGGATCAGACAGCTTTCTTGTAGCTGCTGCAACTCTCAGTACCATACCCCAGCTGGAGAGTCAGCGCTGCCAGGAGCAGGGCCCTGTGCCTGCAGGTGAATCTGTGTGTACAATCTCCGTCGTCCTTTTATCTCCCTTCTGAGCATTCCTACTCTCCCAACTCCCACACATACTTCTTTGGTGTCCTTTTATCCATCAGTTCCTGCTTTTCTTAGAGAGACAGAGAAAATATGACTGACAGTCTGCTTTTACTACATCTCAGTTGCTATTTCAATATACTTAATCATCCAGATTAAATTGGATTAAAAAGAACTGTGGAACTCTGTAGAGTATGAATAGGCTGAGAAGAACTGTATGGGAATGGCATATTTCTTCCTGAATATATGACTTTTTCAGTGTCATTTCATTTCCAATTCAACATAATTTTTCTTCCTTCTTTGTTCCCTGCCTGCACAAAAAAAAAAAAATCCACTATTTTTGCCTGAAGTCTAGGTACAATCTCTTCTTTTGGGAAATATTTGTCCATCTCCTCTTTTGGGAAATATGGTGTGTGGGGGTTTTATGTAGTTCTAATTAATGTCCTTTCTTGTGGAATATGTGGTGCTAATCCATGTTTCTGAATAGCTTTTTTTTTGTTGTTGTTGTTAATATTGAGACCATTTCTTAGTCCCAACTCTTTAATATGATTTCTGCTTCACTTTCAGTCCTGATTTTAGAAAGCGTTCAGCTTTCAAAATTCCTTGTCTCATTCCTTCTTTCTGTATGATAGAAGACTTAAGCCTTTATTTTTTCAGCTGGGTGTCTACAGCATCCCTGCTGCCTATGGATCAATGCCTTGTGTCCTCATGGTCATTGGAATAAACACACACTTGCTTCCTGTCCTTCTTGTCTGAAACAACATAGATGTAATATGAGAATGCAGAGACTGGCACCACCTACCCTTTCCTGGTTGGAGGACACATGACCAAGTGTTTTGTAGAAAGGTATGAATGAATTGCATCTCTGAAGTTTGCAGTATATTCCAAAGCTCTATGAATAAAATCTCTTTATTTTTGCTGCAGACATGGCCATGAAAGCCCTAGGTGTTTTGAGAAATATTAGATTTCTAAAATTCAACTTCCAAATTTTAAAAAGTCTCTTTCGTTATAAATTGTGATATCATTTAAAGTTGCAGTACAAAAACAATAACAATTTTTTAAAAAGTTAATGCAGAAATGTTTGTCAGCAAACTGTTTGCTTCAAAGTTTAGAGAAATGGGGTTATCAAAGAAAATGTCATGGTGACTTAAAAATTATTTCTGTTTGAAATTTTTTTTTTTTTTTTTTTTTTTTTTTAGCCTGAGAGAAAAACCTGGGCTACTTAGGATGAAATCATTCCCGAAACTGTAAACAAATAAAATCAGGCTAAGAACAGCATCTGACACAGAAAATAAGAGATTAAATGTTAAACTGTGTAGTTTATCACCTACTGAAAAAAATGGATCTTTTAATTGGAGCATCATAAAACTTTGATTAAAAATAGTGGAACCACTCCTATTAAAAGAGTATTATTTTCTTCTGTAAGCATTAAAAGCAGAAGTATTGCACACAATAAAATATTTAAGAAGAAAAAATACCTATTGTTTCTTCAGTCCAGATGGTTCCGTTTAAACATTCCTTCATTCAGTCTTTGAGAGCTCTGCTACACCATGGGTGATGACAAGACCTTTGTAACCAGTACACTTAAATTATAATTTTTTTTCTTTTGTGCACTTTTTTATCAGGTCAAATTTTGCTTTTTTTTTTTTCAAGATCCTAGGAGACATGTGTGGTATGAGAAAAATAATATATGCATATTAGTTTCTGCTTCCATGCTATTATTTTTCTTTTTATTTTAATTTGAAAAAAATAATTTTAAGGTTTCATATTTCAAAGTTATTTCCTGTGTCTAGGAAAAACAGCTGTAGTACATCTCTTGGGGAATTGATGCAATTTGCGTATTATTTCACTTTTGCAAGTCTGAATAGATATACATATATAGATAAATATGTCATATCTCCAGAATGTTATACACAAGGATCATTACTAATGTATTTCTGATATTTACAAGAAAAAATCACTATTACACTGCATTTTTAGACACCTAACTTTCCTTATAAAGGGGATTTTTAAAGTGTAATTTTGTTCTTGCTGCTAAATTTAAAGTTTTTCCAACATGTTAGCAGCAGCAAGGCTGTTTACACACCACACCTCTCACTAGGGGCTTTCAGTCACAGGGAAAGCCGTCTTACTTTCTTATTAAATTCCATGCTACTGCCCTGTCTGAATCATGTCACCCGCTAGATATAGCCAAAATGTCAGCAATTGTGATGAAGAGAAGGAAAAAGAACTCACTTGCCATATGAAGCCTTACACTGTGATATTTTATAAAGCTGATGCTGTCAGTCAAAGCCCATCAGTATTGCTTGTGCAAAGCACAGGGCTTACTATTGATTTAATTAACTGGAACTGAGATAAAGTTCAGTTTATGCAGCACAATAATTTGCAGAATGTCCACAGGGTTTCACAGAATATGTTTCAAGAAAGGAAAAGCACAGAACTGAATGAATGCAGCACAGCCCTAGTGACTGACATACAGAGAAGATTACATATGCATCAAGTATCTGGGCAAATGTTCTATGCTACTGATATTTGTGATGCAATAATTGTAAAACATATGCAAGGAAGTCAGTTCTGCTTTCACTTTCCATTGTCAGGTGCCAACACAGATTGAGAAACTAATAAGATCAGCATTTTTTGTGTGATTATCAGAGGAATAATATTTTTTAATATAATTACCTTTAAAAGAATAGGATGCTCATTTTTAAAAAACCACAATACAGTATTACCAGTGACACAATGATCCATTTGTTAGGCTGTATAGGTAACTTACTTTTAAAATCTGAGTTTTCATTTGTGCCTTTTCAGGTTTTTATTACTTTTGATCCACTCTAGGAAAATGAGTGCATGTGACATGATTTAAAATAAATCCCTTTTTAACTACAACCAATTAACAAGTTCTTTCTTCCATCTTCAGCTTGCACAAGTAACTTCATTTTTATATATGTGTATCTATAGAAGCAGTTATATGTCTGCAAGATATACATATTATTAAAATAGTAAGAGTGTTGCACCAAATTCACTTATTTTAACTAATATTTTGTCTCAAGATTCTCTTCTTGGTTTTCAGCTATATTGAAATCAGCATCTATTAAATCTTGAAATATGTGGCTCTCGTGGACTAATACAGTAACCAGAAATATTTTTGTAAGCTTAATTCTCTCATTTTACATAGGAGGTGCTTTAAAAAGACTTAGTGAATTAGTCTTAGATATCAATGTTTCAAAGTTCTGGTTGGTAGGGAAAAAGCTGCTGACCTTCCCTGCTAGGAGGCTAGTTGCAGATTACTCCCTGCTTCAGACATTTCTTTGCCCACTCCATTGTTGGCAGCACAGTAGGTCTGCCCCCATGAAAAAATAAAGCCAACCTGTTCTCACTTTTGTACCTGACACCATTACCCCCATCTTCTGTGATGGTCATCTGGGAGTCCTTGTTTCCCATGTATAGTTGCAGGGGATTCCGTGGATGAGACAAAGGTCAAAAGGAAGTTTTACATAAACCTAGACACAGACATGGACATACACAGTGTTGTAGATATAGATGCT
Organism: Vidua macroura; assembly: GCF_024509145.1. NCBI lineage: Eukaryota > Metazoa > Chordata > Aves > Passeriformes > Viduidae > Vidua > Vidua macroura. Next base: position 53,203,970 of record NC_071572.1, on the reverse strand, counting down.
ATGCACACACACACAAGTATTTCTGCATGTATTTCTACGTCTCTATATAGTCAAAAAAAATATTTATCTGTATATATAAATTAAAGTCTAGATCTATTGTATGAAATCAAAACAATATACTAAGCAATGTAACAATTAGCTAAAACAGGTTGTTTTGAAAATAGATAACTGGAGAAAAAAATTTTGCAAGTATCAAAATGCTGTTTTCTTCAAGGTCCAAATATTTATTTTTTTTCCTCAAAAATTTCAGGAGTCATTTTTCCTAAAGTAGTTAGCTTAAAAAACTCTCCATGTTTAATTCAGTAATGTTGGTAAAGAATGGTGCATTTTGTTTCTCATGTGGCAACTGATTACATAATTGTTCAGATGCTAGAGTTTTATTAATGTATAATAAAATTTATATAGCTATTATGCACAATTTTGCTTTACATTGATTTAATGTGTTTCTAAAAATCATAAATGACACAAGGGACTGTTCAAAAATTGCGTTTATGTGTCTGAGACTTTGCTAAAATATCCCAAATTCAGATGTTTTGGTAACTGGAAAATGTACATGGAACGACATGGGAAACAAACTGTTGTGATAAGGATAAGAGGAAGATACTTCAATGAGAAATAATAAGATGGTGACAGCTTGGGGGAGATGTAATAGGCAACCCCCTTCTGATGGTTATAGAGTTTATACAGAGTTTAAACGTGGTATGTTCCTATGCAGTCTGCCAATTTATTTTTCGTTCCATTAAATATAATAGAATAAACCCAAGAAAATTTCCCAGATTAAGCAATCAAGTAAACTCCTTGGCATAGAGTGAAGGCTGAATGCAGGTAAAATCTTCCAGAAGAATGTCTTTGAAAGTCACAGTGGAGGAAATGAAATCTATACATGAGTGAAGCAGCAAAGTTAAGATGACCTTTAAAAACAGTAGGAGTCAAATACTGCATGGCTTAAGAGTGGTCAACCACATTGACCTTGATTATGACTCCTGACCATAGAAAGATGGTCCAGGTGCACCCTTTAGATATGGATGTGGCACAAGAGTAGAAAGAGCACAGGCTCTTTTTCTTACACTCTTTCCTGCAGTCTCTGCAACTGGTCACTGCTGGAGACAGGATACTGCTTTAAAAGAACATTTACTCTTCCCTATGAGGGCATTATCTTATGACACATATTTTTTTATTTTTCTTTCAAACCTACATTTTAAAGTACTATCTCTTTGAATGAATAATTTTCCTGGATATATATGGCCTAGATAAAGGCTATTCCCTGGTAGTATTTGGGAAGACTTGCAAATTAACACAAGTATTTCAGAAAACAATGCTAAGCAAAATTTTACTTTCATCATTTGTCTGTAGAGTATAACAATGGCAGCCTAAAAACTTTTTCCTTTATGTAAATCTAGTAATTTTTTCAGTGCATTAATTTATACTTCACCTCTAAACTACTCTTTGCTCTTGTTTTCGGTAGTTCACTGTTAAGGATATGTTTGGCTTCAAAACAAGACATCTGTATAAATTTTTCATGATCCACTGTGTGTTTGAGACCACTTACACAGAATGACCAGTGTAAAAGCAATTTCAATTGCTTTAGTTAGCAATATTCCTTAGCTGTCTACAGGCACTGGTTCTACTGCCTATTGGTATTTCTTTCAGTGGCAGAAAAGAAATATTAGTAAATGTCAAATTTATTGGACCGACTTGCATTCATTATAAAGTTTCTGCTCATCTATCAGAGCAATAATTAAAATATATTCATTTATTTTAAATTGTTTAACAAATATCTTTTTCTTTTTGGATCAGTTTTCATCTTCTTTGGTCTACATCCATTATCAAGTGAAACTTGTCACAAGAGCCTCTTATCTTTGTGGAATGTCAGGATTCTTCATGCATTCAGTAAAAATAGAGTAAAATAAAATAAATAAAAAACTTCCCTTCCTTCTTTCATTTTTACAGATTTCTGACATACGTCTTTGATTATACTTTTTTACAGCATATTTTGGCAGAGATCCAAAACTGTTTGCATATTTCTGGTTTTTGCTTGCTTACACTTTTCATACCTTTATAAATAAGAGAATCTTGTGCTAGGAGAGACAAAAAGATCAGTACAACAAATATTGAAATTATAAATGGCTCAGACCAAGTCAATATCAGTTGTGGGGACATTTTCTCATTAGTAAATTAGTTAAACAACAAATGATGGGGGACTATAGAGTGTATTACATATCCAGAGTAGAAAGTGGGAGAGAAAACTTGTTAAAGACAAAATGAGAATGGAAGAGCACATGAGTCAGAAAAGGTCAAAGCATTACAAAAAATGGAAAGCACGTGGGAGAGGCGCAGATATGTAAAAGGATGCCAGGGTATCAATACACAAAAAGGTGCAAAGGCATCTAATACATTATTCCAAGCACAGTATTTGAAGAGGTGAGATCAGCGGTATGCATATGAACAGAGGCGAAGGAAGGAGAAGAGAATAAAATGAAAAACATCTGGTTGAGAACAAATGTTGTAGATGTTGGTGAACTTAATGGGAAGAATGATGATGTTTGATTTAGTTTAGAAGGTTGAATGATTTCTTTATCATAATTATGATATAATACATTAATATACTATATAAAAGAGGATATTAAAAACTACATGCTACTTTCTCTATCATATCTCACTAACTCACAACTTGTGACCCTCTCGCGAGAGTCCAGACACAGGTGGATCTGATTGGCCATCAGGCCCAAACAATCCACCATGATCCAACCAAGCATTTGCTCTAGGTAAACAATTCTCCAAACACATTCCACAAGAGAAAAACAAAGAGCAGAAATAGAAATTGTTTTCTCTTTCCTTTCTCTCTGTGCACCTCAATGAAAAATCCTAAGAGAGATAGAAATGTGCTTGCCACAAAGCAAAAAAAAAAAAAAAAAGAAGAGTGTTGCATCCCGGAGTTTGGGTTTAGATTAGGGTTCTTAATTTATGTTAAAATAAGTCAAGTTCTGTAATCCCGCGTTTCCCCCGTGTTGTCCCCCCCCCCGCGGTTTCTGCCCCCATGTTGCCTGCTGCCGGCTCTTACCCCTGTGCCGCTCCTGTAACCACCCTGCCGTCCGGCCCTGGGAAACCCCGTGCTGGCCACACGATCCCGCTCAGCCCGAGGCTCGGCGCCCGCCCCTGCGGGGTTCTCTGGTTGGTTGCTGTTGCTGGCGTCACTGCCACGGCAGCCGCCCCTATTGGCCGGCAGGCCGTGGATCCTCTCGCCCCGCCCCTCCATAAAGCCCTATCCCGCCGGCAGTCAGACGCCATTTTCTCCCATGCGAGTGCCGGGAGCGGTCGCGTTTTTCCATCGAACCGCGCCACGTGACCAATAAACCGTTCCTGCCAAGCACGGAGTAAATGGACAAATTCCTTCCTCTTTGCCGGGTCCCTAGCGCACGGTAACAGCGGCTGGCCAGCCCACGTGCCCGAGACACAGAGCCATGTCCGGGAACCCGCGGCAGCAAACCCCGGCAGCACGTGGAAGCTACGCCACAGCCGGGCTCCCAAGAGCCGCGTGCAGCCGGGGAGAGCAAAAACCCACGCCGCAATTGGCGCCCGAACATGGTGCCGAGGCCAGCGCTGAGCTGATCGCGTGGACGGAGGTTCACCGCGGAGCTCCAGGAACAGCGCCGGGAGCCGCCGCCGCCGGCCAGGGACCGCGCCGCCGCCAAGGGGGGAGCGCCGCCGCCAAGCCAGAGCGGGCAGCGGTCTGCGCCGGACCACAGCTCCGTGCCGGACGGAAACTGCAAGCAGGGGCTCTCTAAAGTACGTCAGTGAAGTCTCCGTCGCCCACGAGGGACCAGACATTGTGTCCTGCGTGGGACAGGAAGTGCAAACTTTCGCAGCCAAGAGGGCAGAAGAAAGGACACTTCCCGGGACTCCCGGACCCTGGTGGCAGCTTTTCTTTGCAGAGACTTCAGTCTGGTAAGTATTAGTCGTGGAAACGTGTCCAGCTAATACGGGGAGGGCTGGCCGTGTTCCCGAGGTTGGGACGTGCGGTGCGCAGCACGAACGGCAGCCGCTGGAGTCGCCTGCATTTTTTTGCTTTTTTTTCTCTTTTTTACTGCCCCAGGGGTGAGGTGGTTTGGGTGGAAGAAGCATGGGGACCGTGCTATCTGCCCAACAAAAGGAATTTTATTCCCAAGTTAAAGAAATCCTTTTGGTGAAGGGCCGATACCCAAAAAATTTAGTGAAGAAATTTGTCCGGTGGTTGTTCTTTGCTTTCCCCCGTCTGTCTACCGAGGACGTGCGCAAAACAGAATTTTGGAAGCAAGTGGGAAAAAGGCTAGCAGAGGGGATCGGTAGGGATCCCTCCATAGATGACTCCTTCCCTAAATTCCATTTGTTGATCACGGATGTAGTAAAATCAGACCCCGCGCGAAACTCGGTTGGGGAAAGGAAAGAACCATCCGGAAAATCTGTTACTCCCTCTGAATCTGTTTCCCCATCCCCTTCTCCTACCCCTTCTTCCCCTAACCCGGCTGGGCGAGGGGGAGCACCCCGTCGATCTGAGACGCAGGGCAGCTCCACAAACGTGGACCATGCGCCTGGCTCCCCCAAGCCACCCCGGCGTCCCCGCCTTAGCGAGATCGGTCGATTCGCTGAGGCCACGACCCTAAGCCCCTTTTCCAATCCCTTTTTCCCAGTTGAAAATCCCAGTTTCGGCGCTACTCCGCGCAGTTCTGTTTCTTTAAACCCCTTTCTTTGTTCCTCTGAGGAGGCCAAGGCCACGTGGTTGATCCCTTTGTCTTCCCAAGATGGACGGCGGCCACATGGCAGGGTCTCTTCTTCCCACAACCCCTTTCTGTTCTTTGTTCCTGGTGTCCCCGCCTTTGACCCAACCCCCACCTGCCTCCCTGTGGGCGTGGGCGCCGCCCCCTCGGGAGTTCAGGTTACTCCCTCGCCCATTGTTCCCCCTCGTGTGGGCGTTCCCTCGAGTCCTTTGCATGTCCTCCCTGCTGAGTTATTGACCCCGCCCTCCCCCACCAGGGAGAGCTCTGCCATCTCCACCCCGCTGCCTGAGGGAGGCAGCCCCCGTCCTGTTGCCCGTACCCTGTTCCCATCTTCCCATGGGTCCCGGAGATCCGAGCGGGAGGGAAGAGGGGGGAGGAAGGAGCGGGAACCCCTACCCCCATCTTCCCATGGGCCCCGGAGAGCCAGGCGGGAGGGAAGAGGAGGGTGGGGGGACGGGAACCCCTACCTCCAAGTTCCCATGGGCCCCAGACGTCTGGGCGGGAGGGAAAAGGAGAGGGGGGGAATCGGAGCCCCTGCCTCTGCAGTCCCATGGATCCCGGAGATCCGGGAGGGAGGGAAGCAGGGGGATGTGGGTTTCTGAGCATTTTCCAGATTCCGTGGAACGGGTCGAGCTGACAGATGAGAGGCATGTAGAGGGATCGGAGGTTCAGGACAAGTCTCTCCTGGAAGCGGCATCCATGAACACTGCTGCCTTGGATGCCATGCCTCCAAAGAACGCTGGTCCGAAGCAGCCTCCAGCAAGACGCCAGTGCTTCCACTGCAATCAGAGAGGACATTTTGTGGTTCAATGTCCGTTTCTGGGCAGGGCACCCCCAGGGACAGTGGGAGGGGGGAGAGGGGGGAGGGAGATCCCATTCCCCCAAAAAACTGAAGAAACAACGCGCACCTGCCTTGCGTGAAGATAAAAGTAAGGCAGGCCACAGCACCTTAAGGGGAGCTGTGATTTATCAAGTAACTGTGCAGGTGGTAGTTCAGAACATCAGGGTGCCTTTGAGCGTGGCAGATGACCCCACCAATCGGGGGGTTGCATCAAACCGCAGGCGACGCAAAAGAAAAAGGACCCTACAATCTTCTTAAAAAATGTTTTTCCCCAAAGCCCCAGTCTGTGTGTGTCCCAAATCCCCATGTTTGTAATAAAGTTGTCCCAGTTTCCCTATCCCTAAACACCCTAAGAAGAACCAGCACCCGTACCATCTCCAGGCCCTCTCCACCTGCATAGCAGTCACTGCAGTTGCAGCAGCAGAAGAAGCTGGGAGAAGAGGCCACCGCTTGAGAGACTGAATCAACACCACTGCTTTCTTTTTATATTTTATTAAGCGGGGAGATGTTGCATCCCGGAGTTTGGGTTTAGATTAGGGTTCTTAATTTATGTTAAAATAAGTCAAGTTCTGTAATCCCGCGTTTCCCCCGTGTTGTCCCCGCCCCGCGGTTTCTGCCCCCGTGTTGCCTGCTGCCGGCTCTTACCCCTGTGCCGCTCCTGTAACCACCCTGCCGTCCGGCCCCGGGAAACCCCATGCTGGCCACATGATCCCGCTCAGCCCAAGGCTCGGTGCCCGCCCCTGCGGGGTTCTCTGGTTGGTCGCTGTTGCTGGCGTCACTGCCATGGCAGCCGCCCCTATTGGCCGGCAGGCCGTGGATCCTCTCGCCCCGCCCCTCCATAAAGCCCTATCCCGCCGGCAGTCAGACGCCATTTTCTCCCATGCGAGTGCCGGGAGCGGTTGCGTCTTTCCATCGAACTGCGCCGCGTGACCAATAAACCGTTCCTGCTAAGCACGGAGTAAATGGACAAATTCCTTCCTCTTTGCCGGGTCCCTAGCGCACGGTAACAGCGGCTGGCCAGCCCACGCCCCCGAGACACGGAGCCGTGTCCGGGAACCCGCGGCAGCAAACCCCGGCAGCACGTGGAAGCTACGCCACAGCTGGGCTCCCAAGAGCCGCGTGCAGCCAGGGAGAGCAAAAACCCACGCCGCAGAAGAGAGAAAATACAGAATCATAAATAAAATGAAATAACATTGATGAAATAACATTGTAAGAGTAGTACAGAAAACATGGAGATTACGAAGAATAGAGTTGCAATTAATAGTGTATGCTCAATTCTACTCACTATAAAAATCTTTTTACATTTTTACTAGGTAAAGTGAATTTTCTGTTACTTCACTCTGCCCTATTAACTGTTGTTGTCCTGCTTTCCCTCTCAACATCTTCTTAAGATACAATATTGCATTATTGCATTCATTATTACTCATTACAGGTAAAATTTAACCTTATTTTAACTCTTCATTCATCCTAAGTGTGCGCAATCAAGTTGTAGAAATATTTTAAATGTTCTTCATTGCTGGCTTTTCTAGCAAAGTAAAATATATTAAAAAAAATAGATCCATGACACTTCTACCAGTGTTAATGCAATAATTTATGATAGTCTCTGTTATTAATCCATTTTCAGGTGCAACACATTAATGAAATTTTATCTCTAGAGGACTAAGGATTATTCTATGAACACTGCAAACCTTAAAGCTTAGAATGTCTTTAATAATACAAATTATATAGTAGTATATATTACCTGGTAGTATGCTATCTCTCCATATAATGCAAATACACTGTATATTTGTACCTTTCATACACTGTGCAGTGATTATCCCTTCTTCTCCACACAGATGTATCAGAAAGAGAAAAGATTCACAGAAGGGTGTGAAGGATGATCAGATGTATGGAATGGCTTCCTTAAACACAACTTCAAAGTTACAGCTCTTCACTCTGGGAAATGGGCAACTGAAGAGACTATAATGGATAAATACAAAATTATCAGTGGCATGAAAATGTGATGAGGAATCAGCTATTTACTCCTTATTTCTGTAATGAAATCAGGAACTAGCAGTTGAATACAGCATTTTACTGTTACAAGTTTGGTTGGAATTTTTGTTTGTTTGTTTGAGTTAGGTTGGGTTGTTTGTTTGTTTTCCCAAAATGATGTGTTTCTTCTAATAGTGTCAGAAAGTGGAAAAACTAAGGGAAAAAGTAAGGGGAAAACAAAGGGAAACTGAGGCCGTTAATGCTAAAATGGATACAAGTGAAGGATATCTTCATAAAAGGGAAGTCCTCTGAAGGCTATGGATTGCACAAGCCATCTCATTCTCATGCAGTATCTATCTCAATCAGTATAAAGTGTTGAAAACTAAGGGAATATTCAATGGAAATATCATGTTTGTTCATATTTTCCATAGTCATTTGTTTTGGGCTAGGGGGAAAATAATACTGGTTTAGCTGAACTATTAAAATTGCTGTTGTAGTGCCTTTTATGTCCTTATCATTGCTGAGCTTTGTATACATTGGTGATTTTCATCCTATAAATTCTGTCTCCAGCCTTATCGCTTGATCAGTAACTCAGTGTTTCCCTATCCCAGTTACCAACACAACTGAATCACTCCAGCTTCCTCAGGCTAATTTCTGCTGTAACTCGTATTTTCTTTCCCTCTGCTACTGTTTTGACTCCTAGTAGCATACACTATAGCAGCATTAATGTTTTATATGCCTATTTAGTCCAACATGTCTGTTTGCCAAAGGACACATTTCTGACAAAGAAAGCACTTCAAATGTCTGCCATTAAATAAGTAAATGATTAATGCCTGATTTTATTTTTAGACAAATTATTTGCACCCTGAACAAGGCTATTAAATGTAAAATGGGCAAAATTATAATATATCCAAAGAATTTGTATTTTGATGTTATAAACTGAAATATGTTTTTCCATATAAGAGCTCTGTATGGACAAAATATATATTATGAAAGAAAAAGACTCACTGAAAATACATCAACTTGCTCACTTCTTCTCATATGGTCAGATGTAGTGGTGTGTTGGCTGCACTCTTAGTACAGGAGCTGAATGTAGAACAAGACAGGATAGGAGTCCCTCAGACTGACAGCCTGTGCTTTAGCTCATGGTAAAACGTGCTTCAAAACAGGAAAAACAGAAAGGT